>NC_085141.1:13777412-14099128 GCF_024139115.2 Armigeres subalbatus
AAAAAAAACTCAGACAAAAGGCTGAAACTCGAAAGGCTAAAAAATCGTGACAAACCAATTTTAGTGGAAGAATTCACATTTGACGCTAATAGGGGCACAAACTAAAACGATTCGAAACCTTCTTGCGACTTCTTGTTGTCTTTCAATTTTTATAAGGAATTCTCATTTTTTAGTCTATACAGCTAAAAATGTTGAAGTAACACACAAAGGAACAAGATTTTGTTGTTCTTGGTTCTTGTATTTGGTTTTTGATTCTTGTCAAGATTACTTTCTTATTTTTCATTGTTTATTCTTCTATCTTTTTCCTTCTTCGTTTCCCTTCTTGTTTCTTCCTTGTTCCTATTTCCTTCTTCCTTCTTCTGCCTTCCATGTTCCTTCTTTCTTCTTTGTACTCCTTTTTTTCTGGTTTCTTCTTCCTTAGTTTTTCTTTGTTCTTCTTCTTCTTTCTTTCATTCCTTAGGCTTCCTTTTCCTTGTTTTTCCTCCCTTCATGTCTTCTTTCCTCTACCTTCTTCCTTTCCTAGTTTCTTCTTCCTTTTTCCTTATTCCTTTTTTCCTTTTTTTCTTTCGTCCTTTCTTCTTTTTCTTTTCTTCTTTTTTCCTTGTTCATTGTTTCTTTATCTTTCTTGCTTCTTTCATTCGGTTTTCTTTTTCCATTATTTTCCTTCCTTTTTTCTTCGTTCTAGTTCCTTCTTCATTCTTCCATCTTTATCATTTCTTCTTGTCTTCCTTCTTCCTTGTTTGTTCTTGCTTCATAATAATGCCTTCTTCCATCTTTATCTTACTTTTTCCTTCTTGTTTCTTCTGTTTTCTTCAGTCTTTCATCATTTTTTTCCTTCTCCTTTCTTCCGTCTGCTCTCTCCCTTCTTCCATTTTCTTCTTCTTTTTTCCTTCTGTCTTCCTTCTTCCTTGTTCCTATTTCCTTCTTCCTTCTTCTGCCTTCCTTGTTCCTTCTTTCTTCTTCTTACTCCTTTTTTCTGGTTTCTTCTTCCTTAATTTTTCTTTGTCCTTCTTCTTCCTTCTCCATTCATTCGTTAGGCTTCTTTTTCCTTGTTTTTTCTTCTTTCTTCCTTCTTTTATTTTCTTGTTTTTCCTCCCTTTATATCTTCTTTCCTCTACCATCTTCCTTTCTCCTTATTCCTTTTTCTTTATTCTTTCTTTATTCTTTCTTTATTCTACCTTCTTCTTTCTTCCTTCTTTCCTTTTCTTTCTTTCATCCTTTCTTCTTTTTTATTTTCTTCTTCTTTTATTTTCTTCCTTGTCCCTTGTTTCTTTATCTTTCTTTCTTCTTTCATTCGGTTTTCTTTTTCCATTATTTTCCTTCCTTTTTTTCATTTTTCCTTCTTCCTTTTTTCTTCGTTCAAGTTCCTTCTTCATTCTTCCATCTTTATCGTTTCCTTGTTTCTTCTTGCTTCATCATTGTTCCTTCTTCCAGCTTTATTTTACATTTTCCTTCTTCCTTTTTCTATGTTCTGTCTTCCATCGTTCATCTTTTTTTCCTTTTCCCTTCTTCCATTTTCATCTTCTTTTTCCCTTCTGTCTTCCTTCCAGGGTTGTTACGGAGATCCTGAAATATTTTCCGTGCCGACTAAAATCAAATCCGCGCCATTTCCGCGCGACATGAAATCCATTCCGCGCCAAATCCGCGCGATCTAGATCTAAATTCTAAGCAAATACACGTTACATGTAAATTTTTGTAAAACAATTTATTGAACTTTTTCTCTTCAAGTTCTTTTTTACAATATTACTGATTTCAAATATGATTTAAAACTTCAACATATGTTTGTATCAAAATGCTAATAGGACTAATAAAACCGCAGTAAGTATTACAACCATTCTATATGGCCCCATTCACCACTGGAAGTACTGAATCTAAGGGAACAAGAACTAAACAGTCAAAACTATTTGCAGATTTGATCATAATTGATTAAAGATAAACGTGGCAAATATTAAAAAATCTGCCGAAACCGCAATTTCTTTTGAAGTAATTAATTATGCAGCTTTGTTGTAAATATTGATCACAAGACAAACTTGCGTAGATATTCAGGAATTAGACAATGAAGCTCCGTTTTTTAAACAAAATTTCTGTAAAACAAATATTTGAATTCATATAAAAAAAACCACTTAATACAAAATCTAACATAGTTGCTCAAGCTCTGTTGATTTTGAATTCAGAATCAAGCGTAAATTCCTTCAAAAATTCCAGAGGAATGTTTTTAGAAACATCAGAATTTTTTTTTGGAAATACGGCAGAATAATTTGCGTAAACTCCGTTATTTCTCCTTCAGTTCTTGTAACAAGCTTTTCTTAAAGTTCATGCAGAAATTGTTTGACCATTCTTACTGGAATTTCATTTAAAAACTCCAAGAACTCCTGCAGAAATTCATCTTTCGTGCGCAGATTCATCCCAGAAATTTCTGCGGTTCATCCTCCGGAAATTTTCATGGAAATGTTTGCAGAAATCCAACTGCCCTTGAATCTGCTGAAGTTCAGAAGTTGCTCCAAATTATCTGTTGGAATTCCTCCGAGCATTCTTACAAAAATTCCCCTGGGCAATTATTTTGTAATTCATTTGGGGATTTTGTCGTGAGTTCAAGTTAATTCTCATAACCTGCGGAAAATCTTCAGAGCTTACTTGCAGAAATCCCTTTATGAATTCCTACGGAATTCGCTTTAAAATTTTTTGCAGAAATTGATTGGCGACTTCCTGCGGAAAAAAACTCCCAATTCTGTTTTGAGCACTTATTAAAGAAATTTCTGTGATCATCGCTATAACTCTTTTGTGAATTCAAAATGGCATTCTTTTCGATTTTTTATAGTCATTCTTGCGGTCAATACTCCAGGAAATTCCTCCAAAAATGACTTTATGCATTATGAATTTATACAAGGATCATCATAGGGCCCTTGTGGAAACTTCTTTAGGAAGTTTCTTCGTTTTCTGCTGGTAATCCTGTAAAATCAGAGTTAACCGAAAATATAATAAAAAAAAAACCGCCAGAAATAACTTGTGAGAATCATCTTCTAATTATTGATCAACTTTCTGCGGAAGAACTTATAGACATGGTTTGTTTGCATCATGTTTTAGAATGGATTGAAAATGACAAAAAGTGGCGTATCTCTCCTCATACCATTTGTTTAAATAATTCTTGAGAGTGTAATGCATGCCATTAAATAAGGACAAATAAAATAATGTCAATAATCTTGAAACTAGATTTGAACCATTTGTTTGAGAAACTGCATATGTAACATTTTTGGCCAAAATGAGATTTTTATATATTCTGAATCCTCGTCCAAAAATACGTATTCTGGCAAAAAATACGAAAAAAAAATTTTGTTCAGGAGTGTATGAAATTTTTTTCGTTTGTTTGAGAAACTACATATGTCCACGCACTTTGAAGAGCAATTGTGGAGTACTGCGTACAGTTTTTGCACCAGAAGTGCCACAGGGTGTATTGATCTGTATCGAAGAAATCGAAAGATTCGGTGCCAAATTGTTCAAAAACAGTTTTTTGTTGTTTTCTCGAAATTGTGTAAAATGGACTTATGCAGTTTCTGCAGAAAATATAACCCATCTAGATGGGCATCAAACTAATTTTCAAATAAACTTCCTTAGGTTTAGCATTTTATTTATTAAATTTCCACCTAAAACTAAATCCGCGCGAGCCCCTAAAATCCTAATGTAAATCCGCGCCAAATCCGCGAAAACCGCGAAATCCGCGAAAATCGCAAAATCCGCGTAGTCGTAACAACCCTGTTCTTCTTCCTTATTTCTTCTTGCTTCATCATTATTTCTTCTTCCAGCTTTATTTTACTTTTTCCTTCTTCCTTTTTCTATGTTCTGTCTTCCATCGTTCATCTTTTTTCCTTTTCCCATCTTCTTTCTCTCTTCTTCTTCCATCCTTCCTTCTTCTTTGTGCAATTTTTAATTCTTTATTCTTAATTCTTTATATTTTTATTTTTTATTTATTCTTTATTTTTTATCCTTTATTCTTTGTTCTTTTTTTTATTTTTTATTCTTTATTCGTTATTCTATGATTGGGGCCCTCCTTAGCCGTGCGGTAAGACGTGCGGTTACAAAGCAAGACCATGCTGAGGGTGGCTGGGTTCGATTCCCGGTGCCGGTCTAGGCAATTTTCGGATTGGAAATTGTCTCGACTTCCCTGGGCATAAAAGTATCATCGTGTTAGCCTCATATGATATACGAATGCAAAAATGGTAACCTGGCTTAGAAACCTCGCAGTTAATAACTGTGGAAGTGCTTAATGAACACTAAGCTACGAGGCGGCTCTGTCCCAGTGTGGGGATGTAATGCCAATAAGAAGAAGAAGAAGTTATTCTATGACCATTATTCTTTATTCTTTGTACTTTATTCTTCTTCTTCATTCTTTATTCTTTACAGGTTTACCTCGATTATATGGACCCTCAATTATATGGACTTTTTACCTCGATTATATGGACATTTTTTTTCGCTCAATTTTTTTGTGTTTTGGGGTTTTAAAAAGATGTTGAATATTGTAAGTCATATTTTACATTGATTCTATATTTATTATGGTACATTGGGGCGAATAAAGGCCCGTAAGACATGTTATGATGTTATATATGGAGATGCACTCTGAGTCATATGTTCGATTGGCTTGATTGATTTACCATTTTCGCGTTGAAAAATTTCATTGTATATAATGATAAATATACAATTCTTTAATCTGCAACAGCCACGGCCACGTCCTTACAAAAAGGTGGGTATTTTTGGTGATCTCTGCCATACGAAAACGTGAAGTGAATTGTCAGACTGACAGTATGCGGAGCAAGTGATAAGATGAGATTGCCATATTTAGCTGTTAGATATTTGCTTCCAACCTTTTTCTGCTTTTGGTGCATGGAATTAAGTATAGAAGGGCGGATGATGCATTAACATCCAGCAAATCGGACCCACTGAGACTGATTTTTTAGGTATATCCACGAAACTGGAAGAGTTTATAACAATACAATATGTGATAACAATATGTGATACATAAAATTCCAAATGGTTTTCAAACCTGGCATTATTTCTTCTGGACGAACTTATTTATTATTTGAATGTAAAAAACTGAAACTCTTCGAACAATCTTTATGTTTAAATAAATAAATGTTGACGAATATCCTGGTATTCACATTTGTTCAGCACAAGGCTTAAGGATTATACTGACGCTCAACGGTAGGAAAAGAAATTGAATATCTTTAGAATGTTCTTGTTAGCAGTTCTTAAATCAATTGCTGCTAAACCGTTCAGCAAAGCGTGATCCTGAAACGCTCATGCAAACTCGTTCATGCTGTGTAATGTGAGCGATGTGTTTTTCGTTAGTGTTGTACAAAATACAACAGCGCGCGGTGGTGAAATTTTGAATGCAATCTCAAGTTTTGTCCGGGATTTTTATGAGGGCCCGCTACTGTGCGTCGTTTTGAATTTTAAAACCCGTTGCAAAATACAGCCCTGCTTTAATATACGAACATAGTCCAAAATAGCCATAACAATTTATCCTTTAATATTCCACTTAGCAGGTGTAGGTGCACTGTGCAATTGACCTTTCCCGTCAACAATTTTTATCCGCTCAATCGATTCTTCAATTTTTTGAGGACAACTTTCCCAAAGAACCCATACTTTTTGACGAATAGTGCTGGTTTCCAAGCTTGGCCTAACATTCGCCCGATTTTGAATTAAAATAAGGCCAATTCCAATTCTTCAAACGTGCGGCACTTTTCCGATTTTTTTTTATTCTAAAATATTAGTTCTGTGAAAAAGTAGAACTTAAATAAGTCAAAGAATTAACTGAGACAATAAAACGAGATACATTTTTTGGCGGGAAATGTCAATTGGTTCTTGTAAAAATGACACTGATACGTGGATAGGGCCCCTTATTTACATTGATTTAAATTCTTTTTAAGAATATCAATCAAACGCAACTTGTTGCAAGGAGATCTTTTAAAGATAAGTGTCAGAAAAGTGAGACTGTTCTACGCGATTTTTGCATAAACAAATGCATTTTGACCATATCTTCTGAGCCCATAGTCCAATCCGGCCAATTTTCAATAGTAGACAATAGGACAACATTTTCCATCGGTTTCATTTTGCTGCGATCAAATCAAAAGAGGACAAGTGTCAGTCCTTCTATATAAAGCCAGTTTTTGAATTTAACATATACCTTAGACAAAGTACATGCTTGTGGGCGGAACCGAGCGCGACAGGGCCCGCCTGGGAAGCAGTGTTACGATAGACGGGGATACCTTCGAGGTGGTCGAGGAATTCGTCTACCTCGGATCCTTGCTAACGGCTGACAACAACGTTAGTCGTGAAATACGAAGGCGCATCATCTGTGGAAGTCGGGCCTACTACGGGCTCCAGAAGAAACTGCGGTCGAAAAAGATTCGCCACCGCACCAAATGTGTCATGTACAAGACGTTAATAAGACCGGTAGTCCTCTACGGACATGAAACATGGACAATGCTCGAGGAGGACTTGCAAGCACTCGGAGTATTCGAGAGACGGGTGCTTAGGACCATCTTTGGCGGTGTGCAAGAAGACGGTGTGTGGCGGCGAAGAATGAACCATGAGCTCGCCCAACTCTACGGCGAACCCAGTATTCAGAAGGTGGCTAAAGCCGGAAGGGTACGATGGGCAGGACATGTTGCAAGAATGCCGGACAGCAACCCTGCAAAGATGGTGTTCGCTTCCGATCCGGCAGGTACGAGACGGCGTGGAGCGCAGCGAGCGAGATGGGCAGACCAGGTGCAGAACGACTTGGCGAGCGTGGGGCGTATCCGAGGATGGAGAGATGCGGCCTCGAACCGTGCATTGTGGCGTCAAATTGTTGATTCAGTGTTATCTGTTTAGATGTTAACTAAATAATATATATATATACCTTTCTCGACCACTCAGTGTTTGCTTTGTTGCTGAAACAGGAAGGCACTGTAGTTAGAATTCGTGAAAAAGTATATTAGTGTGCTCACATTGAGCTGGGCGAAGTCTTCGTTACTAACGTAATCTTAGAATCTAGCGGCTGGAAAAAAAGATTACGTTCTTATAGAAAATCATAATCTACTGAGTTATCATGTTTGGGCTCACATGCGGATTAGACTGTAAGGCAATATATGGATATTTTCTTTCAACTTTTAAGACTTATTTCATCGTGTAACACAAATCTCGAGAAAAAAAATTTGCTTTGATTATATGGAAAATTCGATTATATGGACTTTTTTTGCATCGAAAAAGTCCATATAATCGAGGTATACCTGTATTCCTTATTCCTTATTCTTTATTCTTTATGCTTTATTTTTTATTCCTTATGCTTTATTTTTATTTTTTTATTTTTTATTCTTTATTCTTCATTTTTTTATTCTCTATTATTTATTTTTCTTTATTCTTTATTCATCATTCTTTATTCTTTATTCATCATTCTCTATGTTTTATTCATCATTCTTTATTCTTTATTCATCATTCTCTATGTTTTATTCATCATTCTTCAAGTTTAGTCAATCATTCTCTATTCTTCAAACATCATTCACTATTCAACCACTCAACATAATTGGTACAACATATCGTATGGTTGGAATTAATTTCATCCCATCAATTTCAGCCTTTTGAGTATTCAGCCTTATGTGTTTCAGCCTTTCATAGGACACCCAAATTTGAATGCATTGCAGCAACTTCTAAAAACAGTTTTTTTTTTCGATTTAAAAAAAATCCCAGGCCTTTGGCAAAAAAACAATGTTTGTTTTAATAACTTCAGAACGCAATGGCTGATCAAGCCTATTTTCAATAGTAAATAACTAGACCGCATTCCACGTCGATTGCGAGCAAATCGGATAATGCCTAGTACCAAAAAGTGTGTTTCCCATTTTTGTACAAATACACACACACATACAGACATCACCTCAATTCGTCGAGCTGAGTCGATTGGTACACTATGGGTCTCCGAGCCTTCTGTCAGAAGTTCGGATTTAGAGTGATCTTAGAGCCTTTACGTATACTTTGTATACGAGAAAGGAAAGAACAACTAACTGGATTCGATTTTAGTTTCTCCTGTACTGCCGTGAATCGCATATCTGTATCATCTTTGGTGGGTTTCCTATTCATATGCGACAAACATGCGATTCACGGTAGTGACTTTAAAAATCGTGAAGAAATCCGCGTAAAAATGCGTAAATCCTTTAAATTGCCTAAAAATAACGTAAACCAGCGTAAAAATAGCTTGAAAAGTTACCCCAGGGTAATTACGAATCTAATGTCAGGCGTTCATCACTTGCATGTTATGACTTTTGTTACCACTGGTTGTAGCATTTTTCTTTTGAAATAACTGCTCACATGCGCCGAGATTATCTGATCCGGAACCACTAAACTTAGGGCAGTGGATGCGACACACAAAGTTGTACCGAATTTCTTCTTCTGTTAATTTCATAATCGAACATGCACCACAAACAAATCGACTGCACCACGGTGCTGTTCGTTTTCCACTCGAAACTGATTGAGGGAAGTGAACTTATGCAGTTGTTAATAAATAACGCAACTGCTTTTGAATAAAGTAAACATCAATCAATTTATTACTATTTAAAACTGGGTCTTCCACGAAAGGCTGAATCACATAAGGCTGAAAACTCATAAGGCTGAACACGAAAGGCTGAAAAGTAAAAATCTCACATAAGGCTGAAATAACAAAAGGCTGAAACTCGAAAGGCTGAAAAATCGCGAGAAACCAATTTTAGTGGAAGAATTCACATTTGACGTTAATAGGGGCACAAACTAAAATGATCCGCAACCTTCTTGCAACTTCTTGTTGTCTTTCAATTTTTATACGGAATTCTTATTTTTTAGTCTACACAGCTCAAAAAATGTTGAGGTAACATAGAAAGGAACAAGACTTTTTTGTTCTTGGTTCTTGTACATATTTGGTTTTTGATTCTTGCCAAGATTACTTTCTTATTTTTTATTCTTTATTCTTCTCTCTTCTCCCTTCTTCTTTTTGCTTCTTTATTCTCCCTTATTTCTTCCTACTTCCTTCTTTTTTTTTCTTCTTCCTACTTTTTTTCATTTTTTTCCTTCTTTCTTATTAAAACCTTCCTAGTTCCTTCTTTCTGTTTCTTTATTGCTTCTTCGTTCGACCTTTCTTCCTAGTTCTTCCTCCATAGTTCTTCCTTCTTAATTCCTCCTTTCATGTTCCTATTTCCTTCTTCCTTCTTCTGCCTTCCTTGTTCCTTCTTGCTTCTTCCTTTTTTCTTGTTTCTTCTTCCTTTATTTTTCTTTGTTCTTCTTCTTCCTTCTTCATTCATTCCTTTTGCTTTCTTATTTCTTCCTTCTTCCTTTCGCTTGTTTTTTCTTTTTATTCTTTCTTCCTTCTTTCATTACCTTGTTTTTCCACCCTTTCTGTCTTCTTTCCTCTACCTTCTTCCTTTTCCAAATTTCTTCTTCCTTATTCCCTTTTCTCTATTCTTTACTCATTCTACCTTCCTCCTTCTTCTTACTTACTTCTTTCAACCTTTTTTCCTTTTCTTTCTTTCGTCCTTCTTCTTTCTTTTTTCCTTCTTCCTTGTCCCTTGTTTTTTCATCTTTCTTTCTTCTTTCGTCCTGTTTTCTTCCATAGTTTTCCTTTCTTTGCCCTTTTTCCTTCTTTTTTCTTTTATCTTCTTCTTTTTCTTTTTTCTTCATTCTTGTTCCTTCTTCTTTTTTCCTTCTTCATTCTTCCATCTTTCTTGTTTCTTCTTGCTTTATTATTATTCCTTCTTCCACCTTTATATTACTTTTTCCTTCTTCTTCTTTATTCTATGTTTTTTCTCCCATCTCTCACCCTTTTTCCTTCTTCTGTCTTCTCTCTCTCCCTTCCATTTTCTTCCTCCTTTTCCCTTCTTCCTTGTTTCTTCTTGCTTCATCATTATTACTTCTTCCATCTTTATCTTACTTCTTCCCTTTTCCTTTTTCTATGTTCTTTCTTCAATCTTTCATATTTTTTCCTTCTCCATTCTTCCGTCTTCTTCCTTCTTCTTCTCCTAGTTATTAGTTATCCTTTATTCTTTATTCATCATTTTCAATTCTTTATTCTTTCTTCTTTATTCATCATTCTCTATTCTTTATTCTTTCTTCTTTATTCTTTATTCTTTATTCTTTATTCATTATTCTTTATTCTTTATTCTTTATTCTTTATTCTTTATTCTTTATTCTTTATTCTTTATTCTTTATTCTTTATTCTTTATTCTTTATTCTTTATTCTTTATTCTTTATTCTTTATTCTTTATTCATTATTCATTATTCTTTATTCTTTGTTCTTTATTCTTTATTCTTTATTTGTTTTTCTTTATTCTTTATTCTTTATTTTTTATTCTTTATTTTTTACTCTTTATTTTTTATTCTTTATTCTTTATTCTTTATTTTTTATTCTTTATTCTTTATTTTTCATTCGTTATGCTTTATTCTTTACCCAGAGGTAAACCAGCAGAGCTGAAAGCCTCTTAATTAATGAAAATAAAATTATTATTTATTCTTTATTCTTCATCCTTTATTCTCTATTCATCATTCTCTATTCTTTATTCATTATTCACTATCCAACTACTAAACATAGTTAGTATAACATATCGTATGGTTGGAATTCATTTCATCCCATCTATTTCAGCCTTTCGATACATTTCAGCCTTCTGATACTTTCAGCCTTTCGAGATTTCAACCTTTTGAGTTCAGCCTTATGAGTATTCAGCCTTATGTGTTTCAGCCTTTCGTAGGACACCCTTAAAACTAGTTGACCCGACAGACGTTGTCCTGCATAGTAGGCGAAAATGCGCGTTGTGAACTGCATATGCGAAAATCCCATACGAATCTTTACTTTAGTTTTTTACAATCTACTCAACTTTACTTGTGATTTTCACATGGGAGAATACCCTATAAACCCGTCGGAAACTATAACGAACATATCTGCTGAAGGAATGAACAAAATTTATCCGGCCGTTTTCGAGTTATGCGGATACGAACACAGACCATTTCATTTTTATATATATAGATTTTATATATATAGATAATCGAATTTGAAAAATATATTTGTTTTTTAGATAAATGTGCAATCGAATTATGAACATTGAGAAAACGTTGAGCAATATTCAACCTTCAACTTCAAAATCTTGAACTTTTCCATAAAGCTAATATTTGAATACTCGATGTCCACATCATGTGGATGTTTTGATTGGAAATTTTAATTTTGGGGTGATTTTCATCCAATATTCTTGGTTTTCGAGAAAGTCAAAGTCAAAGAGTTACTTACCTATAAACATTTTTGGATTTCCTAAGCTAATTTGTACTTGAGGAGAGGATAGTAGCACTTGTAGAATCGGAGAATCCTGAGGCAATCCATCCCGTAATTCGGTTAAACTTTTACTTCTATTTCCCAGCAGCCATTCACACTGAAATTTTAATAATTGTCCACTGCTTTGAATTTCCAAATTTATCAACTAAAAACTCACCGCCGCAGATTGATTATTCCTGGTCGCAACCAATGCTTCCCGTACATTTTTCTCGCTGAAACCCATCTCGACTATGGAAGCAACCATCTCCGATGCCGGGTAGACATCCCGATCCGAGTATTGCCGAATGATGTCCAATAACACTTCCACGTGATCAATTTTGCGACAGGCCTGCGTTTTGTTTTCTTCACTTTTATCTTTCTGGTCTGGGATTTCATCTCGTTGCTCATCCTCGCCGCCGGGGCTACCACAGTTCGAGGGCACATTGGAGGTATTTGCTGGTTCGTCGATGTCTGGTTCCGCTTCGGCCAGAGGCGGTGCTCGATCGCCAGAACTGGTCGATGCTTCGTTGTTGTCGCTAACAGCGGAGTTCGTTCTTGTACTTATTTCTGTACTCGTATCACAGTTGAGCAGCTTTACCGAGCTATCGTTTTGTATTAGCCAATCCAGAGCGGCGGGGAACACATTTCTGAAGCAAAATTAAATTAAATTGTAATGGTTCCAGATGTAAATTAGCAGTGACCCTCATACTTGGTGATTTCCATTGCTTGATGAATTTTATCCAGCGAGAATCCCATCTCGAGGAGCGTTTCGACTGATCGAACCTGATGCCGACGTCGGTTGACCAGCCTTTGATTGAACAAAGCGATTAACTTTTCCGCGCAAGAACCGGACCCTATCACAAAAGCGGAGGCACGTGCGAGGGAAATAAGAATTCTACGGAGATCCTGCTGCAACTGCAGTAAGAGTCAAAATATGTCTTTAAATGGGTCAGATATATGAAAGTACTAACATCGGTTTGCAGCATCCCAACATTGAAATTTGCTGTTGCCTGATTGGTACGTGACAGAGGAACTTGCTTTGTCGCAGCTAGCACTTCAGCTATGGTTGGTCCTTTAAGGTTATCCTCCGTAGGTATAAAATCCGTTCGTTTTACCACCAACAAAAATTCCTCTGTAAAAACGTAACTTCGATAAACAACGTATTCTAAATTAATAGTTGCCATAAAAGCAAGGCAGCACACATTTATGTGTTGATTTATAAAAGATGTAATAATTGTGATTAAAGCTCCAATAAATGCACTTATGTAGAGTAAAAAACCCAGAGGATCCGACTCGCCATGTACAAGAAGGCGTGATGTTCCCCGAATTGTGTATTTACTTACTTACTTAATTTTGATCTGCTGATTCTAAATGACCTTCTAAGTTGAAAAAGCATCAACCAACTTGTGCCATTTCTGATTCTTGAAACATGATCAATTTCGAAAAAAATATTTTAGTGGAACCCTATAATGATTAAACTGCACACGATGCATCAATTAGCAGATGTTAATTTTTGTTCAATTAACATATCCTTCTACATACAAATTGATACAACAAATCAACCACGGATATGCAAATGCAACACACACTTTAATTTTCAATGTTCTGAAACTCAGATGTTAATATGTACATTACGTGGAAGATTTCTGTTTTGAAAAATGTATTGGAGGTAACCACTTTCCTTCGATGGGACTCGAACCCACGACCCTCAGTACGCTAGACTGGTGCTTTTAACCGACTAAGCTACGAAGGACCTCTGTCGACTTTCACAACTTAGCGGCTACTGGAATGAGCCCGAGATTCCCAAATGAAATCGGACGCATAGTCGGCGCACTCACAATTCTTTTCCCAAACCAACGTTTCCACAAAATCACATTAGAGTGAGCGTGAGAGTTTTAAATGTCTGGCGGTTACACACATTCTGCATCAGCAAATGCACTGATAGAGTATGATGACCGTGCATTTCGTAGTTGCTACTCCGTGATTGACCAGAGCAATCGTAATTGTACAGGGAATCAATGGATGGAAGCATAGGATTTGCTCTCCAACCTCAATACCAAAATAATAGTACAACCCACCCTCATTGCGAACGCCTAGCTTCTGTAGCGTGTGTCCATCCAGGAAGGCGGTCCTATTTTTCGTTCGTATCAGCTTATACATGCCCACCAGCTGATCAATATCCGATGAGAAATGGGGCAACGAGAAAGAACAACTGGCAAACTGTTCCAGCGCGTGGGTTTTCAGCTGACTACCATTGCAATCCTGGGGAACCTCTATGCAAACGATGCCACCACGTGGACTGATGATGCGCAACAGAAGAGTCGTCTTTCGGCTGTGATGTTGCGAGGAGCAGCCCTCAACGGCTAACAGGTGACTTTCGGATGTGGAGCTGGAACCGGGTCGTCCCAAGGAAACGGAGCTTTGTCTGAAATGAAACAAAAAGAAAAAGAAGATAAAGAATTTAATGCGATAGGAAGAAATACAATTTTTTGTTTTCATGATTTTATTAGAGCACCTTTTTTTCAAACATACCAATGACTCACAAATTAATGAAATGTACTCCCAAAGCAAAGAAATTTTCAACTAATTCTTATTATTGTAAAGAATGGGTAGGTATCAATAAGCATTTATTGATTGGTCAGAAATACACGTGAGAAGCGAAGCGAATTCAGTATAACCTCAAAAACGTTTCTAACGCGGAATGAAAGCACGAACATCTGCTTTGATGATCACGCAATTGATTACTCAAACCGGATATAGAAATTACACAAAAATTCAAATTCAAATATCCACTGAACGGAAATTGTTTGCTTCATGGGCAAACAGGGGCAAACCAAAATAAATAAATGCATGTTTACACTGGAAGAAAAATTCTAGCTTTCTACTTGTAACATGTGTATAACGGGTTAGGGACAAAAGGTCGAAAGACAAAAGGTCGAAAGGTCAAAAGGTCGAAAGACAAAACGTCCAAAGACAAAAGGTCGAAGGGACAAATGGTCGAAAAGGACAAAAGGTCGAAAGGGACAAAAGGTCGAAAGGACAAAACGTCGAATGGGACAAAAGGTCGAAAGGGACAAAACGTCGAATGGGACAAAAGGCCAAAAGAAATAAAAGATCAATAAGATCAAAAGGGGTCGTACACTTATTACGTAAGCATTTTTTCTGGGTTTTTCAACCCCCCCTCCCCCCCATGTAAGATTTTTTTCATACAAATGATTTTTTATTTATATTGAGCGTAAGATATTGACCGACCCCCCCCTCCTCCCATAAGTGCTTACGTAATATGTGTACGGCCCCAAAGGCACAAAAGGTCGAAATAGACAAGAAACTGAAACGGGGAGATTCAATCCCGCACCAGAGTTGCCTTACACAATTTGCAAAACTCTGCTTTTTTATTTTTTAAAATTTTTTAATAATTAAATAAAACTCATTCAATAAGTACAGGTGGATGTTTGAGTTTTCAAAATGTAACTTCGTTCTCTCACAATGGCGCACGCCGCACATTAAATACACCGGCATGTATTAAGGTTCCCTCAAACACACGCGACGAGACAATCTTGACGCGATTCTATTGCCTGGCGACTGCGATTCTGTCGCCGTTGGTATGGAAGCGTAAATGGTGCATTGCGAGCATCCACCCAACGATAGAATCGTGGCATCAAGCTATCGCTGTCCCGGCAATAAAATTGCTTAGGCCTGGGGGAGCCTTTACACACCGGTGTATTTTAATGCGCGCACTTGCGTGGCTGCGGCGTGCACTATTTAGACAGATTGAAGTGACATTTAGAAAATCTAGATCTCCATCTATTATTTGCACTCATTCAATGATTTTATGTGTTATTATTAAAAATAGTGGAAAATAAAAATGCTTTTTTTTTTGCCAACTGTATAGGACAATTCTGTCTCGTGCAATACAAGTTTTATTCATTTCTTAAATTAGCTATCTTTTTTATCTCTAACAGAACTATCTAGATATTCATAATATTGGTTTATAGTAATTACTCCTTCTTTGAAAATTGCTCATTCTTCAGCTTTGATTGATGAGATGAGTGTGCTATTTCTGCTTGAACATTGCATTTAACAAATTCTGCATTTAACAAATTCCTATAGAATACACCCAACTTGTTCTTTATCGACCTTTTGTCCATTTAGACATTTTGTTCTTTTCGACCTTTTGTTCCTTTCGACCTTTTGTTCTTTTCGACCTTTTGTCCCTTTCGACTTTTTGTCCTTTCGACCTTCTGTCCCTTTCGACGTTTTGTCTTTTCGACCTTTTGTCCTTTCGACCTTTTGTCTTTTCGACCTTTTGTCTTTTCGACCTTTTGTCATTCGACCTTTTGTCCTTTCGACCTTTTGTCATAGATTCGTGTATAACATACTCCCCCCTTGGGCTTGGCCCAAGTTATACCTTCTTGTCACATACGTCATTGTCGGTAATAGAGTGCTGCATCCTCTTACTTATCTCACTCTTCTGACGTTTAGCAGTGGTTTGTTTACAGGGACCTAGAAAAAATTCTGAATTTTTTGTGAACACCTATCGATATGAAGGGAGTATGCTTCCCGGTGGCTTTTGTGAGGTGAAACATCGTAAGTACATTTTTTCGTCATAGTTAATTGAATTTTAGATGCTTAATTTCTAAAATGGACAAACAGCCAAGTATAAACAAACCACTGCTACCTGTCAAACTGGTATTCATCTCAGTCATTTGTGACGTCAGAATGCAGCACTCAATTGATAGTACAGCAATATGCGTATTAGGCTTGCAATACTCTCCAGTGTTTGTTCGTACCGTCACATCACGGATCACTCTGTCTTGTCCCGGATGAATATTGGCAATTCTTCTAAGTCACCAACACTGCGGAGGAGTATAGACTTATGCAGGAGTTCATCGAATTCACTCACCGACGGATTTTGACATTTGAGCGAGTTGTTTTCTTGAACAAAAGTTCATTTTGCGTTCATTATGCGACCTGCTCAAACGTCATAATTTCTTAGGGGAGTTCATTTTGCGTTAGTCTATAGACCAATGCAAACTCTAACTTAACCTCACTTATTTTGACAGTTCACAGAGCTTGTTTACAAGGTGTTAGAAGAAAAATCAATTATGAGAAAATTAAAATTCATATTTTTAGTTTAAAATTGCTGTGATCCAAATATTTTAATGATATTCTTTGCATTCAGCATGAAATCAGTTGCAAAGGACATCTACATGCGAATAAAATGACGAAACAATTTAATCGGAAGCTTCGCCAGAGGCTAAGTCCCGGTGAAAAAGCTCTGTGAACTGTCAACCTACGTCATCATGCACTGGTCTATGTGCTCTTCCTTAAGCACTACTATCATTCCATTTCGGTTGGGCGAGGGCGTCTTATTCCAATTGCTTCGCTTTTGTAAATCCGTCAAATAGTCGTTGCTCCACCTTTTCCAGAACGACTGCTTCCGCTTCTAAGTCAATTGCTTTCGAGATAGAGCATGTTCCTTCACGTTATCGTACATAAGATCAGCGACGGCTGTTAGTTCACGTTCGATTAAGAAATTATCAGGGGTCAATGCTTGGTAGTTCGAGAATCCGATAATGAAAGAATACGGACTGATTTTACGGCGACGACTCTTAGCGCGAAACAACGGACACGAATAGGAACATGGAACGTTTTAACCCTAGCCCAGCAGGGTAAATTGGCACAACTTGCCAATGAGGCACGCCGCATGAAGCTTGAGATCCTGGGACTGAGTGAAGTCCGTTGGCCAAACTTTGGAGAACACAGAACGCCGTCGGGACAAGTTCTGCTATACTCTGGTTTACGAGGTGAACACGCTCCCCGGCATCGCGGAGTTGGCTTCCTACTAAGCGCTCAGGCACACTCTGCGCTTATGAAGTGGGAACCTATAAGTGAAAGGATAATCGTTGCCAGATTTAGAACACGGGTCCGAAACCTTACTATAATCCAATGTTATGCGCCAACCGATGCTGCCGATCTGCAAGACAAAGAGAACTTCTACAGTCAACTCAATGCCGTCGTAGATAGAAATTCGAAGGGTGATATCAAGATCTGTTTGGGCGACTTCAATGCGAAAATCGGATCCGACAACTCGAACCATGAGCGCATTATGGGACGCCATGGTCTCGGAGAAATGAGCAAAAACGGAGAGCTGTTCGCAGAATTTTGTGGTAATAACGACATGGGATCGCTCTCCCCTCATCGACCGGTTTACAAGGTCACGTGGGTCTCCCGTGACGGCTTTACAGAAAATCAAATCGACCACATCTGCATCAGCCGAAAATGGAAACGGAGCCTTCTTGATGTACGGAATAAACGTAGTGCCGATATCGCATCTGATCATCACCTCCTCATCGGCGAAATACGCCTGCGCATTGCGCGGATTCGTCGGCAGGAGGAAAGAGTTGGACGACGATTCAACACACGCCGACTGGAAGATGCCACGGTGAAACGGTCCTTCGTTGAAGAACTGGAGACGCGTGCTGCAGATATTCCGGAAGGTGGCAGCGTGGAAGACCAATGGACCGCCATCAAGAATGCCTTCATCGCCACCAGCGAGAACAATCTGGGCGAACTACGCACCCAGAGAAAACAATGGATCACCGATGAGACCTGGAGGAAGATAGAGGAGCGAAGAGAAGCCAAAGCCGCGATAGAGCGATCGAAAACCAGAGGAGCCAAAGTCTTAGCCCGTCAACGATACACGGCTCTTGAGAAGGAAGTAAAACGCTCATGTCGACGGGACAAGCGAGCGTGGGCAGACTCTCTGGCCGACGAAGGAGAGAGAGCCGCCGCAACCGGGGACATTCGCCTCCTCTACGATATCTCACGACGCTTAAGCGGGGCGAAGATAAATGCAACGATGCCTGTGAAAGACGCGAATGATCAGTTATTGACCGACCCAACTGACCAGCTGAAACGCTGGTTCGAGCACTTCGAACAACTTTTCAAGTGCCAACCAGGCCATCACCACCTCGGCATGATCTGCCTAGGATCCGACGTATAACACGTGTCAATACCGAAGCTCCATCACTGCTAGAGATTCAAACAGCCATCCAAAGCATGAAATCGAATAAAGCCCCAGGGGTCGATCGCATATCAGCCGAGATGCTCAAAGCTGACCCCATGACATCCGCTCAACTACTGCATCGTTTATTTCGTAATATCTGGGACACCGCAACTTTCCCGGTCGACTGGATGCAAGGTATCTTAGTGAAGGTGCCCAAAAGGGTGACCTGACTGTATGCGATAACTGGCGAGGCATTATGTTGCTGTGTACCGTTCTCAAAGTTCTGTGCAAAATTATCCTAGCCCGGATTCAGGAGAAGATCGATGCGACTCTCCGGCGGCAGCAAGCCGGATTCCGTGCCGGAAGATCCTGTGTGGACCATATTGTCACGCTCCGCATCATTTTGGAGCAGGTTAACGAATTCCAAGAGTCCCTTTACTTGGTATTCATTGACTACGAAAAAGCTTTCGACCGTCTCAATCACGAGAATATGTGGGGCGCCCTGAGACGCAAGGGTTCCTGAAAAAATCATCGGCCTCATCGAAGCACAGTACGAGGCCTTTTCGTGTAGAGTGCTGCACAATGGGGTCCTGTCCGACCCTATCCGGGTCGTAGCTGGTGTGAGGCAAGGATGTATTCTATCACCGTTACTGTTCCTCATCGTAATCGATGAGATTCTGGTAGATGCGATTGACCGTGAACCAAACCGCGGGCTGTTATGGCAGCCTATAACCATGGAGCACCTAAACGACTTCGAATTGGCGGATGACGTTGCACTCCTCGCGCAACGGCGCTCTGATATGCAGAGTAAGCTCAACGACCTTGCCGATCGCTCCTCCTCGGCAGGTTTAGTCATCAACGTCAACAAAACCAAATCGTTGGATGTAAACACGGTGACTCCTTCCAGTTTCACAGTAGCCGGGCAACCAGTGGAGAATGTTGAAAGCTTCCAATATCTTGGTAGCCAAATGGCGTCAGACGGCGGTACCAAGATCGACATAGGCGCACGGATCAAGAAAGCAAGGGCTGCCTTTGCGAGTTTAAGAAATATCTGGAAAAACAGGCAGATAAGTGAACGCACCAAAATACGAATTTTCAACTCTAACGTGAAATCTGTGCTGTTATACGCTAGCGAAACATGGTGTGTATCAGTGGAGAACACTCAACGGCTGCAGGTGTTCATTAACAGATGCCTGCGGTATATAATTCGGGCCTGGTGGCCTCACAACTGGATCTCAAACAACGAGCTCCATCGTCGTTGTCACCAGAGGCCGATAACAACAGAAATTCGGGATCGGAAGTGGGGCTGGGTCGGCCACACTCTACGTAGGGGCGGAAACGAAATCTGTAAGCAAGCATTAGACTGGAACCCAGCGGGACATCGCAGCAGAGGCAGACCCAGAGGCTCATGGCGGCGAAGCCTCAATAAAGAAATAAAAGAAGTCGACCGAAATCTAACCTGGCAACAGGTTAAAGCGATAGCCGGGCATCGCTCAGGATGGAGATCTTTCAAGTCGGCCCTTTGCACCACCGGAGGTGTACAGGATCCATAAGTAAGTAAGTAAGTAATGCTTGGTAGTCATGCGGATCATCAGATTGCTCGCACAAAGGTCGTGAGCTCAAAACACATTCAATTTGAATCAATAACGTGTTCTTTTCCTCATATGTAAGGTACGTTTCATTTAGCGTGCGATAGAGATGGTCCCCGGCCCCTCATAATCCTCCTTGGTGAGGCGCTTTGGGAGGGTTGAAGCTCCACGTTAAGCCCTTTAGGGCCGATGCCCACGTAGCGGTTTTTCTACGCGACGTTCACGCAGCGTTAAAATAACGCTGGTGTGCATCGGCGTGGTGACGCTGCGTTACCGCTTTTTCCCGGTGCACACCTGCGTCTTTTTGACGCCACGTGCACTCTGCGTTGAAATGACGCTACGTGGGCATCGAGCCTTACTTGGCAGAAGTCAATCAGGTTTCTCTGCAACAATTACAAAGTCGACATCTCAAATAGCCCCTTCAGTTGTAAATTTACGCCAATAAAGTTTTTCCCATTATGGGAAAACAATTTGGCCACCTGTCCTTATCTACCCACAAAACGTTGTAGCGCAGCAAGAAAAGAATCTGTAGTCATTGACGTCACAAGCTTGATATGTATCGCCTTTGTAGACATACAAACAAATAAGGCAATGTATCCCTTGATTCGTGCTTTCATTCATCCCTGTTTAAGCAGCCTGGATCCAGCTGGATCTTTCTAGCTAGCTTACTAAATTTCAAAATCAGATCCAAAACATTTTTTCGATTTTTTTTTCAACAGCGATTTCAACCACCGCTTCTGCAGAACTAGCAGAACAGAGTTCTGAACTCTGCAGTGGCACAAAGCAACGGAAAATTTTCACCTTCCACGGATTGCAGTAATAAAGGACAATTTGCATTCAGCTAACTACGATGGGTACACGAGATATTAGATTAGAGATGTATTCACAGTTGTCGGTACATATTTCATTAGTTCCCAGATTTGTGATACTCGATTTCGAACAAAAACTAGTGTTTCAGCCTTCATATGATCAATCACCTAAGCACGATCTGTGAATCTGACCATAATACTACACGATCCACTTCAATATCAATGGCCTTCAATACCTGCGACACATAATTCTAATCGTGGTCAACTCTGCTGGGCTTGACTCATCCGATGATTGGCGTTTGGTTTCCTTGATTAGGGCAACTCGAGACTTCCAGAGAAGCCGGAAAATTCCACTGACAGTAACAAGACTCGGAATCTTCATTTTACCAACATCAGGAAGTTCATTTTTCCCTTTATTCCACTCATCCAATTGCTGTGACAATCCGTCATCCCAGTCCAACCCGCTTCTCCACAAATCTTGCATCGCCATTTTTGCAATCACAATAATTGGGGTGAACAGTCTCAGCGTGTCGAAAAGACGAGCAATGTCTGACATTACTTTATGTCTCTTCGTAACTTTAACACCACAGTCTTCACGATTCCACGATTAACTCGGAACGTAAAACAATCAGCGTCATTTGCACACCTGGAAGCCACAACGACAAAGCATCGCAATAAAATCGTTCTGTAACTGTTATTTTTTCTGTGTCGATGCTCATCAACATATACGCTCTTCTTCACAACTTTGCTGGCTTCCGGGAAACATCCCTTCTTATTTTTGGCCAGCTGGTTTAGGGATCGTGTTGCCAGAAACGGAGCAGCTGCTGTTCCGTAGGCTATCATCGATAATTCAAGTTCCTTCAACGGCTTAGACGAATCTTCACGCCACAAAATCCTTTGATATTTGGTATCGTTCGGATGCATATCTACCATCCGGTACATTTTCAACACATCCGCTGAAAATGCGTAACTGTATAGACGAAAACGTAGCACGATGTTGAAAAAGTTGTCCTGGACTGGAGGTCCTACCATCAACAAGTCATTAAGAGAATGTTCTGAGGCACTCTTCGATGACGCGTCAAACGCAACTCTCAATCGTGTTGTTAAGGACATAGTTGGAAGAGTACCACGATGGCAGCCAATATGGCACCGGACCTTCCACGGGCCAACCCCACACCTCCCGCACTCCTCTCCCACCAACATTCGAATGCATCGAACAAAAGTTTAATATTCAAATTACTAACCTGTTCACAGCATATTTCCTTACTTCCCGTGATTATGAACATGTTTCTTCAATGAATCCTATGTATTCCGGCTCGAATTGTAGCATAAATCAGCAGCCGTTCGCGATTTGGTGGGTTCATCACTGCACTTCACTTCTTCTCAAAGGGCATTGGAAAAATCAAGTTTTTACTCACTGCTCCGCACATGAGCAGCCCGAAATGTTGATAGAATGCAAATGAAACACCACTTTTTGAAATCAGTCACTTATTTGAACCGAAAACTTATAAATATATAAACGTATAAACTGCTAGTTTTGCCAGAGAAAAACGATTAAAAACTGATCGCGGAGCGAATGTAAACACTGCGGTGCACGGCCACCGCAGTGAAACGTGCAATTCAACAAAATACCCAGAATTTGTCTGTGATATCTATCGCACCAGGGGCAGATACTAGGGCTGTGACGATATCGATATATCCGATAATATCGATAAATATCGGGTTGAAATTATCGATACGATAACCGATATTTCAAAATCCGATATCGTCGATAATTGACTCGATAATATCGCCGATATGACTTTATTTGATGATGTCTGTAACCTTTTCTATCACAAGCAGTGTTAAAACATGACTTCTGAACTAAACTGAACTTCTTCTGAGTCCAAAATACAAGGGTTTTGAAGCTTGTAATTTGATAAAAAGTATCTTTACAAAGTTCAAACATTTAATTTTTACTGGGAATGCATATATGACGTTTCCTTTTTATCTACTCTTTATCATAATACAACTATTATTGAGTTCAGATTTTGAAGGTGTGTATAGATCGCTTTCTACGGCTGGGATAGTCCCTTGGGACATCTATTCGTTATTATAAACATGCCCCAATAAGATGTGTACCGTACTGTAAACTAGTCTTGAGTTAAAGGCCTATACCGGTTACATATGAAATTAGATTTACAGCAATGCCCTGTTATATATCGTTATTCTGAAAAAGGTTCTCGGAAAATAATATAAATGTGTATGGATATTTTCTAATATAAGTGAAACTATGAGTAGCAATATTTTTTCCATATTGAAAAGGGAAATAATTTCTCTTCAAGCTGCTGTGAAATTTCTGCCTCAAGTTGCAGTGGTTCCATTGTTAGGGCGCATGTTAATCGAAATACGTACCAGCCATGATTCTGAAAGCATAAATATTATTTTTATTTGCACAATGTTGATAGTGTGACTTTTTAAAACGTTGAGTAGCTTAAATTACATCATGCAATCGTTGATTATTTGTTGCATAACACATTTTTGCTCTCTAGGATCAAAATGTTAAAAACATATATATATATTTCTGAGCTTCGTATTCATTATCGGATATCGGACCCGATATCGATATCCAAAATTCGATATCGAAACGATATCGATATTTTATTAATCCGATATCGATATTATCGATAAATGCTACATCGTCACAGCCCTAGCAGATACTTTAGTCTAGTCTACACTATCGTACCAGGGGCAGATACTTCATACGAAAAGTGTGACATAAGGGTGAGTGGGTTATAAAATGCTATATTTGCGTTACGTCATCAATGGATCTTTCCTGCGATGCGGTTTTCGTTCACTGAAGTCTCTGGAATGTTGCTTTCAGCTATGTGGGTTCTCTTTTCGCCAGCGCTTGGAGGGGAGGCGCCGTAGCCAATGGAATAAAAAGTTTAGTTTCCCATACTAGTTTTCATACAAACTTGAACCGGCTTGCGCTCAACTAGTTTTCGTTCAAATCGGTTTTTTGAGGACACTCGGAGCATAGGACGGAATCAAGTGAGCGTGGTGGTGCTGGGTCGTTTTTTGAACCACCCTACTAATATTCTTTGTTTTTTTATAAATACGACACCAATACTACTACAGTATATGAATGTTTTTATTGTACCAATACTATCAAAGCTTTGTTTTGGTACTCAACCCACCTTCACCTTAAGCTTTCCGGACGAGGCACACAATGATGGGGCATGTAGTAGCCGGTTTCATCATCACACAACGGATAATCCAGCACTCAACAATGACCCAACACAAGATATTCGTTAATGAAGTCCGAATAAAGCTTCTTCAACTGTGGATTCTTGTTTAATCTTCGCTCCTGCTGGTAAAATCTAGTCACATACCACATACCTTCCAAAAAATGCATCTCTCATTCGTTGTTCTTCGGCTCCGGTTCACTCGACTGGTTATCAACTGCCCAAAATTGCTGCAGAATGTGGATCAAGTCCATGTCTCGAAAGGTAACTGCTTGAAAAGAACGTACTGTGCACACTGTAACGGTTTCATCCACTGTTCCAGATACAAGCCACCCAAGAACACTCTTGCAACACCGGAAGATGAACGGACATTCGACGTCTCGAAAAATGCTGGCCATTCGTGCGTATTTCGTATTTTGGTGCGTTCACTTATCTGCCTGTCTTTCCAGATAATTCTTAAACTTGCAAGGCACCCCTTGCTTTCTTGATCCGTGCCTATGTCGATCTTGGTACAGCCGTCTGACGACATTCGGCTACCAAGATATTGGAAACTTTCAACATCTGATTACCCGGCTACTGTGAAACTGGAAGAGGTCACCGTGTTAACATCCAACGATTTGGTTTTGTTGACGTTGATGACTAAACCTGCCGAAGAGAAGCGCTCGGCAAGGTCGTTCAGCTTACTCTGCATATCAGAGCGCCGAGGAGTGCAACGTCATCAACCAATTCGAAGTCGTTTAGGTGCTCCATGGTTATAGGCTGCCATATCAGCCTGCGGTTTGGTGCACGGTCAATCGCACCTACCAGAATCTCGTCGATTACGATGAGGAACAGTAACGGTGATAGAATACATCCTTCCCTCACACCAGCTACGACCCGGATATGGTCGGCCAAGACCCCATTGTGCAGCACTCTCTATGAGACCGATTATTTTCTCAGGAACCCCCTTGCGTTTCAGGGCGCCCTACAGGCCCCACATATTCTCGTGAATGAGCCGGTCGAAAGCTTTTTCGTAGTCCAATGAATGCTTAGTAAAGGGACTCTTGGAATTCGTTGACCTACTCCAGAACGATACGGAGCGTGACAATATGGTTCACACAGGATCTTCCGGCACAGAATCCGGCCTACTGCCGCCGGAGAGTCGCATCAAACTTCTCCTGAATCCGGGCTAGGATTACTTTGCATAGAACTTTGAGAACGGTACACAGCAACATAATGCCTCGCCAGTTATTGCATACAGTCAGGTCACCCTTTTTGGGAATCTTCACTTAGATACCTTGCATCCAGTCGACCTGAAAAGTTGCGGTGTCCCAGATATCACGAAATATACGATGCAAAAGTTGAGTGGATGTCATGGGGTTTTACTCGATTTCATGGTCAATAACTGATCATTCGCGTTTTTCACAGGGATCGTTGCATTCATCTTCGACCCGCTCAAGCGTTGTGAGATATCGTAGTGGAGGCGAATGTCCCCGGTTGATGCGTCTCTCTCCTTCGTCGGCCAGAGACTCCGCCCACGCTCGTTTGTCCCGTCGACATGAGCGTTTTACTTCCTTCTCCAGAGCCGAGTATCGTTGACGGGCTAAGACTCTGGCTCTTCTGGTTTTTGATCGTTTCACCATGGTATCTTCCAGTCGGCGTGTGTTGAACCGTCGTCCAACTCCCTCCTTCTGCCGACGAATCCGCGCAATGCGCAGGTGTATATCTCCGATGAGGAGGTGATGATCAGACGCGATATCGGCACTATGTTTATTCCGTACATCAAGACGACTTCGTTTCCATTTTAGGCTGATGCAGATGTGGTCGATTTGATTTTCTGTAAAGCCGTCACGGGAGGCCCACGTGACCTTGTGAACCGGTCGATGAGGAAAGAGCGATCCCCCGATCATCATGTCGTTATTACCATAAAAATCTGGGAACAGCTCTCCGTTTTCGCTCATTTCTCTGAGACCATGGCGTCCCATTATGCACTCATAGTTCGAGTTGTCGATCTTCACATTGAAGTCGCCCAAACAGATCTTGATATAACCCTTCGGAATTCTATCTACGACGGCATTGAGTTGACTGTAGAAGTTCTCTTTGTCTTGCAGATCGCCAGCATCGGTTGGCGCATAACATTGGATTATAGTAAGGTTTCGGACCCGTGTTCTAAATCTGGCAACGATTATCCTTTCACTTATAGGTTTCAACTTCATAAGCGCAGAGTGTGATCGAGCGCTTAGTAGAAAGCCAACTCCGCGATGCCGGGGAGCGTGTTCACCTCGTAAACCACAGTATAGCAAAACTTGTCCGACGGCGGTCTGTGTTCTTCAAATTTTGGCCAAAGTACTTCACTCAGTCCCAGGTTCTCAAGATTCATGCGACGTGCCTCATTGGCAATTTGTGCCAATTTAACCTGCTGGACTAGCGTTAAAACGTTCCATGTTCCTATTCAGTGATTGTTTAAATTTATTTATTTCACAGCAGTCAATACAGCATCATCAACATAAAGTATGATACTTTCACTACCTTACATACCGAAAATGTTTGAATTTCAAACTGTTCGACGATATTACACGTTTTATAGAAAGTATATTTTGCATAAGAAACATAGCTGAAAAGTATTAAAATTTGCCATACTCTACCAAATCAAAATTTATCCTTAAATCGAGTGACAATAAGGTAGAATAAAATTATTCTTCTAACAAAGGCTTTAAAATATGTATATGATGCCCAAAAACGGCACTGACCAACCTTACCCTATGTTTTATTATTTAATGGTTTAGATCTGAGATTTTAGATCAATGACATTGCATTGCTAAATTCAAATAGTCAATATGTACCAATCCACATAAGAATGTGTCGGCAACGTACAAGAAAGACAATTTGTATTACTAATAGTTGAGCCAATGAAGTGTTTTCTTTTTGCAATCAATTAAATGATGATAACCGGTCATGCTCACCTTGGACACGATGGGAATAGACTGGAACCACCCCCCTCCGCCATGGTAGGGCGGTCTCGATCTATCCTATAGACACGATTGAAAACCGATGAAAGCTGAGGTGCACAACGAGTTGCTATGAATTTACGAATTCGCTTCATCACTTATTTATGAATGAATTCAGAAACATCAGCCATTAGTGACAGTAAAAAATGACCATAAAACCATGCGACTGCGACAAACAAACAAACACGAATAGAATAAAACTTACTTGGATCGATCAGCAGTAGCCTGCTGCGGTTGTTGGAAGCGATGATGATGATGATGCTTGGACGATAGTCGAGACGTTCTTGAGGGACTTCCGCGGTAACTTGATCCAGCTGGAGAAGATGATGAGGCAGTTGTTGCAACTGATGAGCTGCTTGCACTGCCCATAGAACCCGTTTCTCCTGCAGTGCCAGCAGTTGTCCCGGAAGCGTCACGTTGTTTTCTGGACTGCTGCCAACGGGCCTTCCGCTCGGCAATCTTCTCTCGCATCCAAGGAATCATTATTGACGATTTGGGCTGACACTCTTCTAGCTACTACTCTACTGCAGCAGCCACAAAAACTACTCATTCGATGTACCCTAAATAGGTCATATGTAAATGTTCCATAGCAAATCCCACCGGAAGCGAAAACTTGGGCTCTTCTCGTTGATGGTAAAATTACATTATAAATCAATTTTCACCTGCGCTTCTGGGAACCACTACAATTTCGTACGCACTGTTTGTTCCTCCCACCTTAGGCCTATTTCAACAAATTGAAAGAGTATTCACATATGCAATCATTTGAGGTCTGTATCCTAAAAATCGTAATGATTATTATGATTATTTCAGAAATACTCGACGGAAAAAAACGAAGTTTGTGTCATCCGCGCATCAAACTGTACTGACACGAAAATGAAGATGTTTAGAAAGTATAGAGCAAGAGCATTATGCATAGCACCTAAGTTTATCTACATGCAAAACAAACGACTGTCATATTGATGCTGACAGTTTTTTTCTGGACAAGAGAGAGAACTGGGATCAGCGCAGGACGACAGGCGGAACATTGAGTGGTGAATTTTCCTTCCATTCTTGTATACAAGTTTGTCTATATAAATGAAAATTACAGTAAACGTATGATTTTCTCGTTATCATATTAATAAAATTAACTGAACTTTTTGGAGCTTGTCCAATATAACGTCTTTACTTGTCACAAGATAACGAATTTGGACTAGCAATAAATATTAGTAATTAACACTATTACCTACATTTATTTTATTTAGTTTTTATATAGGGGGAAAGACGGCTTTGGCAGGTTTTGTTCTATTATTGGCAGGGGGTTTTTGTCGACCAAATTTTATGAAATTTGGCCACAATATTCTTTGGTATGCAAAGAATGCTTAGGCCAAATTTGAGCCTAGTCAGTCATAAAAAATCCCCCTGCCAATAATAGAACAAAACCTGCCAAAGCCGTCATTCCCCCTACTTAGTTTGATTTGATTTCTTTGACTGAGGTTTGGTCCTTTCCTCAGTAACAGTATTCTATAATTAGAAATATTTTGGAATTTTAAACAATTTTATAAACATTAAAGGAAAAATCACAAATAAAAGAAAAGATAAACTTAACTGAATATCACATAACAAACTAAAACATATTTTGCAATATGATATTCAAAGCAAATATTCAGAAACTTGAGCATTAGCCGTTGAAACCCAGCCCGGTGGCATCCCTATCTCACACAATAGGTTTGTTTTGCAGCCAACATTACGCGACCGTATCCCACTGACAGTTCTGTATCCTAATGAGAATCAAATGTGATGCTTGTAAACAAAACACATACTATCATGAATTTTACACTGAGATGTTGGCTGCAAAAACATGGCGTCGTGCCACCCACCTGTACAAACCAGTCATCAATGAGGTCAACTCCAGCAATTCTGTGAAGGTCATCTGTAGGATAGAAGGAGTCGAGGTCCATCTTCATTTTCAGTATACGGTTCTGCTTAGTTTGCAGCTTCTTGCAATGTGTTCTGGCACAATTGCACCTGAATGTTGGGGCCTTCCTTAGCCATGCAGTAAGCAGAGATGCATCCTGAACAGAACATGAGCCAAGAGCGTGCCTTGGTGTTCTTTCTTAGTTTTGAACTCTGAACACAGTTCAGTGTACACTGGGTCGGTACGCAAGCAAAACGATCATAGTAACTAAGATTCCTTAGATTTAGAACTATGCGAAAACATACGAGCATGCTTGATTTCTATCTGTTGGATGCCCGCCCACGTGTTCCATTACTAGTCGAAAAATGTGTAGCATGCCGTCACTTGAATTTGTTTTCCTAGGATACAAGTTGCTAAGTTAGGTCAGTGCTCTTGAACAGTGTGCAGTGTTCAAAACGTTTTGAACACGAACACGCGTTCTCGTGTTCAGATCCATCTCTGGCAGTAAGATGCGCGGCTACAAAGCAAAAGACCATGCTGAAGGTCGCTGGGTTTGATTTCCGAACTGGCCAAGAAAATTTTCGGGTTGGAAATTGTCTTTACTTCCCTGGGCATAAAAGTATCGTCGTGTTATGATATACGAATACAAAAATGGTACTTGGCCTAGAAACCTCGCAATTAACAACTGTGGAAGTGCTAAATAAACACTAAGCTGTCAGGTGGCAATGTTTCATTAGGGGATGTAATGCCAATGAAAAAAAGTTGAGACCCCATATGTAAAAAAAATGCTTTTCATTAAACTTGAAATATGCACCGTTCTAAAATATCGCAATAGTAAGCAGAATGAAGAATTATTGCGTGCAAGATGCGGGCTACGCATGGCATAAACCGAATTGTCGAACGAGATTCGCACCGAGAATTCTTACTAGCGTGATCCGGTTTCAAGGCGGGCGAGTCAAGTACGAAACACTGAATATACCTATGAAGCGGTGGAATAGTACCAATTTGCATTATGACAAGGTAAAACATTCATTCTATTAGTTTACATCTAAACAAATAACAAGTTATCAAAAATGTGACGCTTCAATATGCTTTTCGTGTCCTCTCTCCGAACCAAAGCTGCGCCCCACACTCGCCAAGTGGTTTTGCACCTGGTCTGACCACCTAGCTCACTGCGCTCCCTGCCGCAGCCGAAAATGAAGTGAACACCATTTATGGAGTGTTGCTATCCGGCATTCTTGCAACATGTCCTGCCCATCGTGTACTTTCATCGTAGATTTTGGGATCGTAGTAAGTTGGGTAAGCTCGTGGTTTATTCTTCGCCGTCGCCGCCAAACACCGTTTTTAAAGATGCCAATGATGATTGGAAATCGAACCCAAGCTGCTACATACGATAGTCCACATGACACCTTCTAGCACCTAGCACCAAATGACCTAATTTTATAATTAATGATTTTTTTTTTGTGTGCATGTTTACTGAAAAAGGCACAACATCCCAGTGATTTCTCGTAGAAGTGCAGATGACTCATCGGCTTCTATCACAGCGAAAAATAAGTTGTATTAATTTATAAATGGGTTGCTATTGGCTTTGCATTGAGCCCAGTTGACTTGGTAGATCAATTTGTCTGACCTGAACTTTAAATTGACTTGGAGAATTAAATCATGCGCATGATTTACGATCTAGATTTGTCCAAACCGTCCATACCTAACGTTATTGGTGAGCTATTTGGTCTTAACATTTTTTTTTTCAGAACTTAGAACGGCTTATTCGATAATTTCCAAGTCATAAACCAGTCGCTATCGATTTTGTACCGAGCGTAGTTGACTTTGGTTTGGTTTGAACACCGGAATGATTTTGTGAACGAAGATCATCGTTTTTGCACATATTTGAATTATAAATTGCGTGGCTTCTAAAGGCCTATACTGCCGTGAATCGCATATTTGTCCCATATTTGCTGGGATTCCTATTCATATGGGACAGATATGCGATTCACGGTAGTATATGAACACCATCGGTTGTATTGAAACCAGTTTACATGGTATATCAATTTGAAGAATTTAGAATTATCTAATTTGGACATATCTAAAATACTATGCAGCGCACATTTGCACAGGTGGCAGAACTGTACACCCGCCTTAAACGTGAAGCAACAAAAGTTTGACTGGTGGTGAATACGTCAAAGACAAAGTACATGCTTGTGGGCGGAGCCGAGCGCGACAGGGCTCGCCTGGGAAACAGTGTTACGATAGACGGGGATATCTTCGAGGTGGTCGAGGAATTCGTCTACCTCGGATCCTTGCTAACGGCTGACAACAACGTTAGTCGTGAAATACGAAGGCGCATCATCTGTGGAAGTCGGGCCTACTACGGGCTCCAGAAGAAATTGCGGTCGAAAAAGATTCGCCACCGCACCAAATGTGTCATGTACAAGACGCTTATAAGACCGGTTGTCCTCTACGGACATGAAACATGAACAATGCTCGAGGAGGACTTGCAAGCACTCGGAGTATTCGAAAGACGGGTGCTTAGGACCATCTTTGGCGGTGTGCAAGAAGACGGTGTGTGGCGAGCTCGCCCAACTCTACGGCGAACCCAGTATCCAGAAGGTAGCTAAAGCCGGAAGGGTACGATGGGCAGGACATGTTGCAAGAATGCCGGACAGCAACCCTGCAAAGATGGTGTTCGCTTCCGATCCGGCAGGTACGAGACGGCGTGGAGCGCAACGAGCGAGATGGGCAGATCAGGTGCAAAACGACTTGGCGAGCGTGGGGCGTATCCGAGGATGGAGAGATGCGGCCTCGAACCGTGCATTGTGGCGTCAAATTGTTGATTCAGTGTTATCTGTTTAGATGTTAACTAAATAAATGAAATGAACTATGCAGCGAGGCGACAACACCCCAGTTCTGAGTTACAATAGCTGTGAATAAGAAAATAAGAAGCGTTTTAACTGATGCTCGTAATATTTGCTCAGCAATATTTGCTTTGCTTATGCTCAGCAAGTGGTTTTGTCAGTTATATTCAGAAATTTATTTCAAAATATAAATTACTTACTCGGGAGTCGGAACAAAAAAATCGGTAAAGCATTCACAGTTGGGATTTAATTATTTTGCTGAATCAGTTTGCCTTATAAGCCAACTGTCCTAATAGCACAAATCCTAAAACAAAGAAAACTAAATTAATGATTTCGTGTGTGTTACTTCTACGTGAAGTTAAACGATTTACAATGATATGGAAATGCTAATATTATCTTCCAAACTTGGACGTACATGTTCATGATAGCATTAGAGGCGAAAGTATAGAATTGATAGTTCCGGTAGGATACGGCAGGCATGAAGAATGTTTTTATAGAAGTCGATTTGAAAGCGAGCGGAGGGCAATATTTGTGATGGCACATATCGCACGACCTTCCTTCTGCCAAGCTCCCTTCATACGGGAGGGAAGAATATCAGTGTGGAATCTGATATATCTCCACTGGCAAAAGGAAGGTGGTTTGACTTGCTCATATGCCATCGCGTGCGGAAGGATTTGCTATCGACGAGTACTGTCTCCAAATTTCTAATATGACCTCAGCATTTAGTCGAATAGGATTTTTATTGCACAGTTCTGTTTTCTCATTGCGTCCGTCTCGTCGCAACCAACTTGGCTGCCTCGGAGAGAACAAAGCAGAGAAAGGCACTGCTGCTGTACCGTCGACCAATAACAGCTGAATTGATGGATGCCCCACCAAGGGTAGTACACTAAATTAATGATTTCGTGTGTGTTACTTCTACGTGAAGTTAAACGATTTACAATGATATGGAAATGCTAATATCATCTTCCAAACTTGGACGTACATGTTCATGATAGCATTAGAGGCGAAAGTATAGAATTGATAGTTCCGGTAGGATACGGCAGGCATGAAGAATGTTTTTATAGAAGTCGATTTGAAAGCGAGCGGAGGGCAATATTTGTGATGGCACATATCGCACGACCTTCCTTCTGCCAAGCTCCCGTATGAAGGGGGCGGGAAGAATATCAGTGTGGAAGCTGATATATCTCCACTGGCAAAAGGAAGGTGGTTTGACTTGCTCATATGCCATCGCGTGCGGAAGGATTTGCTATCGACGAGTACTGTCTCCAAATTTCTAATATGACATCAGCTTGGCATACGGGAGCTTGGCAGAAGGAAGGTCGTGCGATATGTGCCATCACAAATATTGCCCTCCGCTCGCTTTCAAATCGACTTCTATAAAAACATTCTTCATGCCTGCCGTATCCTACCGGAACTATCAATTCTATACTTTCGCCTCTAATGCTATCATGAACATGTACGTCCAAGTTTGGAAGATGATATTAGCATTTCCATATCAAAGAAAACTTATTTAATAAGTGAATTTAAATAAATAAAAAAATAAATATTGTCAAAATTACCCGTAACGCTGGGTAGACACCTTTACGTGGTGTGTTACGGGGTAAGATCTACCACGGTCACATTGCCAGCTACAGGCAAATCCTGACCCAACGAATACCTTCCCAATATCCAACTCCGTGGTACTTATGAGGGTGTCGCTGAGGGAAGAGCCTCTCTTTAAGTATCACATCATCATTTCCTTTCCCTTCCCTAGTTGCGGTACAGATGGGCGTAGTACGGAGTAGTAATCCTCACGCTTTTGTAATTTTTGTCTTAGATTGAAATCAAGGACTACACCTACCTTGATTTCTGATAGCAATCTGGACAGTAATTTCAAAAGAAACATGAGTTTTACTCCACTTTCATTTTTTCATTAATTTGGAATTTGAATAATTTCTTATTTTCGTATATTTATTTCCTCAATTTTCCATATTTATATGTTCTATATTTAATTAATTTATACTCCCATATTTTCAAATTTTGCTATTTTTTTATCTCCATATATTTTTTTTTTGTTTTTATGCTTTCATAATTTCATTATGTTGTATTTTTATGCTGCCATACACTGCTGATAAGGAACTATATTTTTGACTTATATATTTTCATATTTCTATTTATATATTTTTCAAATATGTATTCATACTATTACGTTCTCATTTCTAGGAACTTTTTTCAAATGGGCGTACATGATTCTAAGCTTGATTTTTGGAACGGCGACTGTGCTCATCAATTAAACTGTTTTGGTGAACTTATGTGCCTAACAGAAGGAATAGATTCCGATCTATCTGGTAGTACCGTTAGCTGAACGAAATATGCTGAATTGAGAGAGTATTAGCCATTTCAAATTTCAAGGTCAAACACAGTTACGCCTATTTGAAAAAAGTTCCTAGATTTTATCATTTATTCATATTTTCCTATGTTCAAATTTTTATATTTCCATTTTATCTTGCTTTCATATTTTCGTTTCTTCGTGCGTTCATATTTTTATATGTTTATGTTTTCATTTATTTATATTTTCATATATTTTTATTTTCATATAAAATTTTTTCATATACATTTATATTTTCATACTTTCGTTTTCTCATATTTTCATCTTTATAGCATGTGAATATAATAGGGTAATTCGCCAAATGTTGAACGGCTAATTTCTTCGCCTATTGTTGAACGCACGTGCATTTCTTATGGGAGTTCAACAATAGGCGACAAAATTAGCCGTTCAACATTTGGCGAATTACCCTAGTGCGAAAGTGTGAAGTTATTTTCATATTTTAAACTTTCTTAATCTTATGCTTTCATGTGTTATATTCTCATAATTTTGCTTGTTTCAATGTTTACTTCTTATATTTCATATTTCAGTTATATAACATATTTCCATATATTCATGATTTATATTTTCATATATCCATATTGTTATATTTTGATATTTTTATTTACTCATATTCATTATTATTTATATTTTCAAATGTTCATATTATTTTTTTTAATATTTTCATATTCTCATATTTTCATATTATATACATATTTTTATTTTAATCCCTTCATATTGTCATTTTTTCTAATATCTATTTTTCCACATTTTCATTAAAATATTTATTAAAAATTTACTAAAACAATACGGGAAGATCGAGAGAGCATCATTTGCCTAAGACGTTATTATCTGACAAAATTTTAATACGTGCGATGATCAAACTTTAGAAAAACGGGAGGAGCTGACAAGATACAAAGGAAAGGAAACATTTTCAATACAATAGAAGAAACATATTTATTTTAATAATTTTTACCATTTGTGTTTTTATAGTTTTTGACACACGGTGATCTAGTGACGCTGATTTCTTGAAGCTGAGGTCCTTCGGTCAGGGACACTGTAAACTATTTTTCAAATAATCCCGATCTAAATATTTGTATTGCCTTTTAAGCTGAAACAAGTGTTGCTGGTGAAGTTTGTTTCACACCAAGGATCAATTTGCTCTCCTTTGATTTTCATAAATTTTAACGTTTTTTATACACTTATTCTTAATATTTCCATAAATTTTCTCAAATTACCATTGAGCTCCATATATTTTAAAGAATCTCGCATAAACATTTATAAACAATCATCTAGTCATAAACGATTTACCTTACCAAATGACAATAACCTTCACTTCCATAAATACTGTGTGCTGACGTAGACTCTGATGAAGAATCACCCTACATCACACTCTAATATTACTTCAATTTATTATTTCAGAAATATGCTGCATTATGCAAAATCAATGGAATTGTTTTGCCAAAATCCATTCATTCATATTACATTAACAAAACACCACATTTTACAATATCAATACCAATAAAAATATAATATTCAAGCTTTTCGCCAAGAAAAGCACCCTTAATAACCCATCAAATTCCAACTCCAGATACCTATGAAGGCCGCGCGAGTTCTTCGCATCTTTTTAAGAAGGTATCTAATCAACAAATCCACCCAAATCCCCACTGATCGTAAGGACCTGGCCAGGTGTTGAACAAAGGGATCGTTGAATGAAAAACATGCCAAGCCCCAGGCTGTTTTTCTGGCGCATCTAACGTCCCTATCGACAGCCAACCCAGGATAGTGTGCGGTCAGATATGCTATGCTATGCTATCTAATTTGGACATATCTAAAATGTAAATTATGCGCATGGCTTCTAAGGGTCTATGAGGACATCATGAGTTGCTATTGATTTTAAACCGAGCCCAGTTTACTTAAAGGCAGCAAAATGAAATTTCCATTAAAAATTAGAAATTTTCCATAAACAATTAGAAAATTGCCAATAAAGAAATCAGGGTATGAGCAATAAATAAATATAAAATTTCCACAAATAAAACAAAATTTCCATAAACAATTAAGAATTTTCCACAAAACAAAAATAAATAAGCACTTTTAAAAGCAAAAATAGCAATTATAAAAGAAGAATTTTTCATAAAGAAATGAAAATGTTCCACGAAAAAATACAAAATTTCCATAAATAAATCAATATTAGCAATAAACAATTACAAAATTTTCAACAAAATAAATATTTTTCCTCCATAAAAAATTAAAAATTTTCCACAAAATAATCAATAAAGAGCAATAAAAAAAATAAGAAAATTTCCATAAAAAAATACAAGAAAGCAATAAACTGATGAAATTAACTTAACGCTTTTAAAGAAGGGGTCATCTATGAAAAAAAGCACAGTTTGATTGCTTTTTTATCTTTCTTTATGGAAATTTTCTTATTTTTTTATTGCTCTTTATTGATCATTTTGTGGAAAAAAAATATTTTTTTATGGAAAAAATATATTTATTTTGTGGAAAATTTTGTAATTTTGTATTCCGAATATTGATTTATTTATGGAAATTTTGTATTTTTTTCGTGGAACATTTTATTTTTTTATGGAAAATTCTTCTTTTATAATTGCAATTTTTGCTTTTAAAAGTGCTTATTTATTTTTGTTTTGTGGAAAATTTTTAATTGTTTATGGAAATTTTGTTTTTTTTTGAGGAAATTTTATATTTATTTATTGCTCATACCCTGATTTCTTTATTGGCAATTTTCTATTTTTTTATGGGAATTTTCTATTTTTTTAGGGGGAGTATTTATTTTAGTCTTTACTTAAAAGATCTATTGGTTTAAACTCCAAAATGATTTGCTGAGCTTAGAACATTCAATTTGCACATAACTTAATCGCAAATCATGCGCATGGCTTCTATGGGCCTATATGAACACAATTGCTATTTATTTTGTGCCAAGGCCATTTGACTTGGTAGCTCAGTTAGTATGAACTACTGAGTGATTTGGAGAACTAAGATCATCCTGCTTGGACATATCCATATCGTAAATCATGCGCATGGCCTTTAAGGGCCTGAGTGCAGAATATGGCTTGCTATTGATTTTGTGCTGACCTCAGTTGACTTGGTAGACCAATTTGTCTGAACTCCAAAATTATTTGAAGAAATTAGAACGTCATAGTTGGACAGATCTAGAGCGTAAATAATGCGCACAACCTCTAAGAGCATGAATTAACCCAATGGGTTGCTATTGGCTTTTTACCGAACCCAGTTGTCTTGGTAGACCAATTTGTCTGAGCTCCAGAATGATTTGGAGAACTTAGAACTTTCGGTTTGGACATATCCAAATCATAACTCATACATAGACCCAATGACATGTGCGGTCCCCATGGGTTGCTATTAACTTTGAATTAAGCCAAGTTGACATTAAAGAACAGTTGGTCTGAATGATTTGGGGAATTTATAACATCCGATTTGGACATCGTGAATCATGCCTATATGGCATATATGGACCCCATGGGTTGCTGACTTCGTATCGTGCCCAGTTGGCATGGTAGATCAATTGGGCTGAACTCCAGAATGATTTGAAGAACTTAGAACATCTGGTTTGGACAAATCAAAGATCGTAAATCATGCGCATGCCCTTTAACCGTTGCCAGTTCACTCGATGGTAGCTCCTTCTGGAGAGTTGCTGACGGTTGACCGACAAACCGATTTCAGCCACCACCGGGTAGTCATCCGAGCTGAGCTCCTGGTTGTAAGATGCGATCGTTCATGTTGGTTATGTACAGGTCTAACGTTGCGTGGATTCCAGACCGAAACAGCCGAGTAGGGGAATCTGGGCTCAGGATCGGAAAGTGACCTTCCTCCATGTCGTTGCTCCAGATGGCTTAGGGACAAAGCGTCGAATGACAAAAGGTCGAAATAGGCAAGAATCTGAAACGGAGAGAATCAATCTCGCACTTATCTCTAACAGAACTATCTAGATATTCATGATATTGTTTAATAGTAATTACTCCTTATTTGAAAATTGCTCATTCTTCGACTTTGCTCGATGAGATGAGTGTATTACTTCTGATTTAAGTTTAATACATTTCACAAATTCCTTTGTTGTCAACATGTTCTTGATCGACCTTTCGTCCATTTCGACCTTTTGTCTTTTCGACCTTTTGCCCTTATATGTGATGAAGTTCTCTAAATTATAGAAAAAATCACGTTAATAAAGCATAAAAAAACTTTTGCCCTTTTGACCTTTCGTCCATTTCGACCTTTTGTCCAATTTGACCTTTCGTCCTTTCGACGGTTTGTCTTTTCGACCTTTTGTCCTTTCCACCTTTTGTCATAGATTCGCTCCAGATGGCACCGATTCGATTGCCCCATTCGGCCGAAAGAGGCTCATTGTTCTGACGACGAAATCCAGGGGGAGGAAGTGGGAGCCATTCGCTGGTGGATGGAGCGTGTAGTGTTGGAATTTGAATTGATACTGCAGTGTTTGATGTTTTTCATCACAGTTGGCGCGTTTGGGATCAGCCACCTCACCGCACTCTACGGTCAGATGAGGTTCGTCACACTTGTTGCAGCGCGGCTTCATGCGGCAGTTCCTGGTGCCGTTCCCGAAATTGCAAGCAGTTGTTGCACTGCGTAAAGTCGCGGTGCACTGGCCGATATCGCTCCCAGTCAACGACGGTGTAATTTATAACGCTGGCCAGCTTCAGGTCCTTCCACATGTAAGCAGATCGTGATATCGTCTTGTCGTGACGAGCGATTTTGTGCACGGCCACTGGCTTCAGGCCGCAGCTCCGCAAAGATCTTTATATCGTAGAGACCTCGTAGAAACCTTGAGCGGCTTCGTGCCGGGGTGGTCATGAGTGTAGTACTCAAACTTGTGGACCTCGAGGAACTCCACGACGGACTGATTTTAACCCCTAAGCGATCAGCTGGCGAATTTTCGGGGTGCAAATCCGGCGGATCGCCCTTCACAAACACAGACGGGTATTTCTCCTTCCGCTCCGGTTGCAGCTGCAATTGCTGCTTCTTTCGTTTCTTCGGGGGATTTTTTTTATCAGTTAGTTGGTTTATTTATTAGGTTCTTTTGTTCAACAAAAAAAAACTCTACGGAGCCGAAAACATTAGAATTAATAAGACAAATTATCCCGAAGAAGTATCCGTTTCTTTGCGGGGTGTCTTCTTTGGTGGAGAACGGTCTATCGATCCAACCGTAATACAACCAATATTTTTTTTACACGGTTGGTATTCTTTAATTTCCCAGTTAACCTGATTTTTCACAGGCTTTTTAAATACCATCTGATTTTTCTTTGATTCTTTGTGAATTTTTTCATGGGGTTAACTCATAGTTTCATCAACGTTAAAAGCCGTAATCAACTAAAACCCACCCGTGTAAAAAAAGAACCGGGTGTAGAATGTTCTCGTCGCTGACTCGTCGATTGCGCTATTTTCTTTTTTCCTCATCCTCTTTCATCTTCCTGTGGTAGTCCGTGAAACCCATTATTGCCTTCTTCACAAACCAGATCCGATCTGTTTTGTTCTTGAAGATCTTTTTTCTGCTAACTTCTCGCGTTCCACCGTCGAGTTGGGTATTTCAAACGTTTCCCTTCGTTCTAGTACTTTAGAGACGTCATTCTCCGTTGCTTCCACCCTTGTTTGTCCGGATACTGCTTCGAAGCCAATAACAACCCAGGAACCTTGAAGTGAATTCTGTTGCTTTTTCACGCCTTGACTTCTGCGAGTGACATGTTGGCAGTTGTCTTGCTGGAGCAAGGCATAGGTTCATCGACATAAACCCCATCGAGGTTCTGGAAAATCGATTGGTCGAATCCGAGGAAGAAGTCCTCGTCGTCATCTTCGATATAAAGTTCCAACGATGGCTATGGATAAATTGGATTGGTAGATGGTATTGGTGGCTCGGCGGATTGATCGACATGCTCAGGATGCAGGAGTATTGTAGGAGCATCATCTTCAGCGGATTGATCCATGGCTTCCGGAACATCAGTTACGTTGAACGGTGCGAAGGATACAATTACCGTAGCTTTGAATCCACTCTGTGCCAAGGAAGCTGTAAGTAGGCTTTGCCGAACAAGGCACTCACATCATTAACTGTAACAACCTTTCCCGGATTCCGCCTGAGGAAAGCTTCGATTGCTTTCAAAAAGTTCGATTTGAGGGAAGCCATGAAACTCACATCCAGGGGCTGCAATGATGAGGCAAACTAACTACCGGTTTTGCTAGGCTTTTGAGGAAGGCTATGTTTTTGATGTGCGTGACGTAACGTGCCTATCTAGAATCAGCAACACTGGAGCTGCAGCAGTTGCCCGGCTGTGTTCCAAAAGTGATCGAACCACATATTGAAATCATCCATTGACATCCAACCACTTTCAGGATTATGGAGCATAACAGGTATGTAGTACCCCGTTACTGACATACACACACATATAAACTGTGGTCAAGACACTTCTCTCAGCGGAAGTCGGGCACCCACCGCCCTCGTCTTCCTTTCAACGCCAGCACTATTGATTTTTGGTTTTCACCTATAGAAATGTTTGTGATTAGGTCAATTTAAATTTCAACAACTTCCGGTTTACTTACGGTCACAGTTGAAGTTTCATCAATAATGTACGTTCGGCACGCTGGGAAATCTTTAGCTTCATTGACAGCCTGAAGAATAGCGAAAAACACGATACCGCAACGCGGATGTTGCCTCAGAAATACGCAGGCACCGTTCAGGGTGACTTTGACGGAAACCGTGTAACCTATTTTCACCGGCCAGTTGGGTGTTGAACGGATGTTTAATAATGTTCTTCACCACCAGCTGGAACGCCAAGCTTCTGAAGTGGCGAGTTCTCAGTCCAAAGAGTCGTTGTTCTATGTCTAGTATGTGCCCCAAGTCGCAAGTCAGGGCCGGATTTAGTCAGAGGGGGCCCGGGGCCGACAGCTTGTGGGGGACCAAAATGTACAAAAAGGGTTAGTTTTGGTACACAACAATTGTGGGGGCCCGGGGCCACGGTTTCCCCTAAATCCGGCCCTGTCGCAAGTGTAAATCTGTCAATCCGGAAATCCGGATGTTTCAAATAGTTAATCAACGTTCGACGAGGAAAACCGTACTGGGTAGCTGCTCGCTTCACCGGCGTTCCGAATTCGGTTACAGGTTTTGTGGCGCGGTCATGCCAGATGACCATTGTTGCCGCGTCGAAATTCGCTTATTAAATACTTACGAACCATCATCGACCAGTTACTTTGAAATCGTAACAATAACAACAGTTTGGCAATTGTGTTCAAAGATATGCACAATGGGGAAATTCGATTTCAAAGGTGGAAAAAATTGATAACTTTCTTCACGAACAACTTACAGAAGAGATCAAGAGCTTATTCCAAAGGGAATTTTGCAAAGAATTCAGTGAGTGCTGTTTCATGGACGTGGAACGCTTCTGTATGTAGTTATTGAGCTCGTTTTGCCCTAATGCCCCATATATCGCGAGTTTCCAAACTATTTGCCATTTTATCTTTAAGACATTGTTCTAAAATTGTGTTTATCTCTTCACTGTGGATCCACAGAAGGGCACTAAATATATTTTGTTGGTGAAAGTTGGAAATTTAAGGGATTTTGGGTCAAATAAGCATCAAAGTTCATTTTATGAGCGATTTTCATGTATTCTGTAAAAATAGTAATATTTACAGATAAGTGTTGATATTATTGTCTCAAAGTGTTGAACAGATATTGACAAATGTTTGATGAACAAAAATTAATAAAATAAATCATTTCACAAATGTTTTATTTGGTTATTTATTGAGTAAAAAACGATTTTTAAAAACTTTTGAATAGCACCAATGCCAAACATTTCCAAACCATACCCGATAGCACAACTAGACAAAAATAGTCATATGCTATGAGTCTTGGTGTGATCATAGATAGGAGGTGATGGAAGATACTCTTTTTTCTTACCTTTTTGCCCAAATTCCCCTATGGCATAATATAGCTGAATGATTCTGAGGAAGGAAATGATGTAGTAATGTTAATTTAATTAATATTTTCCAATGATATAATGAAAATAAAAAATAATCATATACTTCATTGGAAATATTGAATTATAGGGGATTTAGGGGTCATACAGCTCATTTAATGTAACTTTTTATACAAAATAGAATAACTTTTCTCACGAGCGACTCACAGATAAGGTTAAGGGCTTATTCGAAAGGGAATTTTCCAAGAAATTCAGTGAGTGATGTTTTATAGATATGAGACACTTCTGTATGTAGTTATTGAGCTGGTTTTGCCCCAATGTCCCATACATCAAAATTTTTCATAATTTGGTACTTTTATCTTTCAAAAATTACACTGAAATTCTGTTTTCCTCTTCAATGTAGATCCATACATAGCACTATACATATTTTGTTGGAAAAAGTTGGAAATTTAAGGGATTTTGGGGTCAAATAATCATCAAACTGCATCTATGTAAATTTTTCATGTATTCTGTAAAAAAAATAATACCCAAGAAATCATTTGCACTATATTACGTCGAATGATCATTTAGGGTTAATATACGGTGATTTAAAAACTTGTAAGCATTGATGTAGCTCTACATATGGTCAATTTTGGCGAAATCTACAGCCTATTGATTATTCAGATATTTACAGATAATAGTTGATATTATTGTCATAAATTTTTTTAACAGAAATTGATACCATAAAAAAACAAATATCCATATATTACATTAAAAATGGATTTTTAAGGCATTTTGGGACAAATAAGTGAAAAAAATCATTAATTATGTATTTAAAAAAAAAGCTTCTGAGCTCTGATCCCTTCGATTTTTTTTTTCAATGCGATCTACGAATATTTGTTATTTTTATAGTATCATTGACAAATTATAATTGAATCAATGTTACTCCATCATTTCTTAACCCAGAATCATTGAGCTATATTATTTCATAAGGGGAATTTGGGTAAAACGTCATGAGAAAAGAATATTTCTTATCTATTCCTATCTATTATCACATCGACTAATATATTTACTCTTAGAACATAGAACATTTTGGGAGAATAATATTTTTATCAATTTTTACAGAATACATAAAAAAATCACGTAAAGTGCAATTTAATACTTATTTAACCCCAAAATCCCTTAAATATCCAACTTTACCAACAAAGCATGTATAGTGCTATGTATGGATCTATAATAAAGAGGAGAACACATCTTTAGTACAATACTTGGAAGATAAAAGCACGAAAAATATGATAAACTGTGATGTATGGGACATTGGGGCAAAAAAAGCTTAATAACTACATACAGAAGTGTCTCACGTCTATAAAACATCTCTCACTGAATTTCTTGGAAAACTCCCTTTCGAATAAGCCCTTAATCTTCTATGTGCGTCGTCCGTGAAAAATGTTATCCTATTTTGTATAAAAAGTTACATTAAATGAACTGTATGACCCCTAAATACCCTATAATTCAATATTTTTAATGAATTATATGATTATTTGTTATTTTCATTATATCACTGGACAATATCATTTAAATTAACATTACTACATCATTTCCTTGCTCAGAATCATTGAGCTATATTATTTCATAGGGGAATTTGGGCAAAAAGGTAAGAAAAAAGAGTATCTCCCATCACCTCCTATCTATGATCACATCAAGACTCATAACATATGACTATTCTTGTCTAGTTGTGCTATCGGGTATAGTTTGGAAATGTTTGGCATCGGTGCTATTCAAAAGTTTTTAAAAATCGTTTTTTACTCACTAAATAACCAAATAAAACATTTGTGAAACGATTTATTTCATTAATTTTTGTTAGGAAAACATTTGTCAATATCTGTTCAACACTTTGAGATAATAATATCAACACTTATCTGTAAATATTATTAACTTTTACAGAATACATGAAAATTGCACATAAAATGCCCTTTGATGCTTATTTGACCCCAAAATCCCTTAAATTTCCAACTTTTACCAACAAAATGTATTTAGTGCCCTTCTGTGGATCCACAGTGAAGAGATAAACACAATTTTAGAACAATGTCTTAAAGATAAAATGACAAATAGTTTGGAAACTTGCGATATATGGGGCATTAGGGCAAAACGAGCTCAATAACTACATACAGAAGTGTTCCATGTCCATGAAACAGCACTCACTGAATTCTTTGCAAAATTCCCTTTCGAATAAGCTCTTGATCTCTTCTGTAAGTTGTTCGTGAAGAAAGTTATCAATTTTTTCCACCTTTGAAATCGAATTTCCCCATTGTGATATGTTTAATCCAAAATGCGATTCAAAGAGAAGGTTCACTCTTGCCCCTGGTAGAGGTGTTTTTTTTGCCCCGGATCGTCAATAGTACATTTGAATGCATATTTTCGCATAAAAAAACACCACAAACAGTAGTGTTGTGTTAGACATATTTGTAATTATTGTTAACTTGGTTCCTACTTTGATTACTTCTTCTTCTTCAATTGCCCTACATTCCTACTGGAACTTGGGCCTGCTTTTCTTAGTATTCTATTAGCATTTCCTCAGTTATTAATTGAAAGCTTTTCTATGCCCGCCATTGCATGTACCAATGTATGTGTTTTGTGTGGCAAGTACAATGGATACATTATGCCCAGGGAGTCGAGAATGTTTCCAACCCGAAAACATCCTAGACCGGACCGAGAATCGAACTCGCCATCTCCGGATTGGCAATCCTACGCCTTTGTTCGCAAGGCTACTGGAGACCCTTCTACTTCGATTAACTCTAGCTAAATGTAAAATATTTTTCTCTTTGAAATCCTTATTTTCTGTGATGTCATTATTATAATTTTTACCTAGATCCAAGACGCAAATTTTTTTCAGCAATTTTTAGCAAAATTTTGAACATTCAATACAAAATATGATGAATATTACAGTATAAGACTGCAAAGAAGGTTCAGAAGTCATCGATCATGCTATATTGTTCTGTTTTACAGGGAAATCAAAGGGCGTCCTTTTTGCCCCGGGTTCCCCTTTATAAGCATGTAAATTTGGCTGAGAAATGCCTGAGATATTACTAAGTCAAATCCGGATCAATATGACCCGAACACATGAAGTGTGAGTTTTTTTGTAGTTCTTAAGGAACGTCGTACAAAGTATATCAACGTTCAGGTACATAGTTTTCCCCGAAATAGGAAAAATCAAGACGGACGACTGCGGTGGGCCGGGCACGTAGCCAAAATGTCGGAAAGTAACCCGGTGAAAATGGTTCTCGACAACGATCCGACGGGCACAAGAAGGCGAGGTGTGCAGCGGGCAAGGTGGGTCGATCAGGTGGAAGATGACTTGCGGACACCGTAGACTGCGTGGTTGGCGACGTGTAGCCATGGACCGAGCCGAATGGAGAAGACTCTTATATACCGCACAGTCCACTTCGGCTTTAGTCTGAATAAATAATAATATGAAAAGGCAAGAAGTTTCAGACCTTCACGTCGTTGCGTTTAAAAGTTATCACAATTTGAAAGTGCGATTCGGGTCATATTGACCCGAACACTGTAGGAAAGTGAAAAGGCACAAAAACCTCTGCCACGGCACGGCGATCAATCCCGATAATATCTGATACTGATACCGCTTCTTTGCACACCATCGTTCAGGAACTCCCTCGAACGCCATTATATTGAACAGTATATTCAAAAGTGTATCACCCTGCTTCAATCTATCTAGGTACATGATGTCAAAATTTAATTCGCGACCCTTACACTACTTTGAAAACGATAAACAGATGATGGTTTTTTTTCATTACATTTTGCAAAACCCGAGCAAGGCCAAGACCAATAAAGCAGCTGGTAAGGATGGTATCGGAGCTGAGCTCATCAAGATGGGCCCGGAAAAGCTGGCCACTTGCCTGCACAAACTGATAGTCAGAATCTGGGAAACCGAACAGCTACCGGAGAAGTGGAAGGAAGGGGTTATATGCCCCATCTACAAGAAAGGCGACAAACTGGAGTGTGAGAACTTTCGAGCGATCACCATCCTTAATGCCGCCTACAAAGTGATATCCCAGATCATCTTCCGTCGTCTGTCACCATTAGTGAACGAGTTCGTGGGAAGTTATCAAGCCGGCTTCGTTGACGGCCGCTCGACAACGGACCAGATCTTTACTGTACGGCAAATCCTTCAAAAATGCCGTGAATAGGTACCAGGTCCCAACGCACCATCTGTTCGTTGATTTCAAGGCGGCATACGACAGTATAGACCGCGTAGAGCTATGGAAAATTATGGACGAGAACAGCTTCCCTGCGAAGCTTACCAGACTGATCAAAGCAACGGTGAATGGTGTGCAAAATGGTGTGTGAAGATTTCGGGCGAACACTCCAGTTCGTTCGAATCGCACCGGGGACTAAGACAAGGTGATGGACTTTCGTGCCTGTTGTTCAACATTGCGCTAGAAGGTGTCATGCGGAGAGCCGGGTGTAACAGCCGGGGTACGATTTTCAATAGATCCAGTCAATTTATTTGCTTCGCGGATGACATGGACATTGTCGGCCGAACATTTGCAAAGGTGGCAGAACTGTACACCCGCCTGAAACGTGAAGCAACAAAAGTTGGACTGGTGGTGAATGCGTCAAAGACAAAGTACATGCTTGTGGGCGGAACCGAGCGCGACAGGGCCCGCCTGGGAAGCAGTGTTACGATAGACGGGGATACCTTCGAGGTGGTCGAGGAATTCGTCTACCTCGGATCCTTGCTAACGGCTGACAACAACGTTAGCCGTGAAATACGAAGGCGCATCATCAGTGGAAGTCGGGCCTACTACAGGCTCCAGAAGAAACTGCGGTCGAAAAAGATTCGCCACCGCACCAAATGTGTCATGCACAAGACGCTTATAAGACCGGTTGTCCTCTACGAACATGAAACATGGACAATGCTCGAGGAGGACTTGCAAGCACTCGGAGTATTCGAGAGACGGGTGCTTAGGACCATCTTTGGCGGTGTGCAAGAAGACGGTGTGTAACGGCAAAGGATGAATCACGAGCTCGCCCAACTCTACGGTGAACCCAGTATCCAAAAGGTAGCTAAAGCCGGAAGGGTACGATGGGCAGGACATGTTGCAAGAATGCCGGACAGCAACCCTGCAAAGATGGTGTTCGCTTCCGATCCGGCAGGTACGAGACGGCGTGGAGCGCAGCGAGCGAGATGGGCAGACCAGGTGCAGAACGACTTGGCGAGCGTGGGGCGTATCCGAGGATGGAGAGATGCGGCCTCGAACCGTGTATTGTGGCGTCAAATTGTTGATTCAGTGTTATCTGTTTAGATGTTAACTAAATAAATGAAATGAGCAAGGCTATGTGGATTATTCTGGATTTTCAGGTTTTAGAATCAAGAGCTTTTACATCTTTCAAAACCTTCAAGAGATGAGTGAAACGTACCTACAATATTTGGTGACAGAGCAGACTGCAGTATGGATGCCGTTTTAGACGTGTTATCTTATGATACTCACCTAATCCGTTGAACTAACTGTAGGTATGTGATACCTCACCGATCGTACGAATTTACCTCTATAGAGAACATGGTTCAGTTTTTATGTTTACTTTTTTATTTTAATAGTTTCCTTAACTTCTGGAACGTTGCTGTTGGTTGCTAACATCTTGCGAGAAACGCTCAACTTGTGTAGCGAGTAAACATGATCGTCGCGTTTACACCCGGCCAACACATGGCGCCATTATACCCCTCTTTCACACACCTCCGTACCGTCCGAGATCTTACTTCGATTTCTTGTTCTTGATCTTCTTCAGGTAGAATTCCAGTTCCTTGCCTTCGAGGATGTAACCGTCGGCGCGACCACTCTGTCCTGGGCGGGAAGCAATGGCGGCTGCGAATAAAAACAGACACAAGAGGGAAAATATAATCGATTAGTGGTAGGATTCTCACTTGAATGAAGATTACATATTTTTTGGTTAGCGATCAGTGTAACTATGACAAAGCAGGGATCATTTCTCACTAATACGGAATCGCTCTCAAAACGAGATTGATGACCGTGTAGACCCTCGTGCGAAGGTGTGAGTCGCTTTAGTTGTTATCATCATGAGAAACTGTAGAAATAATGACAAATTTAGCGAATGGTGGTGTTTCAAATCTCATGAATTTTTAAGTATGTAGATGATAATTACGATAAACTTTTTCCTAAACCTAGCCACCCTCAGCATGGTCTATAGCCGCGTCTTACCGCACGGCTAAGGAGCACCCCCCCTACCCCGAAAAGTTAAAATGTTAAAAAAAATTATGTTTTAAAGATCCGGTTAACAAACTTGCGTAATTTCATAATTCATTTGCTCATATGCTATCATCGGTGGCAGACGCTGGCAGTACTGAGGGTCATGGGTTCAAGTCCCATCGAAGAGAAAGTGGTTACCTCCAATCAGGGTTTGCAGAAATCGCTCTCAATAGATAACGAATAACGATAAAAGCGAGGCAAAAACCTCTTCGAACCATAACAAGCCATGAAAACAAAACTATCGCACTTGTATACAAGTTGGAAAAAAAAACTGATTCGGATAGGCGGTCCCCACCGATGGGGTTTGATAAAACGCTTTATTCTCGCTCATTTAATGTTGGGGGCATACATTTTTTGGAACAGCTGTGTAAAACAAGTTGAAATGCATCATCAGAACCGGTGCCCCCCGCAATTGGGACTCATTAAAAGAAATTCATCACGGGTTGTAGACTCGCCCCCCCCCCTCCCCGAATCAGTTCATTATCGTAACAGCTACCGAAAAACGTTTCTCACGGTATGCTATGGAGAGTGTATACAGACATGATAAGTGAGAGATTTTCTCATTCTCCTTTGGATTCAAACACTGCCTCCAATACATTTTTCAAATCAATATCTTCCACATAATGTACATATTTACATATGAGCTTTAAGAATATTGTAAATTAATTAGGTGCTGTTTATTCTAGACCAACATTTGAAAAGGGCGTAACAGCCAAAATTTATTCCTTCTGATTCTTCATTTACATATATAGCTAAATATGTCTCGCGTAACATATGATTAGGACTTATAAACCAAAACCATGATTTTTGATTTTCTAGCATAAACGATTCCCTTGTAAATGATTCTTCATGATAGATAGAACTCCGTTCTTGATATTCCTTAAGAAACACATTTATTGCTATTTTGAGTAAACGTCTCATGAACCATTTGCACCATAGTGGCTTTTAAGTCCTTCGTTCGGCGCCCTTCACTACTATTCGCAGTGTTTTCTTTGGTTTTTAGGCCGATCACTTTTTATTGTTTGGTTCGAAAATCAGACTTCAAGTAATTCTAAGATGTTTATTCTTCCTAGGCTTTCATTATGCCGCAAAGCAGAACTGCTGTGGCTAACAAATCTAAACAAATTCAATGATGTTAATAGCGATGTGCAAACGGCTTAAAAGCCGGATGTGTTGCCGGTAATGTGAGTAAACGACGCGATTTTGGTTTTAGCTGAAATTTTGTAGATTTCGAATGGTTTTCCAACTCTTTTAAATTTGCTTATATAATATAACCATTTACGTATAGAATCGACACGATATTGGCAATAAAATGGGTTTCTACTTCAATAAGTGAATTAAATTAGACATAGAAAACTTGAACCTCATTTTTCTCGGTTCAGCATTGTAGGCTTTTCGGCCCTAATCTTATGTTGCTCGAGATGTGGAAGAGGAATCCGAAGGAATAAAATTTGGCTGTTACGCTCTTTTCAAATGTTGGTCTAGTATTTTAGTGGTGGTTGCATTTAGAGATCAGTATGGCGTCGAAATCCAGGATTCCGCGATTCGGTTACAGAAGGGTCCAGCGGAAACGGTGGAAGGCCATTTGGCATAACGACTATTTAGCATAATTTGTTGGGTACCTCGAGGCCATTTTGGCATAACAACCATTTGGCATAATGACCATTTGACATAATCCTTGAAAAAATGTATTAAATACAATGGGCCGTTTGGCAAAACGACCATTTCGCAAAAAAAGGGTAATCGTAGGAATATATGATTTCCGTTTTTAGAAGTTCTTATTTACCTAGAATAAGGCAAAAGAATAGATGACTTATTTAAAAGCACGCATTTACCCGGAATAAGCCAAAAGAGTAGATGCACATAACATAAGTGGATCTTCGAACAAAATCCCCATCAAAAAGTTGACCCCCTTTCAGTGGGCCAAAACAGTTATAACGAGCGTCGGGAACATCGTTCTGTCATTCTCAAATGTAAACAAATACCATATGATCAGAAAATTAGAACAGTTTGTTTCAAAGACTACAAAGGTCAGGATGGACAACTGAAGTGTGGAGAAATTCAGTTTTAGCATGCATATATTTTAAACATTATCGAGATATGGGAGATAATATCCGAAAACAAATGTCTTCTGCGCTTCTCACAACAATGGACAAGATATAAAATTAATATCGACATTTTCTTCATCTGTAACAGCTATTTTCAGGCGATTTTATAAGAATATCTTTTTTCTACCGATCACTAGTATCGAACATGAAATGATCCTAAAACCGGTTCAATAAGTTTGTGTATGATTTGAAGAAAATTGATGTTTTTTCAGAAAGTATTTATTAAGATGTCGTTTAAAACTGTACTACATTAGAAACTAATCTGTAAATATGCAGTTTTCTGTTTTTTCAAAAGGATGGCGAGGGATACATACCAATGTTGGTTTTCAAGTTGCAAAAATGAGTTGCGAAATGAAATGAAAAAAAAAACCAATTTCATAATTAAAGTTTTATTATTGACTAGATGTCATTCTTGTTAATACTATTATTACGTATAGACTGCAATGTTGAATATATGTATATCCTCTAACCTAAATCATTAACCAAGTATAGCAAACTCGCGGGACGGCGTCGCGAGGTGTTTTGAGTTGGGAATTATAATGAACTATATTAACGATGTTTCTTATCATTTTGAGAATGGAAAAGCTGTTTCAACACTAACTTGATGCGCTTTAACTAAGCATTTTCTGGTAATAACGTTTCCAAATTTGTACCGATAAGGGGAAATATTGATTACATTTATTGTTCAAACAGCAAAACACTGATATTGTGAACCAATATTGTAATACTTCATTCAAAAGTTTGGTGTTACTGTAGTATGATAAATCGAAGTTTCATGTTCAAAATATTTCATAGTTAATTACAGAGTTTCAAAAGATTAATCGCAGTGGCGTCTGGTGGGCATGTGCAACCTGTTCATTGAACAGGTAGACGAAATAATAATCATCTAATTAAGATTACTTTATACTGTATTGAAAAACATTTAAGTTGTGGTTGGTCGAAAATAGGGGAAACTCCCTTTTAAACAAATTGCATTGTAACCGCTACGTTCAATTTTGTTGATGAACAAAACTACACACACTGAAAATTCGCCTAGCCGAGCATAGCTTTGTTGTTTGTATTTGCGTGTTTGATTGCGTTGTGTTACGACATACAAGAGACACTCGCAAAAATGAAGCCATCATATGAATCCTGCAGCAAAACATTTGGTGGAACTTTTTTTTCTTTCTCTTTGCCCACTTTGTAGATCGCAAAGAGATGCGACAGACTCGCAACAAAATAACGTCGCAGCTCGTTCAAATTTGTGACGTGAACGAAAGAGAAAATATGTGAGAGAATCTGTAGGAACTTTTCCCTCTGCTCGCCTTTTTTGAGAACGAGACCATGGCAAATTGCGAGCATATAACAGCGTCGCCGTCTCACATTGCATCCCAACTCGTTCAGCTGCAAAATTTGAACGAGCAAGTATTATTCTGAAGCGGAACATGAATGAAGCAAACACTTCACACACACATTGTAGGCTCTCTAATTTCATTTGGTCCGTATAGGGAGATGCACGGCATGAATGGCTTTTCGGTTCAACACATTTGGTTGAACGTAGTTTCATTCCCTTCACATTTATGTGTCGAATCGAAACAGTGTTAGTGTGCCAGTAGATTTCATGACGATACTGCTTCCACTGCTCTTCTATTTGAATGAATTTGGTCATTGACGGTTTTCTTTTATTTCATGCAGTTGGAGAACTTTGCTTGCAATCTAAAAAATTGAATTTGTTTCATAAGTTTTCGGAATTCGAAGAAAACAGTTTTAGCTTGCCCTAAAATCGTAAGTAAATTTGTTAGCACATAGAATTTTATTTTTATTTTATATTCATTGGAACTCACAGATGGCTGCAGAACATTATTTGGTAGATGAAATTTTGCAACGGCCATTTGCTTCTCGCACGGCTGAAGAAAGAATGTTTCTTGTAAAATGCCCAGTTCCTCGTCCATCTATGGAAATGTTGAAGTCGACATACAAACTGAAGGGAAAAGTAATGACGCGAAATTTCAATGTGTCGTCATATGATCACCTATGGCTTTGCGGTTCCACAAAATTGAATAAGCTGTTTTGTTGGCCATGTTTACTATTTCGGAATGCTAATGACAAAGGCTTATGGTCGAAAAACGGTTATAATGATCTGAATCACCACACTGCATCCATGAAAACACATTCATCTTCAAAGGATCATATCAACAGTGCTTTTGCTTTGACAACGTATGGGCAGCAAAGAATTGATGAAGCTCTCGATCATTGTCGCCATTTGGCCAGAAACCGGCATAATGAAGAGGTAACGAAGAACAGAAATGGGATGAAAACTCTGTTGGAGGTGACATGTTTTCTTGGGTCACATGGTTTGGCGTTCCGTGGACACGACGAGACAGCTGATTCGGTGAACAGAGGAAACTACAAAGATTTTTGTAGTATTATCGCTATCAAGGACCCTGCATTGAAAGAATTAATTGACAGCAAGGTATTCAGTGGAACATCTGGAGGCATTCAGAATGAATTCATTGACTTTATCGGAGAAAATATACTTAATGTGATTAAAAGGAGGTAATTGAAGCAGATTTTGTATCAATAATGCTGGACGAATCCATTGACTCTGCACGATTATCTCAACTTTCATGTGCCTTGCGCTACGTCAAGTCTGATGGTAAATATGAAACTATAGTGTATAATAAAATGCTTAACCTAAACAAAATAACTTAACAGGAACACCGGTTGAACGACTCGTTGGGCTGGTGGATGTCAGTAATGACAAAACAGCAACAGCTCTGGCCGCACAAGTTGATGAAATCGCTTCTTCCTTTGGTCTTACTGCTGACAAATTAGTAGCACAAACATATGATGGGGCTGCTGTCATGTCTGGTTCTAAGCACGGCGTACAACGGCTAGTCAAACAACGGTTCCCGAAGGCAGGATTTATCCATTGTCGTGCCCATGTTTTGAATTTGGTACTCCTCCATTCTTGTACTAATAATAAGAGGACTGCCAGATTCTTCAATACGATTTCATCTCTTGCGTCTTTCTTCTCCCAGTCACCAAAGAGAAATAGCAAGTTGCAGGAGTTCATGGAAACAAAACTTCCAAGTGTTTGTAAAACTAAATGGTCATACAATTCTCGTATGATCAAGGTGGTTGACATAAACTATGATGCGATATGCGCCTGTTTGTTTGATTTACATGGGAGAAAATGAATTTGATGCCGATTCCTGCACTGCAGCTAGAGGTCTCCACGGATTTTTGATGGAATTTAACACAGTTTTTTTGCTGAAGATTTTTGCCAAAATTTTTTCGCACACTGATGTTCTTTATCAGATTCTTCAAACGAAGGAGCTTGATATTGTAGAATGTGTCAGAAATGTCAAGGTATGTCAAGCTTCCATCAAAGAAGATCATTTCAGCAGTATTTTAAAAGAGGCAACAATAGTGACTGCTGAGGAGAAAGTTGACATGTCATCGTGTCGTCAGCTGTATGATGCCGTCATCGAGAAGGTTTCTGATGAAATGTCCAATAGATTTGATGGTTTAGGCGAGTATGAGTATCTTGGACTATTGAACTACGAAAAGTTTGAGTGTTTTAATGCAAGTTTCCGACTAAAATGGTTAAGATGGTTATTCAGCAACATTCCTTCGATGAAGCAAAATTGTGCAATGAGCTGACAGTGTTGTATTCTCGCGCGGAGTTCAGAGGACTGAAAATTAAAGAAATAATTTTGATGATCGTTGAGAAAAGTTTGAGCCAAACTTTCTCAGAATGCTTGAGATTGGCCAAACTGATCTTAACGATACCCAACACAACAGCTTCTGTGGAACGATCGTTCTCGATTTTGCGTCGTGTAAAGAATTACCTTAGATCGACAATGGGACAAAAACGATTGTTTTCTCTCATGCTGATGGCCGTGGAAAGTGAGCTCTTGAAAGACATCAGCAAACACCCAATGTTTTATGATGACGTAACGAATGCATTTGCGAAAAAATGTGAGAGAAGAATTCCTTTGTTGTATAAGTAGGTTTAAGATAAGAATGTCGTTTAATAAATACTCTTGAAATAAAAAAAAAGTTGAACAGGTACTCAATTATGCCACGCGACGCCCCTGATTAATCGTATAATTATTATGTTTGTAATGATGCTGGGTCATTAGGCCGAAGGTCACTAGACCGAAGGCCATTAGGCCGAATGGACACTAGGCCGAACGGTCATTAGGCCGAATGGCCATTAGGCCGAATGCAAACTGGGGAGTGACAAGTGAGTAGTGCGAAGTAGAACGGAAGAAGAAAGAAGGAAGAAGGAAGAAGGAAGAAGGAAGGAGGGAGAAGGAAAAAGGAAGAAGGAAGCAGACAAAAGAAGAAGGAAAAGGAAGAAGGAAAAAGGAAAGGAGGAAGAATGAAGAAGGAAGAAGAAAGAAGGAAAAAGAAGGAAGAAAAAAAGAAGAAACAAGGTAGAAGGATGAAGACAGATAGAAGAAGGAAAATGCAAGAAGGAAGAAGGAAGAAAGAAGAAGGAAGAAGGGAGAAGAAAGAAGGAAGAAGGAAGAAAGAAGAAAGAAGAAAGAAAAAGGAAGAAGGAAGAAGGAAGAAGGAAGAAGGAAGAAGGAAGAAGGAAGAAGGAAAAAGGAAGAAGGAAGAAAGAAGAAGGAAAAAGGAAAGAAGGAAGAAGGAAGAAGGAAGAAAGAAGAAGGAAGAAGGAAGAAGGAAAAAGGAATAAGACAGATAGAAGAAGGAAAGTGCAAGAAGGGAGAAGGAAGGAGGCCTAAGGTGAAGAAAGAACATCTCATTTTTTACTTTTTCTTCTTTTTGCCAATTCGGCCTAATGACCATTCGGCCTAATGTCCATTCGGCCTAATGACCTTCGGCCAAATGGCCTTCGGCCTAATGACCTTCGGCCAAATGGCCTTCGGCCTTATGGCCTGACACCGTTTGTAATCAATTTTAATTAAAAATCATATGATTTTATAATGATTGTGACTGACCTTCATGAGTCGATATTGAAAAGAACAGTCGATTCATGGAAATATCGAGATGTGGAATAGAAAATCCTTGGAAGCTCTTTGGAGGGACCATCACAGTAACCCAGAAAATATTGTTTTCATATGGCATAATTTGTTTCCATGAGCCGATATCGAGTCATAGAACATCGACTCATGGAAGTTTGACTGTAATCATGTTTAGATTCAATGAACCAATGGTCTATGTTAACTATTTGAGGCAACGAAGTTCGATTCTTTTATTTGACATTTTCCGCATAGTTATGCCGAAAGAAAGAGTTCAGCTCAATTTAGACACTTTTTTACTATGTGCGTCTTCTTCTTCTTCTGTATCTACAGTCGCGATTCGCTGGATGGGCCACGACCTCAACCCAAGTAACGAATTCGGTGTTTTAGTTGGGCCAAGTGACAGCCATTTGAACACGTATATTTCGACTTGAACATCACAAGTTATGTCCAGTGACGCACAATCCCGTTTTCCGTGTTTACATTGAATTTTGACGTACGGTTGCTTTTTAGTTGGGCCTCAACCCAACCAGCGGAGGCCCAACTAAAACCCAAGTATTAAAATCTCAACCAGCGAATCCCGACTGTAGTGGGCTTGTTAGTCATATTGTTACCGCTTCTGCCTCATATGCCATGTCGTTTCCTTTTATATCCTATTTCTCCATCTTTTTTTTTTATATCTTTATTAAAGAGACTTTCAAAGTTCTCCATCTTGATATTCTAGCAGTAATTGCTTTCTCCTGCCACTCTACCAACTCGTTAACTAAGACGAACTTGTGCTACTCGAACCTTATCCAAAAATGTCAATGAATTCCGCATGAACTCGTGGCAAGTGCAATGATATATCATATAAGCCCGTCGGAAACGACAACGAATCTGCTGAAGGAATGAAAAAAATCCATCCAGCCGTTTTCGAGTTATGCGGATACGATTTAATTTTTATTATTTAGAGATATTATTTACATCAACATAAGCACTTTAAACCATCAATATGGAAGAATTGGATTACAAAACTGTAAAACAATAAGAAAATTATTAAGCCTTTTTTTTTGTGGAATGTCTTTACCTGGCATAAGACGAGTTTAGTACTATTCAATTTTATTCCACCACGTTGTAATCTAAAAAAAAAATTCAGCTAATTTTGGTGTGAATAATAATCAGATAAACAGTAAAAATCGCGCGACCCCTTGCTAATTCAATACTGTTATACCATATCTTTTGACGTTTCGATGTTCCGTATAACACATTCAATCTGTTATAAGGGTACAACTTTTGCTGCCCGAGTTACACATATGTTATGTGGTAGATGACCCTTTCTTTAAAAGTACGCATTTCCCCAGAATAAGGCAAAAAAGTAGATGATCCCTTTTTGCCTTTCTCGTATACTAAGTCTACGGAAAGGCTATAGAACTGCTCCAAAACCGAACTTTTTATAGAAAGCTCTTTTAAAATACGCATTTGCCCAGATAAAGGCAAAGAGTAAATGACCCCTTCTTCAAAAGAACGCCTTTCCGGACAGAGTACTAGATGACCCATTTTTCTAAATAACGCAAAAGTCGAAGCGTATAAGATTTCTTTTCTACGCATACGATCGGAATAAGATAAATGAGCTGATGATTCCATCTTTTGAAGCACTCAATTTCTCCTTATTACGATAAAGCTTGCATGTATTTGGTTGAAAGAACTGTAATGAGTATAACATTTAAAAACATTCCGAATCTCCAGGAAATCCAGGAGGAGATCGGCCGGCTGAAAAACAACAAAGCCCCTGGAGTTGACCAACTACCAGGAGAGCAGTTTAAACACGGTGTGAGACACTGGCTAGAGCGCTGCACTGGGTGATTACCAAGGTTTGGGAGGATGAGGTTCTGCCGCAGGAGTGGATGGAAGGTGTCGTGTGTCCCATCTTAAAAAAGGGCGATAAGCTGGATTGTAGCAACTACCGCGCAATCACATTGCTGAACGCCGCCTACAAGGTACTCTCCCAAATTTTATGCCGTCGACTAACACCAATTGCAAGAGAGTTCGTGGGGCAGTACCAGGCGGGATTTATGGGTGAACGCTCTACCACAGACCAGGTGTTCGCCATACGTCAGGTATTGCAGAAATGCCGCGAATACAACGTGCCCACACATCATCTATTTATCGACTTCAAAGCCGCATATGATACAATCGATCGGGACCAGCTATGGCAGCTAATGCACGAAAACGGATTTCCGGATAAACTGATACGGTTGATCAAGGCGACGATGGATCGGGTGATGTGCGTAGTTCGAGTTTCAGGGGCATTCTCGAGTCCCTTCGAAACCCGTAGAGGGTTACGGCAAGGTGATGGTCTTTCGTGTCTGCTATTCAACATCGCTTTGGAGGGAGTAATACGAAGGGCAGGGATTGACACGAGTGGTACGATTTTCACGAAGTCCGTCCAGTTATTTGGCTTCGCCGACGACATTGATATCATGGCACGTAACTTTGAGAGGATGGAGGAAGCCTACATCAGACTGAAAAGCGAAGCTAAACGGATTGGACTAGTCATCAACACGTCGAAGACGAAGTACATGATAGGAAGAGGCTCAAGAGAGGTCAATGTGAGCCACCCACCACGAGTTTCTATCGGTGGTGACGAAATCGAGGTGGTTGAAGAATTCGTGTACTTGGGCTCACTGGTGACCGCCGATAACGATACCAGCAGAGAAATTCGGAGACGCATAGTGGCTGGAAATCGTACGTACTTTGGACTCCGCAAGACGCTCCGATCGAATAGAGTTCGCCGCCGTACCAAACTGACTATCTACAAAACGCTTATAAGACCGGTAGTTCTCTACGGACACGAGACCTGGACGATGCTCGTGGAGGACCAACGCGCACTGGGAGTTTTCGAAAGGAAAGTGTTGCGTACCATCTATGGTGGGGTGCAGATGGCGGACGGTACGTGGAGGAGGCGAATGAACCACGAGTTGCATCAGCTGTTGGGAGAACCATCCATCGTTCACACCGCAAAAATCGGAAGACTGCGGTGGGCCGGGCACGTAGCCAGAATGTCGGACAGTAATCCGGTGAAAATGGTTCTCGACAACGATCCGACGGGAACAAGAAGGCGAGGTGCACAGCGGGCAAGGTGGATCGATCAGGTGGAGGACGACTTGCGGACCCTCCGCAGACTGCGTGGTTGGCGAAGTGCAGCCTTGAACCGAGCTGAATGGAGAAGTCTTTTATGTGCAGCACAGGCCACTCCGGCCTTAGTCTGATGATAAATAAATAAATTTAAAAACAAAACTTTAAAAGATTACATTTTTTTCAGGAATAAGACAAATTAGCACATTATTTGTTCATTTAAATCCATTTAAATTAAAATTTACCCGCAATTAGGCGAAAAAGTAAATAACTCTTTAACACACGCTTCTTCCTTGAGTTTTTATAAGTCTTTTAATTTTTATGCCAAATGGTCGTTATGCCAAATAGCCCTAAAATCATTGACTATTTTTCTTTATTATGCCAAACGGTCGTTATGCCAAATAGCCCCTGGCTATTCAACTCGTTATGCCAAATGGCATTATGCCAAACGCACTTATGCCATTTGGGGTAGCCCGAGTGGAAACACAGGTTGCCACATTCGAAGTACTCTTGGCTGAAGGTGCCGAATAAGGCCAAGCTGAAGGTGGGTTGGTCAGTATGCCCAATGAGCATAAAATAACAAACTCAAGTCTGCTTTAAGTGTTTTGATTTTGGACATAAGTCATATGACTGCAGGGGTCCACATCGGGTTATGGCTATGCCGGTTGTAAGGAGCTGAAGGACACAAGGCTTCCACTTGTCATGCTGCATCGAGGTGTTAGATATTCGCTCCTGGCGTAGATAACAAACACCTATTCGGTGAACTGGCCTGTCCGGCTTCCAGACGGGTTGGGATAAGCACTCAGTTGAATCTCAACCACTGTGAGGTAACACAAGCGTTGCTACAACGGTCGGTATGTGAGAACAAGACTGATGTCGCCCAGCTATCGGACCCGAATTGCATCCCTGCTAGGAACGAAAATTGGATTGCAAACAGAACAGTGTTAATCTGGCCATGTGGAAGTACGCATTCCAGGAAATAGTTTCATTTCCCGACAACGAGGGTTTCGTAATAGCCGAAGTACCGTTTTAACGCGAATCCCGAATAACCGTCACATGAAGATGTATCTAACATTTTCGTTAATATTGCAAAAGTAAACAAATTTTCTCGGTAGGCGTAAAGATGAAGGACATTATAATTGTGGACCCGATGGAAACACTTGTTAAAATATTTTAATTCATGTGATGTAAAGACCTCCGAAGTAAAAAATGTGCTTACGTGTTCGGAATATGAATCAAAACAGTAAACGGACATGGGATATACTCCTAGATGGAATACAGAGCATTGCACTAGGGTATTAGATAGTCTTTTAGGCGCACCAACTGGTCGGAAACCATTAGTAGTTGCGGCTGACTTCAATGTAAGGGGCAGATATGGAATGGAGGGTTCATGAGGGGTATAATACTTTGAGCGACCATCAGTAAGTACGATTTATGATCAATTATACCTCCAACAGTACCACAAGGCGGGTCAATATAGGTATGAATGTTAGCCTTTTCGGTACACCTTAGTGTACGAGAAAGGAAAAAAAAGATGCTATAGAAGATTCACTACTCAAGAACAAGGAGTCACTATTCCGTGGTAGTGACAGGTGGCAACGTACAATGAGGACGTGCACCGAATCAACACAATGACATTTGAGCGGTGCGCTGTTTACTAAAAATGAACACTTTTTCATACATCGAGCAAACATATCCGTGTTACAATTCGAAATGTCTGGCAATATGACTTTTATCGGAAACAAATTCATCTGTGTAAACTTCACCATTCAATCAATTTCGTCACCGTACATTGCAAATACAGCAAAACCAAAACAATACTCACCCAGCAGACGTCCAGCGTTAAACTGTTCCTCCAAAGCGGGGTCAAGCTTGGCGGTCTTCTGTCGTTTGACGTATTTCTTGAGGACGCGTTTGCTGCGCTTCTTCGACAGCACATCCTCCTCACCGGACTTGACCTCACGCTTCTTTCCCAACGGCAGCAGGTAGTGACTTTCATACCACTGACGGAAGGGAGTAGCATCGATCACGATGATGGCGTTCTTGACCAAGGTCTTGGTTCGAACCAGCTCGTTGTTCGAGGCATTATACACCACATCGATAATACGAGCTCTGCGGGCGGTTCCTTCTGACGCCCAGGCGAAGTTGCCGGCATCAAGACGGAGGGCACGGAACTTTCGGTTTCCACCACGGGTACGCACAAAGTGGACACGGGTAGCTCCAATCTAAAACAGATTCCAATGTCAGTAACCTACAAAATCGAATATGGCAATGTCCATAAAGAAACTTACCTTAGTGTTGGCAGCCGGGCGTCCTAACTCATACTTCCTCTTCTTGCGGATGGCGGCCTTCTTGCCACCAGTGGCCCGCCTCTTGTGATAACTATCACGGCTTATACCTGAGAAGGAAAGTCACCAAAAACCATTCTAGTTAGCTTCATCTCAAGTCATGTCCAAGCCGCGAAATGCCAAACATTCAATTGTCAAAATATATCGGAAACGCGTGGATAACATAATAAAAATATCACTTTTCACTGCACTTAATCAACATCGAAACGCATTTTCACTGCTTGAAATTGGAGTCTTCAAATTTCAAGAGCTATCGCGCACATCAGCAGCACGATTTCCGACATATTTTCACTGTTATTTTGTACATTTCTCACGGAACACGATCAACCAACGACTCACCCATCTTGATGTGTTGATCGAGAAAGAAAGAGCGCTTGCAACCGGAAACTCAATGTTGGCTGCCCTGAAAAATGACAGCCGATGCCCGCCTCCGGCTGTCAAAACTCGTCGAAAATGTACACATGACACGGAGAACCAAAAGTGCGGTTAATATTCCGTGTATGGTAGAAAATCGAAAATTTGTTTTCAATAAAATGAAATCTAGATTGCTTTGAGAATAGGTCGTATGTGCAAAAGAGAGATTCTCTTTGATCACGCTCTCTTTCGCTAATAAATCGGCTAGTTTTGCATGTTTTGCTACAATTCCACTTCAGCATGATAGACAAAGCTATTGTCTTTGGATATCTGCCAAGAAATTCTAAGTAAACTTTTGTATAGTTTCGTAATAATCGAAAGAGAATAGATCCAAAGAGAGACTCTCTTTTGCACATACGACCTATTTTCAAAGCACTCTAGAAATATCTGCAGTTATCAGACGTCGCAACTCATTTCTGATTAGTGCGCCTGATAGTACATCCCTGGGTGGTGCGGATAGAATCGATTTGGTTGTCAAACTGAAGCCAAAATTTTCTATTGTGCCGGAGCCAAACATTGAAGATTGTGGTTATGTTCGTTTCTGATCTAATATTGAGAAGTATTGTTATTATTTTGGGAAAAAATAAAAATAAACTTTGTTTGAGTTTTGTATTCCTTGTAACAAATATTCTCACATTATATTTCGAGTGGAAAATTAGTGGGAATGCAATTTAAAAGGACTCGTTACGAAATTTCACGAGATTCAGCAGCTGATTGGAACATCAATGTATGTAAACAATCGTAAAGTCATGTAGAGTCTAGCGCATTTGTGCGCCCTCATGCAGCGTGGAAAGAGAAATTCGAAGAGCGGGAAATGTTTGACAGCCAAGTAACTGCAAAATAATTTTGTTTATGGGAATGATTTCAAAATATCCCTCAGCGCAGAAAAGCGGCTCTATCCGCAGCACCCAGGTACATCCATGCGTGCATGATGCGCACTACTAATGAAATATTTCAAATTGTCGCGACTCGCGTCGCAGCGCGAGTGCTCAATCGCGCGGTCCGGTTTGGTGGCGGCCCGACAATATATGCACGTTTAGAAAAAAGTATACACGGTTAGATAAATTTACCCATTAATGGGTACTCTCCTATTATTTTGCCTTTAATACTATGCATACAATTTACTCAAAGCTGAGTTTAATTTATCCAAAGCGGACCTTGATCAACTCAAAATTGAGAATATTAAATTTAATCAAAAATTTAGGTTATTGGGCTATAAGCAACCCCGGTATGAGGTGTTTGCATCTTGCTCTAGTTTTGACAACAGTCATAGGAAAAAAGGGAAAACTACCCAAATTTGGGTATTTTTTTCTACGATATTCTCATCAGTGCATATATTATAAATTCAGTAGAAAATCGAATTATAGCCGCTATTGAAATTGGATTTTTCTCACAATCCATACTTTAAACCCTGAGAGAGAGAAGACAGCTCGCTTTATTTACGTTCATCCTAATGTCACCGCGATCCAGTCACTGCGAACCGCAAAAGTAAACACTGCGATGCAACTTCAAATGGTCGTAAATGGGAGCCCGGATAAAAATTTACAGTAACTTGTATGACATAACCCATTGAAATACAATAGATTGTGTGGCAAACAATACAAACTATTGTATGCTTATTGTAAAATGTTCACGGTTGTAAAAGATCTTTATTGTACGTACATTAAAAAAACAATATATTTAAATGTTTCCGTTAAATTCTATTATATTTTTATTGTTCGCTTATGTTTAGTGTTGCTCATCCAAAAACTAAACAATTTTTAAAAGTATTTGGGTTGGATGATCTGGAAATCCGTCTAATGTTATTGAATTAATATAATTTTGGAATATTTCATGGATTTATTATATTGATGAAATAACAATTGAAAACAATAAAATTACAATAGCTTTGTTTGTTAAATAAATAAAAATGTTATACCGGTTCTCAAGTATATATTTTCATATTGCAGGTCTAGTTGCAGGTCTAGAAATGTTTTGCAATAAAAATTTGATTTCAAAAAAATGAAAGGGAACAAAAACTTTTGCTTATAATTTTACTCGGAGAATGGCTGGATTCATTTGAGCGTGTACAGTTTTGTTTATAATTAGTGAAGAGATGAAAATAATGAAACTGTATGGTGCAGAAAGTGTTTTTTTCATTGCAGTTTCTGCTGCTGGGAAAGCGGTAGATCACTATGGCTTCTGTACCGTGGTGAGTATCTAAAGTGTTGAAGCGCGTTAGAGCATCATTACTGGGCGCGAGTATATTGATCACTCTCACTGTACTGTCATTTTAGATTAGTCACTCTTTTTCGCATCGGTCACTATTTTCGGTATTTTCGGTTATCATTTCGGTGGCTGCATTCCGTATCGGTGACGTTCGACGTTTGATAGTTCATCAAATAGTAGCGATGTTTGGTCAATTTGGTCACCTGTCAGCTGCGCTACTGTTTTAGCAGCGCGTTTAGTAGCGATCGGTAAAGTGTCAAATAATGATACTGCGCTGACAAACGGTTTATACTCACCACCGGTAATCGTAATATTATACTAAAAAGTTCAATGTACATAATGAACGCAGTGGTTCATCGAACAAAAATAAATGAAAATTTTATCATCATAGTACCTGATGACATGCCTGGTAACATGTATCCTTGTTCCTTTACAGAAATGAAGCTTATGATAAATAAAATACTGCTGCTTGCTGGTCACTGATTGAAGATCGTTCAGTGGCTACCATTGGTCAATCTCACCAACGGGATATAATAAGAACTGATGCAGGTAATTTTTCTTTTCTTCTCGACGTATTTTTCTAATAAAATCGACATTCTTTTATAATTTACATTTTTTACAGGTTTATATCTATATGTATTGTCTATTCGGAACAAAGTTAGTACGCTTTTTAAACCGATGTTGGATTTTTCTCCAGATACAGGCAACCCACTTAACTTTGGAAGTAGTGCGCTGGATTCGTCTAAAAATATGCTGAACAACCGGAGGAAAATACAATAATTTGTAAACCAATTAATTGTATTTTTATTGTAAAATTGGAGTATAATGTATTCTAAATCCTGTTGTATTTCTATTGTAAAACAATAGAAACAGTAATTGAAAACATTTAAAACACAATGTTTTCTATTGTTTTGTCGCTCGAAATCATCCCATTGAAGAACCGTAAAATCAATTGTTTTGCTCCGAATTTTGTATGGAAAATTTTCGATTTTTATTGTAAAGATACATAACAACCCCTTTTTAATTGTAAAAGTCCCATTTACCATTCATTTTATCGTGGAAAACCATTATTTCTCATGTGATTTTGTTGTCAAAATTCCATTATATTCAATGGTAAAAATTATGTTTTAAATGGTGTTGTAACAATAAAATTTATGATATTTTCATGATATTTTTTATCCGGGATGCTACCAGAATATGAAAATTGGTAGAGTTGATAAGAAAATATTATGAATGGCCGAACCAAAACAATAATATCCATGTTTGCTTCAAACATTTAGCTGGTTGAAACAACTTGAAACGCACATTTGATTCAAAAGAAAGTTTTCGTTCGCTTCAAATGCAACAATATGTTTGATCCAAACATATTTATTTTTGATGCCAGAACAAACTGAATTATTGTTTGGATTTACCTAGAATATGTTTGTTTTTAACGTAGTTTTTTCTGCGTGGCTCAAAAATTGAAAAGAACATTGTTTAATTTGAAATTGAAAAATAGATGAAAAATGCTTCCTCGACATTTTCGGTCTTGTTTGACGTATGGATTCAAACGCACTAGCAAAACACCGCAGGGCGACTCAACCTTTGACAGTTAATATATAGGGCTGACGTTTTGGGCTGATGGTTCATTCGTTCTGAAATGTTGCACAGCCCAAAATTTGCCTTAAAATGTCTTAAACACAAAAATTTTATTTTTACTGATTTAGAATTTTACCAGAATTTTTATAACAACGGTACAAGTATTCTTGACCGATGCACTATCGTTTCAAGACAAAATTTTCAAAACGACTTATCTGCTTTTGTAAACAAAGATTCAAACGACGATTTGACGAATCTGATAGGTAGATGAAGGATTCCTCTACCTGTTCATGGTGTTGGTTTCCGTGGGAGAGCTATCAGATTCGCCAAATCGTCGTTTGAATCTTTGTTTACAAAAGCAGATAAGTCGTTTTGAAAATTTTGTCTTGGTTTGCAACCATAAACGAGGTAGGGCTTTAGGACCCAATGAATTATTGGCAGTGGCTGATTTTCTACTCGCCGCCGTCACATCCAAACGCTATAGTATATGCGCAAAACAGCCAGCAAGAGTTAACCGCCAGAAATTTGTATGACGAAAGTCATCTAACGCGGGTTTTCTCAAAATAAGAAACATTTCATGAAAAACTATTTGGTATTGATTATGCAGGAAGGTGTCCGCTACCATGCCTACCAAATATTTTTTTGATGAAAGTGCTTATTTTTGAGAAATCGAGCCTTAGATGCCTTTCGCCATACTGATTTCAGAAAGTTAACTCCTAGTGTGCCGCTGTAAGCACGCTCAAAGCAGGCGATTCATTGATAATATTGAACTCAAAGTTTGGATTGATTTATCTGTTCGTGTATTATGCGCGGTTTTATTTTATACGAGATAGAGCTGTTCCTTTTGATTTGTCGAACTCGTCGAACTCTGGTCGAACGCAGGTCGATTGAAACGTCAAAATTTGACATTTAATGTCAAAAATTTTATGCATTAAAAAGACGCGAGAAAACGGTGAAAACATCGTTTTTGAAGGAAAATTATTTTCAATTTTGTGAGTTTATTGAAAACGTATACTACATAGTTACGATTCTAATTCACCATAATCCATAAGTATGGCTGACGAAGGTAATGAGGATAGTTGGTTGTACGGAAATACAAATGCCGACGGGAAAAACGGTGACAAAGGTGAAAACGGAGAGGGCGACGACGGTGCAAAAGATGGGCCTTTGGATGAAACGGATCATTCGCAATGGGAAATCGAGGAACCGAATCGTGCAAGTAAACGACCTCGGAGCAGTTTTTCCGACGATGAACATCATCAGCACGATGACAATGCGATGGATTCAAGCGATCTCGGTCAGTCCCGGGCTGATTCTATCCGGAGGGATGATTCCGTGAGTATTTTTCATGTTGGATCGGCAGGGCTAGTAGAGGATAACTTTTCTTCTGACTGATTTTAGTTTTGTATACTTAAGTATAGTATACTTTTTTGTTATCCATTATGAGAAAAAGTAAACTTTTTAGCAGAAAATATAGAATATGGGAATCTTCCATATGTCACCTAAAAATCGGTAATTTTCAACCCCCTCCGACAAAGGGGTTTGTCACACTGTATTAAACCTAATTTTTTTTTGTATGGATCGTCACGTTGCTCGGAGCCTCACTCTCCCCCTAAGGGCGTGACGTACTTTGTGGATGGCCCCTCTTATAAAATCTATATTGCGTTTTGTTTCCACAACTGATTCTGATTTATTGGATCTTGTTCTGTACAGCACGGAGAGGAGGATTCACATCTGCAAGAAGACGAGAGTCATGATCAGAGCCAGGCGGAGAAGGTAAATAGGAGTGATGGCGAAATGGAGACCGACGATAGCGATGATGATGACGACATTAATGTTGTTATTGGAGATATAAAATCTGGTCCAAGTTACAACATTATAAAACAGCGTGGCCCCATAGTTGCTCCGCAAGTGGCACAGGCAGCTCCTGGTCCGGACAAGGCTAAGCAGCCTGCTGGAAAGTTCAGCATAGATGAATTCGAAAGCGTCGGTACTATAAACGGAGTCCCAGCGCATGAGTTCAGCATCGATTCTCTGGAAGAGAAACCATGGCGTAAGCCCGGAGCAGATATCACTGATTACTTCAATTATGGATTCAACGAGGAAACATGGAGAGCTTACTGCGAGCGACAGAAACGAATGCGGATGCATGAGAGTGGAGTCGGATTGCAAGGCTTGACCATTAACAATCCCCAGGCAGCGCAAATGCAGAACAACTGGAGGCAAGGCCCTCCGCCACCTAGGAAGATGAACAACGGAATCGATGTCATTGGTCATATGGGCATGCATCCGAGACCTGAACCAGATATGATGCCACGCCATCCAAAGGAAAATATTATCCAGGTCATGACTGCTGATCGTCGTGAATACAGTCGAACTGCTTCTAAATTCGATTCCCCAATGGGCCCGCCGCCGTTCGGCGCGCCTCCGGAATTCTATCACAATGAACCTGACTATGGTGATTATGGATATGAACCGACTCAGGAATCACAGTGGAATCCGGAACCGAACTGGCAGCCACATGGCATAAAAACTCTTACACCGGGCCCTCCACCACAAATGATGCCCCCAGGAATGGGTATGCCTCCTCCGCACATGGACATGATGCCACCACCAATGCAACCTGGCATGAACATGGGTCATCCCGGAATGGGGCCACCCGGAATGCGTGGTCATGACCGTGAACGTGATCGGGAGCGGGAGCGTAATGAAAGGGATCGTGAAAGAGACCGCAGTGGACGGCCCCGAGATCGTGAACGTGAGCGTGAGCGTGAGCATCGACGTGAACGAGAAAGAGACCGAGAACGCGAAGTATCTATCAGCAAGCCGGAACCTCCAGAAATCGAACGATCGCGTAGCGAAAAGCCGGAACGTGAAGCCGATAAGGAGAAACGCTCGTCCAAGTCCGACCGCCACAAGGAAAGGTAACATAAAACACACAAACAAAGCCACAGGCATTTGCTTAATTTTGTTCTTTACTTTTAGATACCGCGAAAGATCTCGCAGTCGTGAGAAGTCCAAAGCCAGAAGGCGGTCCCGAAGTCGCGAACGCGATCGCCATGGCAGCCGCTCGGATAAAAAGAAATCGCATCGCAAGGATAAGGATGAACCAGAATAAGAAGTTCAGCATTTTCCTTATCAGCAATATGAAAAGAAACATATTGAAGAATTAAAAAAAAATACAAAATAAAGTTTAATAATTAAGGAATTAATTTTTTTTTCGCAATTTCGCATCATAATTCCTGGTTTACAGTTCGCGTTTGAGTGACAAAACGTTTTTTTTCTATACCAATGGAATGAGTTTTTTAATGACCATTATGCAACTCAAAAGAGTTACATAATAGTAGTTTGTGCAACAAGCTGCAAAAAAAATAATTTCTTCATAACGAGTTGTCCGTTTATCCAACAAGGGTTGCCGATAAGCACTACGAGTGCTGAAAAAATTGAGTTTTGCAACAAGATCTAAAAAGAAACTTGGTACCACACATGGACACCAACGGAAAGGCTTGTTTTAGGTGGAGCCAAAAACCTACAGTTGAGAAAAATCAGTTTTACAAAACACAAAAAACATGCGCAAGAAAAGCACATGGATGCCAGTCATGATCAATTACAGCAACGAAAAACCGGTGGCCGAGCAGGGGTGGCTTCTAGGTGGAAGAAGCATTTTGAGTTATTGTTGAATGGACAATCGGAATGAGGGAGGACAAACATAATATTTGGATTGAGGATGATGAACAAGCAGTGGGGCGGTAGTGCGCGAACGTCAAACATAAGCAAAATCGACGGAAGCGCCGTAGGTCATTGACCACCTACAAAAAATTAAATCAACCGTTACAAAGGTGAACGATGAAACATGTGTTGAGTGAGACGTCTATTTCTCTTTCGATCTTGTCTGTCAGATCTTGCCGTCTCCGTCGCCGTTCCGCTGCTTTGCGTAGGGGATTTAATACTAAAGACACACTCGTGGTACAAGCACCGACGTGTCACCCCATGGAAAATAATTCAAATTTGCTGCCCACGACGCCATGAGTCTAGTCTAAATGGTGAAAAAAAAATCGCAATACATAATCTTTACCTTGTTTTTTCACTGTGTTGTGCTGATATGACGTCGTGATTCAATCAGCGAATCGAGGTTGTATGAGTTGTACTAACACGAACAAAGAGCACGTCCAATCTGACCTTCGTTAACAAAGACATTGCTCTCGATGGTTTTGTCTCCTTTGTTGCTGTTTTCTCTGCTTCTTGGGTTTTCTGGTTTCAGTCCAAAACAACGACAAAGCGTCATCAGTAGCAGTAGCAGCAGCCCAGCTCCTGATGGGTGATTCCGTGCTCGTCTCGGTCTCAGTTCTGCAGATTTTTTGTTTTTTTCGCATCCTGCTGTGTGTCGAAGAAGACTAGAAAACAAGACGCGAGTACTGGATGAGGTGAATGACGACGATGTGTTCGCGGCCGTCAGACATCGGGAAGATACCGTCGCGATCGGACAAGTGAATTTCTTTCTCCATACAGCAGAAACCCAGCTAATTACCCACAGAAGCAACGAATCGAGTGTTTATTGTAGTGGACAAGTGGAGTTCAGTGCTTAATATGTTTAGTACTGTTTTTGTACGATGAGAGTGGAATTCAGTGTCCTTACCAGTTCTGATATATAATCACGGAAGTGTAAGAAATAACGCCAACGAAAATACGAAAATAATTTATCCAGAAAACTAACAAAAAGCATGAGTGAAATGTCTTGCAAGGGCAGTCCAACATCGAGCGCTAGCGCTCGGATAAGTTTGGTAACAGACGAGAGCCATTTCAGCTTGGCCAGCCTGAATTCTTCCGTCAGTCAGGATGAGTTCTTCCGCTGCAGGGAACATTCTGATCTAGTGCTCAAGCGGATGCAAGGTAGGTCATATTTTTACTGATTTTACTCCTAATTCGGTGGATTAATGACTGAAGAGGATGCAGGGAGAGAGTTGGACACTTTCAGTGGTTCTCAAATATTGTTTTTATTTTTACGAAAACTACGTTTAGCCTAAGGAAAAGTCTCGGATACAGGGTGTAAAACGAAATTTCCAAATTCAAAACCGTCACGAAATTAGTCGAGACTTCAAACACTAATGCTACGTTTTGACAGGGCAAGTGAATTGAACAACTCAGTTGAATTCAATTGACTTGCCAAAAGTTGAACATGTTCAACTTTCTTTTCATTCAAATGAATTGATTTAAGGTGTTCGCTCAGTTCGCTTTCGATTCAAGCGACTTGCTCAATTCACTTGCTTTGTCTAAACGTAGCATAATAGCTCGTTTATTTTTAGATAAATTTTCGAGATGTTCTTATCAATCGACTCGGAAACTCTTCAGCAATTTTTCAATTCCATTGAAACTATTGATAATCAATGTTAAACTTTATCTGTAGTTGAATGATTCAAAATGGATGATATTTGAAAAATGTTGCACGGGGAAACGAACGGGATTTTTTTAAAACTCTTCTCAAAAATTCTAGAAGCAATTTAATTAAAAACGGAAAGAAGTACGGGGTTGGATTTTTCTTATACCGTACCGTGTATCAAGTGTGATATCATAAAATAAAATTCGAAATCGAAAAATTGCGTTCATTATGCAATAGAAGGAAAGTCCAAGCCCGTACTGCTAACCGTTTTGAATTCAATTGCTCCTAGAATTTCTGAGAAGAGTTTTAAAAAACTTCCCGTATGCTTCCATGATGAGACCTATGATATTATATACCAATCGACTCAGTTCCTCGAACTGGACAAATTTTTGTCTGTCCGTGTGTAAGTGTGTGTGTGTGCAAACGAAAATCAAAAAACAATAGCCACTTTTTCATGTAGTAATTCTTAACCGATTTCCTCGCAACAAATTGCATTCGACGGGGGACAAACCCTGGTTGATCACTACTGAATATAATCACGATCGGTCATTGCGTTCAAAAGTTATGAAGATAATGGTATGTTGCACCATATAAGCTTGGTTGGTTGATTCGCTATAGAGCCGTAATGTAGGCAATTTTTTATGACGTGTATCACACTAAATCGAAACCAAACGACTGAATCGAGAAAGGCGTCGCTATGTGGATTAATCTGGTTTTTTTTACCAATATGGTTATATATGTGGCTTAGATGTTTAATGATAAACTCTACGGAGCCAAAAACATAAGAAATAATAGAATTAATTATTCCGAAGAAGTTTCAGAAACATTTCTGCGAGAGCTCTTCTTTGGTGGAGATCGGTCCATTGATCCTTCAGTAACCAAACGATCCGGTCGCTGACCCGTAGACTGCGCTAGTTGCTTTTTATCCTCTCTCACTCTCATTTTTCTGTAGCCCATGATTCCCTTCTTCACGAACCATATTCGATCTGTATTATTCTTGAAGCTCATAGTTTCTACTAGTTTCTCGCGTTCCACCATTAAATCGGGAATTTCAAATGGTTCCATCCATTCAGTTGAATCGGTATCCAATCCAACCACATCTTCCTCAGCCACTTCAATTAAGTTGTTCTGCGCTGCTTTCGATGATGTTGGACGGGTTGCTGCATCAAATCCGATAACGACACCGGAGTACGATTTCCGTTGCCCACCTTACGTTGCCCTATTCGCCTCTTCCTTTCCGATTGATCGTTCCTTTCGGTCGTTCATTTTTTCTCTTTGTGGACGGCATGATCTTACGCTCGGCACACGACACATTTGTTATGCAAATCCTGGTATCGCCGGTGTACATAAGGTCCAGACCTACGTTTGGTGGAAGTTTTTCCCGGACCACAGAATCCACTTTCCCGTACTCCACAAGAAACTGCTTGAGATCGTTATCCGGCAATTCTGGTGGCAAATCAAACACCCGGATGTATTGGACATTTCTACCGGCAATCGACATTTTTACTTCCACTGAACTTCCATTGGAATAGTGAATATTTCGTGGTTCCTGATTCTTCATTAACGACTCCTGCATTGCATCTATCGAAATAAATTTCACAAACAGCGAGCGATCCACCGCTGTTTTGTATACTGCTTCCATAAGAGATACATCAGTATCCAACTGTCGCATAAACCCCGGTGGAAAGCGAAATTGAACAGTGTTGACTATCATTGTTTTAATCGGCCGCACAGAAATCGAGAATGACACAACAAGCACAGCACGTTGCTACCTAAGTGCCGGTGACTACCACATTCCGAAAGCAAACTAGTTGGTAAACGTCCGCGCGCGACGAGTGCAAAACAACAACACTGATCTCGATCATCAAAAAAAAAAAATATTTTAACCATACATTTTGATCCCATAGTCCGATTTGCACAATATTCAACAGAAAGCAATAGGAAAGGATTCCCTGTCGAAAGCAACTTGTTACAAGCAACGTTTTGTTCCAATAAGTAAATATGTGTATGTGTTCCAATAAGTATGTGCTAGACATGCAAAAGTTATTTTAGTTACCAGATAAAGATTGTCGCTGTCGTCGCTGTTCGGAACATCTTTTGCCAGCGAGGATAGGGGAGCTTAATGTCAAAGAAGGAAAATCCATACGATTTGACAGCTTGGTATCCAACATGTTCCGGACAGCAGAACAAAGGGAGCAGAAGCGACAATCTTTATCTAGTAACTAAAATATCTTTTAGACATGCCCAATAAATAAAAATATTAATTAAACTCATTATTTATATCAATGAATCGCCTATTTTGAGCAACACACTAGGAGTTAACTTTCGGAAATCAGTATGGCGAAATACATCTAAAGTTTAATATCTCGAAAATAATCATCTCAATCGAAAAAATATTTGGTAGGCGTAGTAGCAGACACCTTTCAACATAACTGCAGGGTTGTTACGACTACGCGGATTTCGCGATTTTCGCGGATTTCGCGGTTTTGCGGATTTGGCGCGGATTTACATAACGATTTTAGGGCTTCGCGCGGATTTAGTTTAAGGTGAATATTGAACAAATAAAATGCTGAATCTAATGGCGTTTATTTGAAAATTAGTTTTATGTGCATCTAGATTGGCTTTATTTTCGTTAGCAAATGTGTGCTTTTAATATTCCATCCCCGTAAACCAAGAGTTTCTTGAGAAACATTCTTAATTTTTGTTTTATAACGAAAATATATTTCATTTCCTATACCACACCGTGTGAAATTTCAATGATTCTACTTTTTCTTTCGATGACAGCTGGTGGTCTTCTCCTCCCCTATGCAAAACACAAAATTTCGGCAAATCGCGCGATCGTTCTGCTGTCCGAAACAAGAGCCAACACGCACTTATCATTTGTCGAAAGTGTTTTCGTCAGAAATTCTCATATGTGTAGTGTTGAACATTTTATATTGCTTTCATAGCATTCATCTAGATCGAATAAGGGTTTTACAACAATAGAAATAAAACAAAAATAATTTTCAATTTTATGCAGGTGCCTTATTTTAATAAGTGCTTTCGCAGAAATTCGTTCAAACATTAAAAGGTATTACTGAAAAAAAAATCGCTATATTTTCTGCAGCATTTTTTTACTAAACTTTTTTGAAATATTTTAGAGGAATTTCCACGAAAATTCTTGGAGACACTAAAAACGGCCTCACAGTTGAGGTCGAAATACGGATCTGCAAAGATAACAAAACGTAGTGGTATTAAATGGAATGTATTATATGTGCAGATCAAAACCGATTTTTTGAACTCACGACAATCAATTTTTCTCCTATTAGTCGCTAGTTTCATTACTGCGCATCTAGTGCGCTGTATAGCGCATCTGGTTGCGAACAATGTGCACCAGACGCGCAATGATGCGCTATAAGTTGAACGCGAATAAAATCGGTTTTCGTGACTTCGAAATTTGATTTTCAACTGGAATCATAATACTAAACTCGTCTTAGACGTTTGAATTCATTTCACTAAAAAGAACTTAAAATATTTTCCGCGAGAATTCCCGGAGGATTCACCGCAGGAATTCCTGGGATGAATCAGGGCATGAATAATGAATTTCTGCATGAATTTTCGCAAATATTCTCGGAAATTTTAGCTGAAGTTCTAGTATTAAACGACACTGCCAAAAAAATGCGAATAAATTGGCGCTGAAAATGTCAATTGTCGAAATTTACTGCATGAGCTCCTAAAGAAATTTGTCACCTGTCAAACTTCCGAATATTATCCTCTGAAATTTTCAAATTAACTTACGCTTCATTAAGAGTTGCAAATCAATGGAGCTTGAGCAACTGCGTTAGATTTTGTATTAAGGTCGATACAAGTATTTTAAAACAATTATGTCTCCCCTCCTCAGATTTTTTTGAAAATAATATTCTGAGGGGGCAACAAAATAAAATTCGGATAATTTTGAGAACTTTCAAAACATTCTTTAACAAATCCTATAAGAGTTTTTTTTATTTTTTTTTTTACATTTTAATGTTTATTTTTTATTATCCCATCCCCCCTGACTATCCGGAGACCAATAGGACATAATGTTATTTAAATATTTGTAACGGCCTTGTTTCTTGATACGAATTCAAATAATTGTTATACAAATGTTTTGTTGACTAAACGAAGTTGTAGGGTCTAATTCCTTTAAAACGCAAGTTTGTCTTATGATCAAACATTACAACATACTGGCTTAATTTATTAGTTAAGAAGAAACTGCGATTACGGCAGATTTTTTGTTGTTTGTCAAGTTTATAATCAATTATGTTAAAATCTGGCCTGAACATTCCTGACACACTGATAAGAACGAAACAAAACATGCCAAAACTATCATCTCATCTTGACATAGTTTTGGCTGTTTAGTTCTTGTTCACGTATTTTCAGTACTTTTAGAGGTAAAAAGCCCAACAAACATTCACTAGTTGAACTAACATCAGTGTGATGATTTAATTCAGCGCTGTGTTGAATTATGTCTGTACTATTTCTTATCACAACTTCTGTTCAAGCATTGTTCACACAATTTTGGCGAAGTTATACAACTATCATCTCATTTTGAAAAACAACTTTATTAACTGATTCGTTAAACCTTTAATAAGCATTTTACTAAGCCTCAATTCAGCTACATGTGAATTCTTCGAAAATAATAACGCATAGAAGGTAACATCAGTAAGATCTTCAATGAACGTATTTTGAAGCAATTGCTATTTTCATATAATCATTTTAAAATTTTCCTAAATCGGGTCTCGAACTGCTGTCATTTGATCATCCGCCGGTAACGTTGTCATCCGCGCCATCCTTGATTTGTTAGATATGGCTTACTCAATGCATAACATAAATAATCTTATTGCTGAATATGAATCATAATTGGACTCTTATTCAATAAGTCGATCTGTCAAACTACAGTTTGTTAATAACTGTACAATTTTTTATTTCAACCATTGTTCAACCAGTCATAACCATCGCACACTAGGAAAAATACGTAAAAATAATGTCGATAAACGATAAAATAAAATCCGTCCCCAATGCTATTTATGAATTTATGAAAATAAAATCAATGTATATTCGGCCTTCCTCAGAATCTCTTGATTTTCGGTTGCGATATGATTGTCAAATGCTATGATAATTTCAATTATTTCGCCGCAATGAAGATCAACATCCATGCGATAACATTGGGATTCCACACATCAAAGATTCAATAATTTTCCGATGTTATTCAACGGCGTTATGTCCGGCTTTTAGTAAATTTAGTTCCGCATGAATGCATGATTTTTTTATTGCTCCAGCAGTTTTGTTCGTTATAATCTCCGACAGTTTAATAAATCACGAAAATAAAAAGCATGTCTTGAAAATAAATCATTATTTTTCTATAAATCAAATTTCCCAGATCTAGAACCCAGATTTTCTCTCAAACTGAAAAAGCATGTTTTTTTCCACTGTGCGATAGATCAGATAAATTTTAAATCCAATGGTTAAGAAGGACAAAGGTTAAGAAGGATGTCTAATGCCTGCTTATTAACTTACTATTCAAACTCAATTCGACCACCCTTTCAGAGCATCACATCATAGTCGAACAGAGAACTTTAAAAATCATTAGTTCAGTACATTGTTAAACTTCCCCAATGTGCTGAAGTTCGACTTCAAATAAAGGTAATAAACAAATAAATAGGCCATGTCGAATATTAGTTAGATTAAATGCTGAAATGAAATCTGTCTAGCAAATTATTCAGCATCCATTTTATTCAGCTACAAAGATCACAAATAAACAATAATTCAACCTAGATGCTTATTTGTAGCTTGTCGTTGTTTGTTGGGAGGACCATCTAGAAGGGTTGTTATAATAACTGTGACTTTCCTAATCCTCGAACTCGAAAAGTAAGTAAATTGTGGTAACCAAAATTGATATTTAACGTGTATTTGCTTAAAATTTAGTTTTGGGGCGCGTGGATTTGGCGCGAAATGGATTTCATGTCGCGCGGAAATGGCGCGAATTTGGTTTTAGTCGGCGCGGATTTGGCGCGGAAAATATTTCAGGATCTCCGTAACAACCCTGTAACTGGTACCAAATAGATTTTTTTGAAAATTTCCTGCTGTTAGATGTCTTTCGCCATACAAACTTCAGGTGGTTAACTCATGCTGGCTATTTTTGCATATACGTTAGCGCCTGAATACGGCAGTGGCGGATAGAAAACCAACCACTGTACACAGAGAAAAAAAAAGTTGGGATTCCAACATTTTCTAATTTTATTTTAAGAGTATGGGAAATTTGGTATTTTTAAAAGCTTAATCTTTCAAGTACAATGCAAAATTGATAGATATGACAGTTTTTGTTCAGTTTAATATTCTGACTTTCACAGCGAAAATTGTCAGAATAAAAATTGTAAAATAATCAAACATACTTGAACATTTCTCATTTTTGGCAACTCTGACAGGATAAAATAATGTAACTGGCAGCCCATCACTGTCAGTGACAGTTGCAGAAAAGAATAAAATTTAAATCTTGTTTCGAATGCCGTCACCGCTCCCGCAAAACAAAAAAAGATCCAAGCAAATTTTTGCCAAGGTTTCTGCTGTAAGTTGAAAATATGAATTTTCCTCATTTTATTAATCGTCTTAACCACACATTTCTTCCAATTCCAGAACGATAAGGACCCTCGCATGAAGAAAAAATCTCCCCACAACTTTAGCTGTGGCACCGCAGGTCAAGAAATTTCGGCGAACGAAGAAGTCAACATGTTGCAGCACATTTGAGCGGGTTTTTTGACCACAAGATGCCCCGGGTTAGGATGGACTACTGCTGCGGAGAGTGCCGGATAACGCGGACCCAACAGATAAGGCTGTAAAATTTAGCCACGAAAGGGACACATAACCGGCCGCTTTCGGAGCTCTGAATAAAGGCCGTTTTTGAAGTGGTGGGCTACGCCTTTTCTAGCCCGGACAACAAAAGCAGTATGACAAGGAATCGATCCGAAATCTAAACTGTAAAATCTGAAAACATATAAACAAAATGACAACAATAAATAAAATAGAAAGAAATTGAAATGTGTACAATTTTATTTTAACATGCTACATTCAAATTGAAAGCGCTCATAACTTGTTGTTTTGAATGCTTCATTGGTAAATTCTAATGTAAAATACATATTTAGTTTTAAGAAGAAAATGTCATTCTAAAAAGTCGGCACTTGTTAGAGTTTATACAGAAGTAAAATTTTTACATTGGTAGATTTAACAGTCGTATACTTTCTACTGAAAATCACTAACTGATTTTCTTAATTTTACTAACGTTTCTTTGACTTTTACCAACGATTTTTTTTTGTGTGTATGTGATTCATTATGTCTAAACAATTATGAAAAATGCTAGAAAATTGATTGAGTTGTCATTAAAATGAGACCGCAACCGAACCGGTAATAGTGCCAACAACCGAATTTCGCAGCCTTTTTGGAATGTAAAGACAAAAAATTCACTCTCAAGTTTTGTTGGCAATCGTTATTGATCCTTAAAATAGATTAGATTTACTGTATAAATACGCATTGGAACTATTTTTCTATTGAATCACTTTAATTTATGACACTTTGAAAAAGGTAACAAAAAATCGTATTGTTTTTCTTGTAAAAAAAATGATTTGTCCGTAGTTCAGAGTAGAGTAGAGATGTCTATTTGGTTTGATATAGAGCACAAATTATCTTGTTACTATACTGCCGGTAACCGCAAGTCAGACTTATCTGGATATGGCTTCCATATACAGATAAGTCTGACTTGCGGTCAGCGGCAGTATAGCAAACAAAAAGGCGATCGCCAGAATGACAGCATCTGTTATATGTCAAAAGATACGTAGGATTGCCCATAACCGAACAGTGACCACAACCGAACCTATTCCCCTACTGAAGTATTTTTTCCACTGAATTCCTGAAGGAACATCAATCGAAAAGAATTCCGTAAAAAAATCTAAAAGAACACCTAGAGGAGAAACTTCTAAATGAACTTACAGGCGTTTTTATATCGCTGAAGGAATTTTTATAGATAAATATTTTCGACGGAGAATCTGGAGGGATATTTGAAAGAACTAAAGGTTTCTCAATTTTCATAGGAATTTCCGAAAAAATCCCAAAATGCTTCAAGAATTTCAAAAAATTGTTAAGTTGTTCTTCAGTTATTTAACATTTGAAGTAGAATAAACAACAGAAAGCCTTATGGGCGGCTTCTTCTTCAGTTGTGAGCCGAGTTGTTTGGCAGCTTGTCTGTGGCTCATTGCCCTATGGCATTGCCCGATTTATTCTTGCTTCAAGACGTGTATTCCCGACTTCTCATTTGAACATTAGAACAAATGAACCCTTTCTCTTTAGCTGATTTCCCTGATTAACCCGAGGTTTTCCAGGTAGTCGACACGCTGTTTAAGAATTGATTGATTGCACACTATCTGGGTTTTTCCTAGCCCAGGCGTTGTAAATTGTTTTTTATGCTTTAAAACATCCCCAATATGGAGATCAGATTGATGTAAATAAGTTACGGGTCACCCCCTTATTTTAGACCTGTGCGCCGATTGAAATTTTATCGACAGTGGCGTCACGCCGTTCGTGATCGGCGGCGGCTGCGTGGGTTGGAGGCTAATTTTATGCATAAAACATTCTCCTGATTTCTTCGGATGGTTCCCCCAGGAATTCCTCCGTAAGTTCCTTCAGAAATTCCTCCACAAGTTCCTCCAGGAATTTCTCCAAAGGTTCTTGTAGGAATTCCTCCGAAAGTTTCCGAAAGTACCTTCAGGAAATCCTTCGAAAGTTCCTTCAGGAAATCCTTCGGAAGTTCCTCCAGGAATTTCTCCGGAAGGTCTTCCAAGAATTCCAACCGGAAGTCATCCGGAAGTTTCTACAGGTATTTCTCCTAAGTTGCTCCAGAAATTCCTCCAAACATTCTTCTGGATGCTCTTCCAGCTGTTTCTCCGCTGGCTCCTCCGAAAGTTCTTCCAGGAATTTATGTGAAAGTTCCTCCACGAATTCCTCCGAGAGTTTGTTCAGGATTTCCTCCGGAAATTTGTTTTTTTTCCTATAGCTCATCCCAAAATTCCTCCGAAAGTTCGTCCAGAAATTTCTCCGGAATTTCCGCCGGGAAATTTATCAGAAGCTCCATTAGATTATTTTTTAGATACAAACACTTTTCTTCAATTGCTTCGAGAACTCTCCTAATATTCCCTTTGAAGTCGTTTCGAAATTCACATGGAATATCTCTATTCTCACCTCCCATGGAGCTCTCGAGAATTCTACCAGAAATTCCTGCAGGTATTTCCCTCGTTTAGAAATTCTTTGGAAATTTTTTCCGCATTTTTTCTGCAAATTCTTAAAAGGAGTTCCCTCAGAAATTTTTGCTGCAGAAATTGTTACAAATAATCTTCCGAAAATTTCTCCTACATTTGTTTCAGATACTCTTCTAGGAGTTACTCCGAGCATTTCTCCAGGAAATCCATTAAAAACTTATTCAAAAATTGTTTTATTGTTTTAAGATATTACTACGAATTCATGAAAAAAAAACTTAAACGGCTTTTTGGATGGTTCTTGTAGAAATTCAAGGGGAAGTACCGGCAGAAAGAATTCCGGAAGGATCTTTCGGGAGAATGCCTTGAATAATTTCAAGAGGAATTTCGAGGGGAATTTTTGGAGGTAGTTCCGTAAGTTTTCAAGAAATTTTCGAAAAAATCCAAATCCAAACCATCCACATATGCAGATATGGGGAGCCTTCGGTTATCTGTTGGTGGTGTTGGTTTGCAGATGAATTTGCAGACGAATTTCTCTAGAATGTCAAACACTTATGATACGCTGCTTTTTCAAAGTTTTGCTACTAAATTCATTATAAGCTCACGACGGTGTTTAAATCAGATGTGAAATTATTATCCAAGACACGACCGCCAATTGGATGTAGGATTAGGTAAAATTAAGTGCATTATTTTTTTTCAAGTTCAATATGTTTACTAAAGCTGATGATAAGCAACTGGGACCATTGCCGATCCCACCGTTGCGATGATCTGCAGTCATCAGGTAATTGTGGTTTGCATTTTGGAAGAAATTCTCCTCGGATCAATTTTCTATTGTATAAAATGTTGGCTTCGAAAAGAACCGATTCATTTTCAATAATGTGTTTCTCAAATCACTAACAGCAACAAAACCAAAATCTGAATCTTGAGAAAAAAAATCACCTGACTGTTACTGACGCCAACATCAGCCACTCGATGATTAGTCGTTGAGACGCGATGGATGCCATTCTTCAGCGTCTCCGAACGACGAGTGCTTGCATAGCTACTGACGGAACATTTCTGTTATTACCAAGCGATTCTGATGTGCACTTTGTCTCGGCTCAACTCAACCTTCCCTTGTGCAAAATGATGGTTCTGAAAAGAACCGATTTGTTTTCAATAATGTGCCTTTCTTATCACAAGTAGCAACAAATCCGAAACCAGAATCTAAAGATAATTTCACTTCATTGCTACTGACGCCAAAGTCAACTACTCGATGATTTGCCGCTGAAACACGATAGACGCCATCCATGCGAATATTTTTTGGCGGCGTCTCCCTCCTTGCACATTGCACATTAAATTTCAAATACAAATCCGGAGTACATCACACGATAATTCAAGACAAATTTCTTGCGGAAATGAAAATGAATTCTTTGTGGGAGTTCAGATGATTTTCCCGCAAGAACTTAGAAAGTTGTTTGTGGAAATAAATATGAATTTCCCGTTTCAATTTTGGGGGAACCCCTTTATTTGCCCATACTGAAATTGTTATAAATTTCCAAGATAATTTTAGAAGAATTTTCAATTTCAATTCTCTTGAATTTTCATGAAAAATTCCTTAGAATTTTCATGGTTAATTCTCCCTTTTTTACACGAATTAATTTTTTAAAACGAATTTTCACTGCTAGTATATCACTGCCTTAGGAGTATGGGCAGGTTGGGGATATTTTTATGATGAATATTAAAGCTGTGGAGAGATGTCGGTTATAATATTTGATCATATGTATTAACTTTGATTACAATTATAAATCACGAAGAGCTTCCCTTATATTTAGGCGGTTAAACAAATTTGTTTGTTAGTATGTCGTGTTGATATCTGTTGTCCAGCAAGGTAACCCTTACAAATCCTTACTCCCAAATGATCAGTCTATTCGTCATTACAGTCTGCTGTTAAGGCCTGATCTAAACAGTTCTTATAAAAAGTCTCTTTCAATATTGTTCGGACTATTCAGTGTGAGTGGTATTGTTTCGAAGTAGTTTTCTCATCAATAGCGTTTAAGTAATGTCCCCATCAAACAAAAGAAGCTTTAAAAGTTTGTTCAAAATCTTAATTTTCAATCGCAAGTCAGTGTTAATACAATTATGTTGATGTGTATATGGTATAGGTATACACGATACATCTCGTTAAATTTAAATTGCTGACTTTATTTCAAATAAACACCTTTCATGAAACTAAAATATCGTATTACAATTTGATGAATATCAATAATCGTTCAATGTTTTGAAAATTATCTAGTGAAAGCAGTCGAAACTGAATCGAAAAGCCAAAATGGGCCACAGTTTGGAACCGTTCACCAAACAATCTTAAAAAAATTGAGCCTGCTATTTTAACAACTACATATTTTGAACCATGTTCCAAGAAAACGCCTAATACTATCTTTGTGGACTTATGACGGCCTTGCATAGCATCATCATCGTCTCGGAACTAGATTCAGTCAGTCAAGATTTCAAACCATTTCGTGAGCTTCCATTTGATGACGGGCTTAAAAAGACATTGATTGATCCTTCTCACGACCTTAGGTGGTCAAACTATTAGTCATGTAGAGAAAAGGATAGTGGATGAAAGCATCATATGGTCTATTCTCATGTACATAGGTGGCTAAGGTCTTAGTTAAACGTGACTCTATCTCTTGTTTTACCGTCTAGCGCTGATCATGAGTTCATTCCCTATCGGTCATTTACTGTGTTATAAGGTAGTCAACTAATTTTATTTGTCTTTCAGAATACACTTAGTCACGTCTCTTATGTCCTTCAATCTTTCTTTACATTGGAGTAGGAGTATTATTTTTTCCTAACCAAAAAAAAATGAAGATCGAAACAGGTTTGTTTATACGTTGATCCATGCAGTAAAAGTAAGAGTAAAATAACAAAGATTACTGAGAAGAAATAACGAATACAATCACCGTATATAATGCAAAATTAGTAAATCTACAGTATCTACTTTCACTACTTACTGTATACTGAACTGTGAACTACAATTGGTGCAATGGATGATCGTTTGCTTCCCAGTCTTTTGTGTTAGTATTTTGTTAGTTAAGACTGGTACTAGACCCTGCCGGAACCTCCGCAGCATATACTCAAGAAGATGTTGTTAGATCATGCGACACCTTCTCTAAGTATTTGCATGGAGGTATGATATATCAAGTGTTTAATTATTTTCTATATATTGGCAAATACTCGACGCGTTTCTGTTAAATTGAAATGTTAAAGGGATTAAAATACGTACTTCAGTACTGCGTATAGTGTAACCTTACTCGGATGCAATTAAATTCATCTCGTTTTCGTCTAACGGTAATGTGGTGAGTACTAATAATACTAGCAATGTGTACTATAAAAGAACAAATTATTTCACAATTTTAACAATATGCAGACACTTGACTTATCAACGTTGACCCCATCATCCGTGGACAGGGTAAAACGAATTTTCACTGAAAATTATTTCTAAAATCCACGGAAAATTCATCGAGTTCTTCAAAATTTATTCTCATTCACTACGGGTATTCTGGAAATAAAATTTCAATTTTTTTTAAAAAATTGGTTCTAGCCAAAAAAGTTGTAATAGAATTCTGTTTTTTTTTGCCGTTTGAAATAAATTAGATCGGTCATTGCGTTCTGATACAATGATCGAAATACCTTTTAACCAGACACTTCGAAAACGCCATGCTACCAAGGAAAATTTAATCAAATGCTGCCATCGGGAATTTTTTAACCAGCACATAACTAAAAAATGTACGTTTGACGTCTAGAATGTGTTGGAATTAACAATCTTATCAATCGGCTAGTGTAAACGTGTTTTTACGTTAGAAATTTTAAGCCCGAAACATTAGTCTATTATGTATAAATTTGGAATATTTATATTATCTGCATTTAGAAGTCGCAAAATTTATAAGTTAGTAATCAAATTATATTTTCTATTCGCTGGCTTATTGATTGTTTTCAAGTATCTTAAAATAAGAAGGTAAGTCTTCAAATATTTTGAAAAGTCTTCAAAATGTCTTCATGAAATAAATGTCTTCACAGAGATTCAAATGTCTTCAAATTGAAGACATGTCTTCAAATCTGGCATCCCTGCAAATCGTATGGATTTTCCTTCTATGACATTTAGCTCCCCTATCCTCGCCAGCAAAAGATGTTCCGGACAGCGACGACAGCGACAACTAAAATATCTTTTATAATGTGCCTTCCCAGCCAAAAACAACATCACATAAATAAGAAGCTGGCGAAAATTTTACCTGACTGAAACTGACGCCAACGTCAGCCATTCGATGATTTGACACGTCCCGTCATCCACGCGTATAAATTTTTGAAGTGCCCTCCGCGCTTGCTCTGCTACCGACGAAGAATTTCTCGTCAAAAAACCGTCATCAAGTGATTATGATTCGCATATGTCTCAATTACGACTCTTCGGAGATTCGGAAAAGAACCGATTTTCAATCCACAATGGGCTTTTCTAATAACTCATGCAAACAAACGTTAGTCCGAACCTTATGTAAAAATTTCAATCGGCGCACAGGTTTAGATTGAATATCAAGTGAAATCCTGTATGGAATTTTCGAACAAACTTCCAAGGTATCCCAGGAAGAACCCTTGGGAGAAACTGCTGTTTCAGGATAAACTTCTTCGAAAATTTCAGTCTTAGAGGAATCTTAGAAGGAAATCCTGATCCTGGAATCCAGGGATGAATTTTGGAAGGAACTCCTGGGAAAAGACTATAACTATTTTATCAAGTTAAAAAGTAACTGAAAAAATATCAAAATGAATAAAATTAAAATATATATTCAACCAAATGAATTGTTCTTCATTTTTGGTACGCTGTTAATTTGTTTCTCAAGAAAAAAAATTGACACATACTGTTAACAGTTAAACAGTTACAGTAACAGTTAAAATCTTGTCGCAAATTAAATTTTAAGAATCACTATTTCCATGATTAAATTAATTTACTCCTCGAGGAAGTATTCTCTGATTTATTAGGTAAATTAAGGCAAAAATTTTTTCAAAATTTTCACAAACAACTGAGAAGATCAATTTATATGGCAGCTGAATCTCTTCGCTTTATGTGTTACTTTCAGCATGTTTTCAATTCAATCAAAGGTAATTACCTATATTCCGGGGATTAAACCACCCGACTTGGACATAATTTACAATGATGTGAAAACTCATATGTGAATATCCACGTTATGTGAAAGATATTGATTTGAAAAATGTATTGGTAACCACTTTCCCTTTGATGGGACTTGAACCCACGATCATACTAACCCACATAATGTACAATATGAGTTTTCACAACATTGTAAAATAAAGCATGTTTTCATTTTTGTCCAAATTAAATTGATAAAATGGCTACAAATCAATAGGACATTATCTCAGTGTCCGAAATGTAACGTGGACAGGCTTTACTATCGAGGTAAAATGTACGCACTATCGAGGGTACATACTATCGAAACTATAATGAGGCTATACACTACTTTTCTTACTCCATTGCTAAGTTCTCTAAGTTAAAAATATCGATTTATTTTGATTTACTTTATAAGAGGTAGTTGAGTCTTTCCTCACATAATTTTGCGATAATTTGAAAACCGATGAAACTCAGGAACCTATTTTTTAAATTGTCTGAATAAGATCAAACCAACAGCTGAACATACAAAAAAATCGGCTATACTAATATACTATACGTTTTTACAGTAGAAGCAGAAGAACTAGAACACTAGTGGCGCTGTAGTCATTTAAATTATTTTGCCAAATTATGCTTCAACAAGCTTTAATTGGCCATAATTCATGCATTATGATGTAGTGCATGTTCAATTCCATCACCAACATTGGTTTGACACTTGTAGTAACTGTACTTTGGCTGCCAGGTCAAAGTAACCTAGATGTTAGTCACGCGAACAGGAACGACATTAGAAATGTTATACTTTTGAATCAATTGTTTTTACTGCTTTCTGTGAACATTATGCGCTAAGAAGGAACAACCACACTAGACTGGCAAGTAATTCCCATTGGCTCTGCCAGAAACAAATCCAACTTAAAAAAGAATCAAACCATTGTAATTCTTTGTTAATGTGGTATTACCTAGAAATACTACAATAAGAGATCGGCGAAGACGCCATCTTGTTTCCAATCGAACCGTCAAAAGCGGTTCCATTTCGACTTGTTTACTTTTTACATCCATAAGAAGCAAGCAAAAAGTTCAAGTGATGCCAGTATTATTTTCACGATTTCATGCATTTTCATACGTTGCCATTTCGACAGTTTTTCACTCCGCCGGTCTCTGGTTATAGGGTGGCTAGTAAGGGTATGCGATAAAACACTTTTTCCTAACGAAACGAAACGAAACGAAATTTAAAATGTGTATGTTGATTCGAAACGAAACGAAACGAAATTCAAATTATTTCCGCAACTTCGAAACGATACGAAATCAAGGTCCATTCAATTCAAAATCTAACGAAACGAAACGAAATTTTAATTTTTTTTCCGCGGATTTTTTTAATTGATTTTAAAGTTTACAAAATTGGTTCACACGCAATCGAGATGTATATCTCCAAAATTGAAAATTTTGTTTGAAAAACTGTAAGTGGGTTTTTTATTATCCTGGTCATTGTAGTAACAAAATAAGCAGTCTGAGATAAATCGCCGCTTCTCCGTTTACAATTGGCGAAAAGGCAATATCCCAGCATTAGTGCAGTTCCTAATTTCATTTGATTATCATATTTAGGATGTGATTCCTTCTTTAGAAGTAGACATTTTGCCTATACTTGTAGATATAATGTCTTCAATGAAAGCAAAAACCTGTCTAGGATCACTTAAAGTGATATTATCCAATTGTAGATATGATTCAATTTTTGAAATGAAGTCTGCATCAGAAATGGGACAAAGAAATATGATATCCATTCGTAAACAGTTTGTTTGGTATTAGACAAATATGATTGTAATTTTTTTTGATAAATAGTATCCATCTTTCTGAAAATTGTCTAATATGTTAATGAATGAACTTTTATGAACACAGCAAGAAATTTTGAAACTTCCACGACGTGTAAATTTGCAGCTTACCGCATCAAACGAATTAACATTCGATATTCAATTGAATTTGACTGAATTTTACAAGCAAGCACAGTTTAAATTTATTTCGATTTAAAAGAATAGTGAGATCGGTTGAATGATACGTTTATTTGCATGTTAAAAATATGTGCATGAAAATACATTGAAAATCACAAAATATTTTAATCTGTAAAAATTAATTACAGTATACCCCCGCTGATCCGACAAATGTATGGCCGGACCACAGATAACAGATATTGAGGCTGGCATCCGATACGTGTGTAAACATCCGCAACCGTCAATTCAATTGTATTTAAAATGGGGACTGCGTTTAGTAATCGATTGGAGATGGCGCAAGGATCATTGTTATTGAAAACGCAGCTTGGTAATCCGCTGCGTTTGTATGTACTGCCGCAATCAGTTGAGTAGATGGCAGGAGTGGGCCAATGTACTTATATCAATTCAAAAGTTTACACAGGATTTTCAATGAAGTTTGCTCTAGCCATAATATCTGTTATCTGTGGCCGGACTAACGTGGTTTCTGTCGTCAATCCGACTGTCAAATCCGTATAATTGAACCAAAACAAAATCACAGCACAAATTAGAAAACTGACAGTATAATGTATTTAAATGGGTGTTGATTATTTTTATTCCGGAAAATTCCGAATTAGCGAGATCAGAACTAACGAGTCGTCGGATTGGCGAGGTCCGGATAAGCGGGGAGATACTGTATACAGAAAATCCTTTCATTAGTAAATAATTCCAAATCCACGTTTTACAAGATTACCTTCTTTATGTAATACTTTTTCTATTCTTTAGCCACCAACAATAATCGGTATTGAGAGTTTTACTATTTCTGGGAAACTGTACATGGCAAATGCAATACAAACATTGAGCTAACTCAAAACCAGAAAATGATAGATAGTAGATAGAGAATTGTTAATAGCATACATTTGCTCGCTAGACAAATCCTCTACACCTTTCTAAAATCCGCAAAATCGCAAAGTTTTTACGGCAGCAGTTTGCCAGGTATGAAGAAATAATGTTTCCTTTTTCATACAAAAACTTGTTACAAAAGGATATCACTTACTTCTAAATTCAACCTTTTTATATGAAGCTCAGAGAGTCTTATATACAATCAACTCGACGAACCAAGTAATAGTCTGTTTGTCCTTGTATATGTGTTTGTGCATATATTTGTTAAATTCATGAGTAATGGTATAAGCCGTTCACGCCCTTACAGTCAATTTGGGATTAGGAGAGGGAAAATAGTTTGACAATTATAAGAGACCGAGGAACGCTCTGTATCTCAGTGAGCGCCACGGGAAAGGAATCTTTGGTTTGTTGAAAAGGTAATTCATGTGAAGCCTTGGTAAGCGACTAAAAATTTATAGTAAACGAAGTTATTATGAAAACTCGAAGACGAAAACCGTGTTTCAAATCAATCTAACTTCGTTTAATCAATGTGCTTCCTTTAATAATAATGTTTTCATTGGGGCCTACTTAACTGTTAAGTGGTGCTTAGTGAACCGCATAGAGCTGGTATGAGACATAAGAGGTGAAGAAGTCGGCCGTTAATAAGAAAGAGGCGCTTTAAACATAGTTAACAAATTCCATAAGAATTCACGCCATTGCTTTGCCTATTTGACAAAGTTGTACTGATCAGATTCGTATCTGATTACATTTATACTCTGAGCCTGACGTCTTGAATATTGAGGTAAAATAGTTAAAGATATTTTTCGTTTTCTGTTTGACATTTCTAACAAAACACTGAAGACGTTTTATAGATAAAAACTAAATACGTATTTGTCGACTCAGAATGGGATTATGCAGTAACCGGTTATATGAAAATTTGTATAACATTAAGTTTTGAAAACAGCTTTATGATTTTGTTCAGCGGCGCAGCCAAAGTTTTTGATAATACACTACCGTACGAGACAGTATGGTTTAAGTCTAAATTTGTTTCGAAATTCCGCGGAATTCCGTTAAGTTTCGTTAAAAGCTAATTTTTTCTAGCGAAATTTTTGTGATTTTATGAAACGAAACGAAATCAAGAAATCAGATTTCGCCACGCTCAAATTCCGCGAAATTCCGCGGAATTTCGTTTCGAACCACCTGAAACGAAATTTTTCGAAATACCGCATATGCTTAGTGGCTAGTATTACCATGTTTATTAAATGCCGGTTGACACTAACACTACATGGCCACGAAGCGCACGTTGTCAATGTGCCTATTGATTGAAGCATTTCGCATAACACGTTGTTGATTTTCAATTTAATGTATCTATTTTTCGACTTCCCTGGGCATAAAAGTATCATCGTGTTAGCCTAATGATATACGAATGCAAGAATGGTATGGCTTAGAAACCTCGCAGTTGATAACTGTGGATGTGCTTAATGAGCACTAAGTTGGGGGGCGGCTCTGTCCCAGTGTGGGGATGTATTGCCAATAAGAAGAAGAAGAAGATTTTAAAGGTTCGTTACAAATTATCAGTTGCTTCGAAATAAAACTGACCTCCGTTTTGGTCAGAAAATAAAACACCTAGTTAAAGTTCAAAATTCAATTGATTTTTTTTTCAAGTTTAATAAAAACCTGGAAAATTTGACAATATGTATCGGAAAAAGTGAAACGTATCTAAAATTAAACGTATCTGCCGCTCGCTTTGGAGGCTTATCGACATAACATGAGTTGCCACTGGTGCCAGTTGTGAACCTCTTCTATGCTATGTTGCAAGCTGCAATAGCCCGTACCTATATGCATGCTGCACAATGATGCAAACAGAGGAGGTCATCACCCAGATGGGGCTTTCACTGACTGGTGGCAATGATCTTGTGCAATGATGTTCTTGCTCTTTGTTTTCGTGTGTCGCTTCGACGACGTGAACAGCATGGTTATACTAACTGCCTGGATGTACGTACGTAGTGCATAAATGTGGAAACATCGTGTCGTAGCATATGATACAAACTGGAACATGGGTATACCATTTTGATATTAATATATGCACTATGCAGCAGAACAGTATGTTGTTCCATGAATGCATTTGAATCATCCATATCAAGATTCCGCGAAATCGATGTTGAGTATAGTTTGACTGTTTTCATCCTGAATACTTTAATTTGGTAACCGTTAATATGCGCATCATTTAAATTAAAACTGGATGAAGAACAAAAAATATTCAGAATCGTATTACAGAGCTAAAACCACTTACTAGTTTATCTGATGGTTATAGAGTTACTTGAAGTTAAAATCAAATACTTATTCCATAGGATGAAATTCTGTCCAAATTATAAAGCGCAAACAATCGGATTCTGGATCCTCAAATTTACAAGTTATTATACATTCAAATACATTGGGTCTCCAGTAACCTTGCAAGCAAAGGCGTAGGATTGCTAATCTGGAGATGGCGAGTTCGATTCTCGGTCCGGACTAGGATGTTTTCGGGTGGGAAACATTCTCGACTCCCTGGGCATAGTGTATCCATTGTACTTGGCACACAATACTCATGCAATGGCGGGCATAGAAAGCTTTCAATTAATAACTGAGGAAATTCTAATAGAATGTTAAGTTGAAAAAGCAGGCCAAGTTCCAGTTGGAACGTAGAACCATAGAATAAGAAGAAGAAGAAGATACATTCAAACATATATTTTCTATTTCAAGCTTAAATTTTAAAAAGTTTAGTAAATTAAATTACATCTGCTGAATAGTAAAAAAAATAATTCATATAGGGTTACTACTCCTGGGCTTCATCTCATAGCTCCGATATTTTATTCAGCAGTGAGCACGCCTGTTAGCAAAAAGAACCGACAAAATTGGTGCTGTATTTCTTTGTAATTGGAAGAATAAATTGGCGTTTATCTTCAGATCCAAATAAGAAATAGATCTTATTGTAAGAACGAAATGGGTGGAAGTTGAATTTTGAGGTCATGCTGGGGAAGTTCCGTTTATATATGACTAAATATCGATACAAGATTCGATACGATCAACAAATCGAAGTATTGATATTACCGATTCTATCGATTGAAAATATCAATATATTGGGTATTCATTTGATATTTCAGAAATGAGAAAATTATTTGAAAGATACCTATCTGTTGTTGTTCTCTCATTTCATGCATATTTCTATTGTTTAGTTTATTTTTCCACCACTTAAGTGGTGGAATTAAATGGGATTGTACAATAATTAAATTAGGATTTGACAAGTGAAGACATTCCACTAAAAAGCTCAAAATAATTTTCTTAATTCGAATTTCTGTTGAAAAAATGTCTCCTGTAAATTCACAAAAATATGTACTCGGAAATTCAAAAGAATTTCTTAATTATAATTTCGCGTGAAAATTCAGAATAATCACTCAGACTTAAAGCAAAGGAGTAATTTATTCATTTTATTCATCGACGTAAGATTTTAAAAACTCAGAATAATTCTCCTAGCAGTGATGATGTCTTCCTCGTGCATTACGCAAGATAATAAAGAACACCACATAAGAAAGGTCTATAACAGCACGTCATACTTCAAACAGTAGTAAACTATACAGAAAAGCTTGAATAATGATATCGGTACCAATATATCAAATTCCACACTATAGTAGGAATCAGTAAATTGTAGATTTTTTTTTCTAAACAAGATTCATCTTTACCGACCCGGTTGACCTTTAGGTCGCGCGCCAATTACAGGAAATTCTAATTGCTGACGAAGAAATAATCACGTTTAGTCATTCTGCTTTTGCTTTGTGTTTCCTTTTCTAGAATACCTACAGAACGAGAAGCTGTGCGACGTGGTCTTGATCGCAGGATTAGACGGCAAGCGGTAAGTAGTCATTACTCTCTTTGCGAATTTCTCACCAAAATGCAATGTCAATGTCGTGCGGTGCATGCACCCTGTTCCTTGTCTGTGTCGTCATCATTATGCACCACTCGCGAGACTGAGAGTGACTGCGGTTTGTGGGTTTCCTTTTGGCGATTCAAGTTTGTTTGGGGGCGCTGCCCTCAGTCGCACATCTGGCTCGATTTGGCGCGCTACGGCTTTGTCCAGGATAGGTTCTTTCTGTTTTACTACGGCTCCGACTAGTACCTACGCTTGTAAGATTTCTTTCCTCGCGTGTCCTCCCTTTCCTTTCTAGCTTTTCTTAGTTTCTTTTGTGCGACGACCTACCGGTTTATGATTTCTTCTTGAGATCGTTGTCATTTCTGGCGGCAGTTGTACGTGTGTTGCGTTTATTTATTTGCGATGTGCCATGGGTGGCACATAAAACTGTTTGATTGATACACGAGAGAACACAAAGAAGTAATTAGAAACTAATGCTTTTTATTATAATAATCACAGTACTATTACAACTTCCTAAAACACTGAAGATGTCATTTGGATAGAATACAGGAGAGTTCAAAGCAAAAAAAAAAATCTTATTAATCCAACTAGCAGTAATAGAAAATGAATCTTAACCACAACTTCGAAGCCCATTATGCAGTGTCCATCCAGTCGGGAAAAATGCGGGAAATCATGAAACCAATCGGGAAATAAAACTATCGTCCAAATCATAAACATTCATTACTAAAGTTATGAAATATTTGTTTCTTGTAATGTCTTAAAAAAACTATCATTTAAAAATAATATGTCTGGTAATAGTGTAAGTCACTCAAAAATTTATTTTCACCTTTCGGTAATAATGATACATATTGTATGAAACAAAGTTTCCTTGAAAAATCCTATACTTTTCATGCCATATGTAGCTTCCCAAAGATTTACTGCCCCAGCCTGTGTAAATCTTTGGAAAGCTACAAATGGTATTCCATGGCTTCTGAAGTTGAAGTTTTAATCGATTTCCGCATTGCATTTCTAAAAGTTTCAGAATTATAACTAAGGCTGTCTTTTTTTTGCAAATTGAGCTTAACCCTTTCGGGACGAATGGGTCATATATGCCCAGCGTTTTAGATAGGCTGTCACTGAAGAGAGCTAGGTCCTCGCTTTCTTTAGCAAAGTTGTTTATCAGGCTTTACATGAAAAATTTCGAAGGTCAAGTGTGACTATACCCTGAAGACCCAGATATACTAAACCTTGGGAATCTGAAATCTTTGAGTCCTTCATCACATTGTTTGGTAATTTTGAACACTCTATGAGTATAAGTAATCTTGCACTTCAAGGCATTGAGCAATTTTCAATAATACGAGATGCTCAAAGTTCTCCAGAACGTTCTCGAATTTATCCCTCGGTATCTACCAGGTCATTCAAGGCTTTTGAAATGTTCTTATCGTCGGTTTACACTCAATCCGGTTCAATAAGCATATGCGCATCACGTAAATTGAATTTTCTTGAATACGAGATGTTCAAGGTACTCCAAAACGTTCTCGAAGTAAGCCCACGATATCTACCAGATCAACCAAGGCTTTTGCATTGCCCGCATTATCGTTACATACACAATCCGGTTCGATAAGCATATGTGCACCATGTAAACTGAATTTTCTTGAATACGAGATGTTCAAGATACTCCAAAACGTTCTCGAGTTGAGCCCACGTTATGTACCAGATCAACCAAGGAATTTGTATTGTCTCCATCATTGATGTATATATACTCAATGCGGTTCAATAAGCATATGCATATCATATAAACGGAATTTTATTAAATACGAGATGTTCAAAGTACTCCGAAACATTCTCGAATTCAGCACACGATATCTACCAGATCAACCTAGTCTTTGGTAATATCCTCATAATCTGAATATACCCAATCTGCTTCAATAAGCATATGCGCATAATGTGAACCCAATCTTCATGAATACGAGATATTCAAGGTACTTCAAAACGTTTTAGAGCTCAGCACACGATATCTACCTGGTCAACCAAGACTTTTTAAATATTTTCATCGTCGGTATATACTTAATCCGGTTGAGAAAGCATATGCGCCCTATGTAAACTGAATTTTCTTAAATACGAGATATTCAAGGTACTTCAAAACATTCTCGAGGTCAGCCCACGGTATCTACCAGATCAACCAAGGGTTTTGGAATGTCTCCATCATTGGTGTATACTCAATCCGGTTCAATAAGCATTTGTGCATCGTGAAAACTGATTTTTTTTTAATACGAGATGCTCATGGTACTCCAAAATATTCTCGAATTTAGCCCACGGTATCAACCAGATTAACCAAGTCTTTGGCAATATCCTCATAATCAGAATATACAACTACTTGCATATGCACATAATGTAAACCCATTTTTTTAATAGGTACGAGATGTTCGTGGTCCTCCCAAACATTTTCGAGTTCACATCAAGCAGGTCTTTTGAAATGTTCCCCTCATCAAGTATACACCCAATCCGGTTCAATAAGCATATGATTCAAATTTCTTTGAACATGGGATGTTTAAGGTCTTCCAAAATGATCTTGAGTTAAGATCAAGGTATCTACCAGATGCACAATGACTAAGGAAGTGTTTGTGTCGAGCAATGTTCATTCGAATGCAGACATGGACTTTTTTTTGTTGGGGCGTAGAACCACTGCGTTCAGAAGTTCAGAAATGTGAACAGAAGTTCCTTCAAAAATTGTCGAATGGACCGTCAGAATAACTTCAGAGTTACATCTCTCAGTGGGATATTGCCGTATCGCAGCTTGGTGTTCGTCAAGATACCATTTTTGTATTCGTATATCATGGGTCTAGCAGGACGATACGAGAAAATGTCCGATCCGAAAATTTTCTAGACTGCGACCGGAATTAGAACCCAGCCACTTTCAGCATGGTTTTGTATTGTAGCCGCACATCTTACCACACAACTAAGAAAGGCAGAGTAACCGAGAAAATATTTTTAGTATAAAACCATATGCTTCCACGAGTTGACATTTAGTCTTAGAACATCGACTCAACAAGGATCCACTGAAGCTCGTGAAGTAAATGAGTGAAATCCTATCGGCTCAATAGTCCTGTTGGGAAGTTCAACGATCCACGAATACATTGTTCAGGACTTGGTTGATCGGATGAATCATATGTTCTAAACTCCAAGACGTTACGGAAAACCGAAATAGGCTATAGTAGATCTGCTGATCTGCTTAGATGTTTAGCGATGCATGTTTTTAACTCCAGAATGGTTTGGATAACCATAAAGGACCTGTAGTTGCTTGTAGAAGTAATGAGCGGAACCCTATCGGCTCAACGGACCTGCTGGGATGTTTAGCGATGCACGGATACATCATCCAGGACTTGGTTGATCGAGTAGATCACATGTTCTTAACTCCAGGACGTTTTGGAGAACCTGAAATAGTTTACGTTTATTCAAAGCTCGATTAATTTATGTACTATGATCACATGGATATTATTGGACATACATCTCGGCTTAGGACATATTATTTCTAGACATATTTCCTGATGCACTCGAGGATATGTACTCCAGAACAGTGTGGATAGCCCAGGACATTCGAAAAAACTATTTCAATGCCTTTTTAGTTCTTTCTATACTAGTTTTGGCAGGATTTAGGGAAATAAAACAAATTTGGACGTCAAATCTGCGTTTAAAAAAGTCGCCCCGAAAGGGTTAAAATAATAGTGATAATAGTAATAGTTCTTCTGACCAGTATGGTCGAACATATTTTTGACGGACCTCTCATTGTGTCTGTGGATTCATTGAAAACAAGAACTTTTTTTTTGAAATTTTAGTTTTGATTGTTTTCTAAGAGCACCTCTACGTGAGTCATCATCGCTATTCTTATTATAGCGCTCCCTTCCGAGTGCTATTTTAGGATAGCGCCCCATCTTCCCACCGGTGGTTTCTGTTTTAGGTATAGCGACTTCACCGGGCGTTGCTAAAAGTAGTCATTTTCTTCTTCAATTTCTCTACATTCCAACTGGAACTTGGCTAGCTGCTCAACTTTGTATTCTATAAACATTTCCTCAGTTATTAATTGAAAGATTTGCTGCGCCCGCCCGAGTATGTATTTTGTGTGACAACTATGCCCAAGGAGCCCACTCGAAAACAGGGGGTGACATTCGGCCAAATGAAATAGTTCAGCGGTGACGATGAAACGATTCAGTCGTTCATTCAAAATAATTGCCTACATTACGGCTCTTACCAACTATGTAAGGCAAATCAACTGAAGGCTTGGCCCAATCTCACCCCTTTTTAGCGTGCATTGCTCGTTGCTACGAAAAACCAGAACCGTTATATAAATATAAATAAAATTCGATAAAACAACAACAGATTATCGTAACATGATAACCAGGTATCCATCGATCTAAAAACTAGTTATGTAATAGATTTGTGGGGCATTACTGACACTATTTTAATACGGGTTCATTCGCTCAATAGTTTTACATTCAAATTCCAAGCATTATCGTACGAGCACAATTAGTTCTTGGAATTTGTTGTGATTTCCTAGACGTAACTTTTAATATAATTTCGAACCGTTTGAAATTTTCATCAAAATTCGTAACAGTTTCTGAGATATTAGGAGTTGAAACATTTTTCGTTTTTGGCTCAATCTTACCCCCTAGGCTCAATGTCACCCCGAACGACGGTATTTTAAATTTTTAAACTTCGACCAATTCATTTGCCACTACACCAGTTTTCTAGGGTATCTATTATTTATTTTCAATAAACAGAAGCTCTTTATAAAAATGTAATATTTCTTAAATAGTTTCAATCAGATGTTTTGAATTGACAATATGATCATTTTTATACCATTTTATTTGCGGGCTTTTTTCATACATGTATATGTTCTTTACAAATCTTTTTTCACGCGAGTTAGTTCTCAAAGCCTAGCAGTTAAGCGGGGATAAAGAAATTTCTTAGTATGTACAGTAAAAATAAACACCCCCGCTAGCAAAATGAGCAGCGTTGTGTTGTGTTTCTGCAATTTTTTGGAAAATTAATATTCATCATTTATCTAATCATATAACGTTTTTAAATGTAACTTACTTGTATGCTAAGAAACGTTGTGACACCATTTGATTGATATTACGAGCACTTCTCTCAAACGCCTGTTTTGACTCAAATTTGAAATAGTTTACCCTCTTGATCTTTCTTACTTAAAAATCATAGCTCTATTTCGCATTGCATCGTTTATATATTGTTTGCCCTGATTAAAAGGGCAGTATTTGGGCAATTTCATTTAAATTTTAGGCGTTTGATCAAAGTTCTGTCATGACCAGAATGTTGAGTAAATGTTTTTTATTGCACAAACACATTGAAACTGTTGGTTGATTTTATGTTTGTGCTGAGACAGCCCTGTTAGCTGGAATACATATCGAATAAGCACGTCATTTCTTCAACAAAGAATATTGGTGATAGATCTGTTATGTTATTGATACCATAGATATATATGACTAGCGTACATAATTTGTCTAGAAAACAAATTGGTTCTTCAGAATGATTTTCATTATTTTTACGGTTTTGTAATAACATGTTTCCTATAAGTTAAGTACACAAACAGAAATTAACATCTTTCCATTATCAATTGATAATGCCAACTTCGTGTTATATATACAAATCTCGCTTAACTTTTCAAAAGATCCTAAGTAACATTTTTTTCATGAATTAATTTGAATAGTGCAATCAATAGCTTTCATGTTATTCTGTTGATTGCGCTATTCAAATTAATTCATGAAAAAAATGTTACTTAGGTCCTTTTGAAAAGTTAAGCGAGAAATGATCAAAATTTGGATCAAATTGAAAATTTGAAATTAAAATTAATTTTTTCCAGTTTTATCGTAAATAGAAGAAGGAAACAAATATAAATTAGCAAAAGTTAGGCTGTCTATTCTTGAGTGATGCGCGGTCGTACAAATGCCAACTTTGTTTTATATACAGGCCGGACTCGATTATCCGGAGGCTCGATTAACCGGAGGCTCGATTATCCGGGGCTCGATTAACCGGAGAAAATGGCTCGATTATCCGGAGTAATATTTTTACCTAATCTTAGAAAAATAGAAATTTTATCTTTGTGTATCCGTAACGTATCCAATATGTGCAAGACATGATAGTGACTTTCTCGCTTTCTCAAGGAAGCATCCATAACTTACGTAATGCTTTGAGGGGGGAGGGGGTGTTGCCCGAAGTGTGACAATCCATACAAAAATTTGCAATGATCTAACAAAAAGTGTTACATAGGGGGAAGGGGGGTTGAAAATGGCCAAGTTTTGCGTTACGTAATTAATGGTTTCCCTGCCTCAAAGACACTTCACAAATTACGTAACGCTTTAGGGGAAATAAGGAAGTCAGACCAAGCGTTACGATCCGTAAAAAAATAAACCTTCCATAAGTTACGAGAGGGTGGGGTAACAAAATCATCAAATTCAACGTTACGGATTTTGTGAAAGAACCCTAAGGAAACGGAAATCAAGAACATTCATAATTGGTCATTTCATGAATTTCAATTCAAAGCACCGATATTTTTTTAAGCATTCGTATGTACATTCTGAGTACAGCATTCACATTGTGATTCATGCCACCAAATGGTCCTTCGGAATATCCGGAATGGATTCATTTACAAATAACGTAAGGCTAAATTTGAAGATTTTGGACCTCCATCCTCCCCCCCGTAACGCTTTTTATATGGAAGGTTTAATTGGTTTGTATGAATCGTAACGCACGGGCTTAACCCCATCCTTCTCCTTCCAGCGTTACGTAATTTGTGAACAGCCTCAATACTTATATGAAAAAATAATTATTTCATTAACGGTGGTCAATGTTAATCCAAACACCAGTTCTATATTTATAGTAACAACAAATCCCGCTGAAAAATCCTTGTGTTTAGGGAACATCCGTAAATTACGTAACCTTAGAGAGGGAGGGGGGTTTCCTGAAATGTGACAATCCGTACACATTTTCTAGATACGTCATACAAAAAATGTGACATAGTGGGGAAGAGGGGGAATGTCGGGCAATGACCCGGTGCAATAGGTTCCTGATAGGGATCCGCAGGGGACAAGAAGGCGAGGTGCGCAGAGAGCAAGGTGAATCGATTTGAGGTCCCTCCGTGGACTACAAAGTTGGCGACGTGCAACTACAGACCGAGCTGAATGTAGATGAATTTTATGTATTGCAAAGGCCTTAGTTTGAATAAATCAAATGAAATAAATTCCGATGTTAGATGTTCAAATAATGCTATGCGATGAAATTAATTATTTTTTGTTTTATTTCATGGACGTTCCGGAATTTTCGGAAGGCCACGACATGTATAAGCCACAACATCAAGTGCATCTGAAAAATCTTGATGCTTAACGATAAGATTTAGAAGTTTTCTTTTTTTGGATCCTCCACGCGGTGGATAGAGGTATGCATTGTCGCCGCCGACAGTTTATGGCAATCCCTTTGAAACTTCAGAGGATTCCTCGTGAAAAAAGCTATTTTTCTTGAAAATTCTATACATTTTTCGTTGAAAAATCGAAAAAACTTTTCGTAAAACTAAGAACTTCCATTGAAAATTCTGAAGAATTTCCTTCGATATCTCGAAAATACTACCGTTGAAATTCTAAGTATTATTATTTATTCAGACTAAGGCCGAAGTGGCCTGTGCGGTATATAAGAGTCTTCTCCATTCGGCTCGGTCCATGGCTACACGTCGCCAACCACGCAGTCTACGGAGGGTCCGCAAGTCATCTTCCACCTGATCGATCCACCTTGCCCGCTGCGCACCTCGCCTTCTTGTGCCCGTCGGATCGTTGTCGAGAACCATTTTCACCGGGTTACTGTCCGACATTCTGGCTACGTGCCCGGCCCATCGCAGTCGTCCGATTTTCGCGGTGTGAACGATGGATGGTTCTCCCAACAGCTGATGCAATTCGTGGTTCATTCGCCTCCTCCACGTACCGTCCGCCATCTGCACCCCACCATAGATGGTACGCAGCACTTTCCTTTCGAAAACTCAAGTGCCCGTTGGTCCTCCACGAGCATCGTCCAGGTCTCGTGTCCGTAGAGGACTACCGGTCTAATTAGCGTTTTGTAGATTGTCAGTTTGGTACGGCGGCGAACTCTATTCGATCGGAGCGTCTTGCGGAGTCCAAAGTACGTACGATTTCCAGCCACTATGCGTCTCCGAATTTCTCTGCTGGTGTCATTTTCGGCAGTCACCAGTGAGCCCAAGTACACAAATTCTTCTACCACCTCGATTTCGTCACCACCGATGCAAACTCGCGGTAGGTGGCTCACATTGTCTTCTCTTGAACCTCTTCCTATCATGTACTTCGTCTTCGACGTGTTGATGACTAGTCCGATCCGCTTATGTCCTTACACATATCAGGCTGTGGCACGTGGCCCTTACGTGAACGGTTTAACTTCTCATAGAACTTTCGTGTGTTATTAGCGCGGTACAGTTGCTCCGTTTCTTCACGGTCTCGATCTTCCTGCTGGCGCTTTTTCCTCCGGAAAATCGAGTTTTGTCTGTTCCGCGCCTGTTTATATCGTGCTTCGTTCGCCCTCGTGCGGTGTTGCAGCAATCTCGCCCATGCTGCATTCTTCTCTTCCACTAACTGCTCACATTCGCCGTCATACCAGTCGTTTCTCTGATCCGAGGGCACCGTGCCAAGTGCAGCGGTTGCGGTGCTACCAATGGCGGATCGAATATCTCTCCAGCCATCTTCAAGAGACGCTGCGCCTAGCTGCTCTTCCGTTGGAAGTGCCACTTCCAGCTGCTGCGCGTATTCTTGGGCTAGTCTACCGTCTTGTAGCCGCCCAATGTTAAGCCGCGGCGTCCGACTTCGACGCGTGTTGTACACCGTCGAGAGTTTTGAGCGCAGGCATACTGCAACGAGGTAGTGGTCGGATTCAATATTCGCACTGCGGTAAGTGCGGACGTTCGTGATGTCGGAGAAGAATTTACCGTCGATTAGAACGTGGTCGATTTGGTTTTCCGTTTCTTGGTTAGGTGATCTCCATGTGGCCTTGTGGATATTTTGCGGGGAAAGAAGGTGCTTCGGACTACCATTCCGCGGGAGGCTGCGAAGTTTATGCATCGTTGGCCGTTGTCATTCGATACGGTGTGCAGACTATCCGGTCCGATGACCGGTCTATACATTTCCTCCCTTCCTACCTGTGCGTTCATGTCACCGATGACGATTTTAACGTCCCGCAGTGGGCATCCATCGTATGTCTGCTCCAGCTGTGCGTAGAACGCTTCTTTCTCGTCGTCGGGTCTCCCTTCGTGTGGGCAGTGCACGTTGATGATGCTATAGTTGAAGAAACGGCCTTTAATCCTCAGCTTGCACATCCTTGCGTTGATTGGCTGCCACCCAATCACGCGTTGGCGCATCTTACCCAGCACTATGAAGCCGGTTCCCAGCTCGTTTGTGGTGCCACAGCTTTGGTAGAAGGTAGCCGCTCGATGCCCGCTTTTCCACACTTTCTGTCCTGTCCAGCAAATCTCCTGCAGCGCCACGACGTCGAAGTTGCGGGGATGTAATTCATCGTAGATCATCCTGTCGCAACCTGCGAAACCTAGCGACTTGCAATTCCATGTTCCAAGCTTCCAATCGTGATCCTGTATTCGTCGCCTGGTCTTTGCCGATTATATCGAGTCGCATTATCTCTTATATTGTTCGTAATGATTGGTTTTCTAGGCGGCTTATTGGGCCTGCGCAAACCTCCTGTCTCGTCGGAGGGCTGTCGTGTCAGGGCTGTTTAGCGTCCCACCTAACACCAGGACTTGGGCTTGTGCGCTTTGAGCGGCACACGGTCGCTTTGGTGGGGCCTACTTGCGGATACATGCAGCTTTTTATAGAGGTTTAACAGGGCCCACTGTCAAACCCCACCACATCCTAGGCAAGCCCCACAACTCGCAGATGGCCTGGGGAGGGATCGTCAAGCCCTTGGACATAGTCCCTGCTGCCCGTCTAAGTAAATTTCCTTAAAAATTTGGAAGATCTTTTTGTAGGATTTAAAAGAAAGGAAGACAGGATCACCGTCTTTGACCAGAGGTCGTACTGACTGGATACTTAACACTTAGCATTAGTCAACGGACAGGACATTCACACAGTACCCAGTAAACCAGCGGAGCGTTTTCCGCTTCACGAAATGTTTTCTCCTTACTAGGGCGGGAATCAAACTCCCACTCTATGGCTTGTAAATACGCTTAGACGACTAACGCCACTAACCACACGGCCACGAAGGCCACCAGGTGTAAATTCCAGAAATTTATCGGGCAAATTATAAAGATTTTCCTTTGGGAATCTCAAAGAATTATCTGCGGAAATTTCCAAGGACTTCCTGTTGAAATCCACAAATCACGTTTAAATCAAATGTTTTGACGAGTATGGGCCGTTTGTTGTTTGACCGGTGAAAACTTTAGAGCATTTTCTGTTGAAAGTTCGAAAAACTTCAGGGACAGTTCATTATATTTTTCAGGCGAAATAAAAAGATTCTCCCGTTAATGTCTTAAAAATATCCTGAAAAAAAAACTTTACGTTACGAACGTAATAAATAAATCGTCAAGCCTTCACCGACCAAAACTATGACAAACGCCGCCGCTGACGATTTTCGGATCCGCGCTGACCTCTAACGGTAGTCAGAACCCATGAACGGACCAACGGGATATTTTATTAGATTTTATATAACTAGAATAAAGATTGTTTGAGTAAAAGTTAAATTTTCAGCGACAACAAAAAATAGCTCGATTATCCGGAGGGTTCGATTATCCGGAGTGAAATTTTATTCAACACTCCGGATAATCGAGTCCGGCCTGTATATAGAAGAAGATTTAGATGCGTATAATTTTTGTTTAGAATAAATTCGACATCCAATTTGAATTTATTTAGAATACATTCGCCACTCAATTTCAATAACCGATCAATATAAGCGGCCATCTTAAATACTGCACCAACTTTGTCCTTAATCATGGCTAAGCGAACGAAAATACAGTCAAACCTCCATGAGTCGATATTGAAGGGACCATCGACTCATGGAAATATCGAGATGCGGAAAAGAAAATCCTTGGGAAGCTGTTTGAAGGGACCATCTTAGTAGTCCATAAAATATTTTTTTTATGGCATAATTTGCTTCCATGAGTCGATATCGAGTCATAGAACATCGACTCATGGAGGTTTTACTGTATACAAAACTAAACTGAGTAATGCTCTGTTGAATAACTAACTTTAATATAAACTGGTTTACGATAAAAAACTATTTTTTGTTCAATATAGGTACTTAATAATAAGGGACACATTTTTTCCAAATAAATAAATAAATAAATGGAGCAAGCTGGCAGAACTTTACTGAACATTGTTAATTTAACCACTTTTTCCAAACAAACAATCCAAGATCGGTGGAACAGAGAAAAAGTTACGGAGACGAGCCAGCCTCGGGCTGAAAGTCTCCTTAATAAAGACACAAAAAAAAAAAAAAAAAAAGAAAAAGTTATTCAAACAATGGGATATACCTATTTATGTTAGATAGATTATAACTCGATTTTTCACAAGAACGACCAAAATCATCACTGTTTGGAAAAGTAGACCATTTTATCATTCAAACACAAACTGTAAAAACGGCTATTATGATCCGGAGATGCAAGGAAGTTATAAAATAATAAACAATCCCTTATTTTCATCTGATATATTGTTTAGTTGTTATATGTAGTTTGCAGATAATATCCACAAATGATTGAAGTTCTTGAACCCGAAATCTTTAAGAAGCAAAGTAAAACGAACGAGAGAAAGATCCTCCCCAGCTTCCAAAATGAGTGAATCAACTCGTTTTTTTTCAGTAAATCCAGCAGTACAACAGCGGACGAACTGACGCAATAATATCCCTTCTATATAAGGCAAACCAGGAAGCACGTCGCCACCAACCGGGTAGAACACAATTTCGCTACATTACGAAGCACTCTATAATTCAGCCCGTCGCACGGTGATAACCGCTAATAAATCGGGTGGTTTCGTTCCCGGTGTATGATTAGAGTGTGTGTAATAAAGCTACATTACGATGTTACATATTGAAGCAAACAAACACTGCACTTGACATGGAAATAAAGCGGATCAACATTGGGTGGAGAAACCTTTGTGATACATCATCATGAAAGGAAGAAATCAATGAATCAAGCTTATGACCCAAATTGGCATCAATCCATCCAGCCGACACTCGACAGACAGACAGTAATGCCATTTGTGTGTTTTCATTAACGCGTATCGGTTAATTAGACATTCATGTAGGAGCAACGCACTCGGGGCTGGTTGACTTGGCCGGTGATGATAATTGTAACAGTTTTGAAATGCAGATCGAAGTCGATGATGGTGGGATCGAGTGGATGAAGCTAATGAACGTTAGTTTTTTTTTTTTTAATATATTGCTTTTACTATTGACCACTTCAATGCAGCTTAGTTAAAATTTAAGACAATGTTATCCATTAACATTATTGCATTGCTGTGTGCTAAAATAATTTTGATCGACAGCCATGCTTGATCTGTCTACATCTTTTTCACACATTTATTCAGTCGTAGAGATTGCTAACAAAAATTGTTTACCATACAAATCTCTGACAAGATAGCGGTGTTCCTTAAAGCGACCACATGTGGTCCACATGTTTTATTAGTTCACTAATAAAAAAATAATTTTTTTTTCATGGCGAGTTATGTTGACTCCCAGAAGGTGCTTTAACAAATTGCACTGTATTCATCACCATAATTTCTCTAATTGAATTAAAACTAAAAGGGACTAGGAAACCTGAATAGTCCTATTTGCAGGTTAATATTTGTTTGAACAGATCTTATTTTTTATGGATTTTTTTTTAGAAAACGAGAACAATTTTCTTTTTTCGAAAAAAAACTGGGTTTTGGAGTTTTTATTTGAAGTATTGTGCATTTGCATACAATCTAGATGTTTCATTTCACTAAAGACACTGAAGACGGCCTTACTGTTAAGGTCGAAATACATATCTGTGCAGCTTTAGCTTTGAACGACTACAAAATGAAATTGGACAAAGTATCAACTGAATGATTGACTGGAATTCTCATTGAGCAAGTTTAAGTTATTCAAATGTTCAGATGATCAATAATGGCGCCGACCACATTCTCGTTGTCAGTTAGGAAGAGGAAAGAACATTAGTAGGTGCTTTTTGCTTTTTGAAGACCGTGTTAACCTCTGAGTCTCCACAAAAACCACAGGAAGGATTATCAGTTAGTTGGTAGGTATCGATGGATCTGGATTCACTCTGATAAGTGATGCGACCGTACCAGTTTTTTACACAATGATTTATGAACTATTATTATGTTGTACAAAGCAGTACGAACTAATTACCTTCACACCGAGGATCAAACGCGCACCAATTGATTTACTTTTCGACCGCACAAAGCTCAACGATACCGGATCGTGTGAAGTGTCTAAGAATCGAGCATGAACACGATCAAACGCATACTTCACACCATGCATGTCCGGTGGCATATGCAAACTGTGGAGGATCGCAATTTGAACGACCGAAACGACGCGCAACCAGTGTTGGTAAAATCATTCAAAAATCTTAATCATTGAGCCCTCCCTCGTGAGCAAACTCGTTTGCGAATTTAAAATAATGCATCACGGCTGAGTTTTTTATGCTAAAACGCATCGTTTCACTTAACAAAACATGACATTCTAAAAAGCGTTTAAATACAATTTTGGGGCAATTGATTGTTTAAACACGCAAGAGTGTTCTATGCGACGAACGTCAATTCAACACAGATTAATTATCTTTGCCACACACTAATTAATTATCTTTGCTGTCCCTCGACCAGAAAAAATCACACCATGCACGCCCGGTGGTATATGCAAACTATTTGAAATACATTTTTGTAAAGATTTCATAGTGGTGGAATTACCTATGCAGATTTTTTTATATTAAGTTTGAATTTGTTTTGATTACTACCATAATTAATTCCTTATTCTCATATACCAAACATTCCCAATGACTTATTTAGCGTACCAGCCCATCGCTTAGTGCTGTCAGCATCGTCAGCATACTTCAGTGCAATGTTCACCGGACATCTGAGGGAAAGTCAACAGGAAGAAATAACCCTCCAGGAAGTATCCGGTGAGGCGCTGCAACTGCTTATCCAGTACTGCTACACAGGAACCATTGAACTACGTGAAGACACGGTAGAAACGCTGCTCGCAACCGCCTGCCTGCTTCAGCTCAGCACAATCGTCAACGCGTGCTGCACGTTCTTAGCTCGTCAGCTACATCCGTCCAACTGTTTAGGGTTCTCGTTATTTGCCGAACAGCAGGGATGCACCGCGCTGCTCAAAATCGCGTCCGCCTATACCTGCCAGCATTTCATGCAGGTTTGGAAGAATCAGGAATTTTTCCAACTGGATTCAGTGCAACTGTCAACACTGCTGAAAAGCGATGACCTGAATGTTCCTAACGAGCAGGAAGTATTCCACGCACTAATGGCCTGGATACAGTTCGAATCGGAAACACGAAAACAGTACATACCAGAGCTGTTGGCTTTGATACGTTTGCCACTGTTGCAGCCATCGGTAATTTTAAGTATTTTATATCGTAGCTTGAGCATGATAAAAATTTCTCGTTTTAGTTCATAGTGGATCACGTAGAAGCTCTGTGCGGTGCTAATGAGTGTCAACAATTGGTGATGGAGGCGTTCAAATGGCATCTCATTCCCGGAAGGAGGTCACAAATTTCAACACAAAGAACCAGACCACGAAAGTCGACAATAGGCAAACTGTTGGCTGTAGGTGGAATGGATGGACACAAAGGAGCTATTAGGTATGTGGTCATGCCGGTATCTGAAATCCATAAGTTTTTGAAACCATTCAGCTCAATCACGGAGTATTCGAATTCGAATTCTTACGATCATTATGCTCATGCTCACAAAAGAACATTCATAATTCCGATCATAATTTGGTTGATTTACGTATTACAGCATAGAGAGCTACGAACCGCGCTTGGACAAGTGGACTTTGTTGAAAAATATGCCTGCCAGACGACTCCAGTTCGGCGTTGCCGTTATGGACGATAAATTGATAATTGTAGGCGGAAGAGATGGTTTGAAGACGTTGAACACCGTGGAGTGTTTTGATTTGACAACGATGACCTGGGGCTCAATCGTACCACCGATGGGTACGCCTAGGTGAGTCTGTGTTTACGATTCGATGCTAACATTAACTTGACATACTGTTCGATTGTATATTTTAGACACGGTCTAGGAGTTGCATTTTTAGAAGGACCACTATACGCGGTTGGAGGTCATGATGGGTGGAGTTATCTAGCGACGGTTGAACGTTGGGATCCTGCCGCCCGTACATGGAGCTACGTAGCGCCAATGTCTTCAATGAGATCGACTGCTGGTGTTGCGGTATTAAATTCAAGGTTGTTCGTTATTGGTATGTTTTCGTATTCTTGTTTTCATATGAGGATGTGTAGAATCATTTAGGAACTAATTTGTAGGTGGTAGAGATGGAAGCGTGTGCCATCGAACGGTTGAGTGCTACGATCCTCATACGAATAAATGGACATTGCGTGCACCAATGAACAAGCGCAGAGGTGGAGTGGGGGTAAGTTGAACTTTTGCATTCAAAATCATATTATTATCGATATTTAAAGTCAATTTAATTGTATGTATGCAAACGTTTGAAATAACGAGCTAAAAAATTTTGGAGATATTTCGTAATTTGTTTTTAGGAAAAGAAGGTGCATAAGTGCACATTTTCAAGGTTGGCGACTACCGGCCTACCGGATGAGTGTTTTGTAGTCGGTCTAGTTGGTATGACGGCGGACACTCTACTGGTATAGTTTTCGGTGATCACCAGTGAACCCAAAGACACGAACTTATCATCCACATCGATTTCGTCACCGCCTATACAAACTCGTGGTGGGTGGCTAACATTATTTTCTCTTGAGCCTCTTCGTATCCTGTGCTTCGTCTTTGACGTATTGATGGCTAGATCGAAGTAGCTGGATGGTTCTTGTGATAATCATATCTACGAAAACCACTCCAAAGTGATATTAATCTTTCCGTATCTGATATATTTTTATTAGAGGTTGCAAATATTAAAACAGCTGTCAAAAACACAATTCTAGACCAATTCTTTCACAACGATTCGCATTCCCTCAGGATTTTTTTTATTCCAAACTTGTTTAACGGCACTCTTTCAAGGGAAGGCTCGGAAACAGGGTGTAAAACAGTAATTTCCAAATTCGAGACCGTCAAGAAATTAGGAGATATTCCAAACGCTTATGGTGTCTTTATCTTTCAATGGATTTTCGAGATTTTATTTCGATTAAGACTCTTCAGCAGACTCAGACTCTTCAGCAATTTTGCAAAATAGCAATTTTCGATACTATTGATTATTTATCAACGTTGAACTATTGAAAATGTTATTTCTTTCCAAACCCGGCGAAAAATTCCGAATTAATCAGTCCTGTTTGTGCATCCTCAACATTGACATCAGACTGATGTAAGTAACGGGCCTTTTGCCCACTGCTTAGTTTCCATGTGTATAAAAAGACCCGTGCGTGACTTTTTTTTATTCAGGATTTCACGGAGAGCAGATCAGGGCGTCCAGAAGCGGTCCCAGCGACAACGGCTGTCGCAGCGGTGGTGGTGGAGCAGAACATTTTTCGCTACGGTGGTGGTGGCGGTCGTGGCAGCAACAGCGCATCATCCACATCCGTGCACCAATCAGCATCGTCGAAGAATCTGGGAATCGACGGCGTCCGTAGTAGTTGCTGTTAGTGAGTCACATAAGTGGAAATAAATCAGTTCTTTTCAGGACCATAATCTACGTCTAAGCAAAAGGCTCAGATACAGGCTGTAAAATACAATTTTCAAACTTGGGGACCGTCATGAAATTATGGGTTCAGTTGACAGCCTCGCCTTACACGATTCGGTCGCGTTTTCTCTATCCGTGAAAAAAATGGGTGCAAAAAGAGAGAACACTTTGGTTATTGATTTTAGTGTTTTGCCTAAACGTCCTGATGCATCGGTGGTGCACAAATTCATGTGCGAAGAGAAGAACTGAAATTGGACAAAAAGGACATAATAAATGTCCAATTTCATAATTTACGAAATTGTGTCTATGTGGAGATGGTGGATATGGATACTGCCAGAAGATATCAAACCACTCATCACCTGCTCCATTTTCTTCAATCTGGCGACAGTGTTTATAAAATACTAGTATACGAAGATGATGGTGCGATCAATATACGTGTCCATGATTTACCACCAAAAACACCTCACTCGGTGCTGGTTGAGCACTTGCGGAAATACAGTACTATTCTCTCCATTACCAGGGAAGTGCGGAAGTATTATTTCCCTAGCCTTTACAATGGCGTTCGCGTAGTGAGAATGCAACTCACTCAACCTATTCCCTCGTACGTGACCATTGATGGCGACGTCACTTTGATCACATATCAAAAGCAACCAAAACACAAGAAGAGCGATTCCAAGCAACAGCATCAAAATTTAAGAAAATTTTTAATTCATGATTTTCTATTGAGTTGAAACTTTGCACAGTTTTTCAATTTCATCTAAATCGTCATTTTTCGATATCAAATCTTCATATTGAGTCACGACCAACTTTTCAAAAGGGTGTATGTGAAAATGGTTCAAAATATTTAAAAGCTGCACAGCAAAAACGGAATGTTCGATTGTTATGATTTTTTCAGCAAAGTTAGACAACTAAATGGTGATTCTTAAGAAAATGTGCACAGTAAAAAAAAAATTTTTGCCTTTAAAAATATCATTTTGTCACAAAAACTCAAACATCTCAAAACCCTATCTTTTTTCGAACGTAATTTTTTAGGAAAACGGTCCATTATATTAGCTATCTACCATAAAAATTTGGTGATGGTAAACTAATAAACAAAAAAGTTATGACATTTCAAACATTTCACAATTTTCACATATAGTAAACAAAAAAAATTTCCGTGTATTTTTTTTCAAGAATCGCAGATTTGATGCTGATTTTATTGTTAAGGGCCTTGCGTGAGTTAAACAAGTTGTTTGTATGATATTCCATATTTATGTATTCATCGATATTATGTATATTATATGTATAAATAAATAAAAATGAATTAATATTATCCTAAGTATTAAATTAAATGTGGCAGTTACACAATGTTGTTATAGAAACTCTAAGAGTTTTGGGTTTGAATTTTGGTATGGGTTATGATATCATGAAAACAGTTTATTAATACTTATTTTTATTTATTTTTATTCAAATTTTTAAAATATCGAACACTTTTGAATTATTATCAGCACAGTTTGAGTATAGTTTTGCTTTAATTTTATTTTCCGACAATGGAATGAAACAGTGAAATTTTGGGTTCCTTGGATCGTTTTCGCGTTATTAAATTGCTCGCTGAGCTCTGAAGCCTTTATTTCGTACTCTTCAGTAGTAGTAAAACAAAATGATAATTTGGTTAAATCTTTTCTTTTCTACGATTTGCCCTATCAAAAAGTTCTTTCGCAGTTTTAATTGGATGCTCACGTTCTTTGGCTAAACTTGCTCTTGTGGCCATGCGCTTTATTGTTCCTCCAATAGCATCACAAGGACCTTTGCCATGTGATGTAGCAAAAAATGCCATTCTGCATCAATTCCGTACATTGATTTAAATTGACATAGGCTCGAAAAATTCTTACGATTTTTGTACTGCGACGCTGCTCCATCAGACATGAAATATATCTTTTGACTTCTTTATGCTTATCAACGCGTAAAAGTTAATCATTTTTTCAATGAACAAGTTTACGGATACTGAATCGTGTCTTAAATCTTCGGAAATTATAATAAAACTTAAGTGTTCAATTTGCGTACTTCCATTAAAATAAATAACGAATGGATGAATTGTAGCTTGTTGTACGTTCCAGTGATGGGACTGCACTTCATCTTGCAATACAAAGCTGTAATTTTCAGAAAAATCACAAATGACTAAAAATTCACCATTTTGTAATGTATTGTTTTAATGAAATCGTGAGGGATTAAACTTTCTAATTTCAAGCAAAAATATGACACAAACTCATCTACAGGTTTTACAATAGTTTCTATGTCACACCTATCCGTGGTCACCCATTGCTCAAATGATAACTGATCAATATATTTTTCTTCAAACTCAGCGAATTAAGTATTTTCCAATGATGAAGAATCTGGACAATCCGAACAAGATCGTAGATAGCAATTTGATGTTGTATTTTCACACAAAAGACTACCAGTTAACATTTTAATATCCTTTGTTAAATTGATTCTTTTCAAACTATGTAAAATAAGATTAATATTCTCATGGGTTGTGCACACACACACATTATGTGTTCCTGAATTGGAAAGAAGCTTACATTGCCTTGGCCGAAGGCTTGCAAATGAGGAAAAACCTATTTTAATATTATCGTGAATTTCCTTGAAGCGTGTGTACGCTTCTTTCAAAATCGTCATCATTAATCGTTTTTGGATTGCTTGACGCTTTCCATCTTTTTTACTGATACATAATCTTTTGACCAGGCATAGCTCGACTTACTTCATCATCTTCAAAATATTGAACTACTATTTCTTTTGTCTCATCTGTTAATGCAGTACTAGACCTAGTATGTTTGGTTGAAAGACAGTTATTCTTCAATTGTTTTGCCTCTTTTACTGTATTTCTATTGGTTTTGAACTCATCAATGGCATCCTGAATAGACCACGAACTTGGCAGCATCGACAAAATCAATAATTTTTCTTTCCTTGTCGTGGCTGCATTCGAGAACCTTTCCTTCATATTTATAATTACCTCATCGTAGTCTGTATTTTCCACATCATCAGGTCCTAATTTGAAGAGGTTTCTTCGTACAGCTTCGTTTATTTCACGGTATTTTTCTCCGGGTAATAAACGTAGTCCATCTTACTCCATTTAATCGGAGTCACTTTTATCCCAGCTATGCCCTCGTTAAAGCGTTCGATGTTGACCTTTTGGATACACTCATCTTCCGATTGATTTGTTGAAACAGATTTCGCTGATGGTACGGTGGCAAGGCTCTCAGCACTTAATACTTCTGGTAATTCCTCAGTTGTTGTCGATACATCTGGCAATTCCTCAGTTGCTGTCGTTTTCGAACTTCCTGCGCTCTGCTCAACCGATGATATACAGATTGCTCTTTTGTCAACGTTTAGACGGCAGGACGTGCAAATGCGTAAATTTGTATTCAATGTGGACATTGGAGCATAACCAGTCGCTTTCAGTTTATCTATGGTGCTTTCGGTGAGATTTCGTAACTCTTTTGAACACTTTTTCCATCAAACGGCCTACAACAGTTGAGAAAGCGGCTACTCATGTTGTTCGTAATATTTCAATAAACAAAATCACTTTTAAGTTTTTACTGACTAGTTTGATGTCATTTGCTTGACTGAAGAAAAAATTACTATAAGATCTTTAACAACCTTAGTAGTAGTAATTTTTTGCTTTTCGTGAAACATTGTCATGGTATGTACCTATCATGCATTTGTTGTTGTTGAAGATACCCGTTTCCTCCCGATCATAAAGTCTATTCTCTAAGAGGTATATTTTTGCAGGTAAACTATAGACGTACACGTGTATATAAATCTTTGATTTTGCAGCTTTTGTCTTAAAAATAACATTTCTGATATGTTTCTATCAACGTTATTATCAACAGGTTTCAACACTATTAAAAGAATTTTTCGCCAGTCACGTGCAATGAAAATTATGACACTATCAATACTTTTGATCACAACACTGGATCGTGTCTAAGTTTCTTATAGATGCTATGAATAATTAAATCAAAATATCATGAAAACAACTTGTTTAAATCACGTCCCTTAACAATAAAATCTGCATCAAACTGCAATTCTCGAAATAACTTACACAGAAAAAATTTTTTTTTTACTAAATGTGAAATGTTTGAAATGTCATAACTTTTTTAAACCGTCTAAGACGAATTAAGTACTGTCCATTTAATTCCACCAGTTAATTTTCGTTATCTTTGCAGATACGTATTTCGACCACAACTGTGTGGTCGAAATACGTATCTGCAAAGATAACGAAAATTAACTAGTGGAATTAAATGGACAGTACACAGGATTTTGTTTTTACGCGATTTTTTTTCGCTCGTATTTTTGATCGTGTGACTTCCATTTGCCACCAATCTCTTCGCAACATGTTTCAAAAAATCCAGAATAAATCAAAGAAAAATCACATGACAATTAATATACGTTAAACATTTAGGATGAGCGGAAAATTGAGAAAATGTAAATCGTGTAAAAACAAAATCCAGTGTACTTAATTCGTCTTAGACGGTTTAATACATTCCACTAAAAGAGCTTAATATATTTTTCTGATAACTTTTTTGTTTATTAGTTTACCATCACCAAATTTTTATGGTAGATAGCTAATATAATGGACCGTTTTCCCTAAAAAAAAATACGTTCGAAAAAAGATAGGGTTTTGAGATATTTGAGTTTTTGTGACAAAAATGGTATTTTTAAAGGCAAAAAAATTTTTTTTTTTACTGTGCACATTTTCTTAAGAATCACCATTTAATTGTCTAACTTTGCTGAAAAAATCATAACAATCGAACATTCCGTTTTTGCTGTGCAGCTTTTTAATATTTTTGAACCATTTTCACATACACCCTTTTGAAAAGTTAGTCGTGACTCAATATGAAGATTTGATATCGAAAAATGACGATTTAGATGAAATTGAAAAACTGTGCAGAGTTTCAAATATTTTCGAAATGGTCGCTCAGGATCGACTGACATGCCCCCGTGGAATGCCTCAGAAGGTAAACCAAACCAATACCACGGAAGCCGCGTTGGATTCCAACAATATCAGCCTACTTAACAACACGGACTTTCCACGGTTGGATACTCCCGAACACGTCGATCAAATAAATCATCCAAAGCAAACGAAACGAAATAAATCCGAACAAACCAATCAACAACGTGAGGACGACGTACCTAATATCATCTCCAACAATAGCAATGCAGATCAATCAGAGAGTGAGTCTGTCGAAACACAAACGGCAAACAAGCGACGGCTGTCAACGGATCGAAAAGAGAATACTCGCTTAACTTTTCAAAAGGTCCTAAGTAACATTTTTTTCATGAATTAATTTGAGTACTGCAAAAAAAAGCTTTCATGTTTTTTTGTATGATTGCGCTATTCAAATTAAATCATGGAAAAAATGTTACTTAGGTCCTTTTGAAAAGTTAAGCGAGATACTCCAAAACGGCGAACTCGGAAGCAGCGTTGCCAGACCAACGCACAATGGTCCGATTCAGTTATTTAGCAGGAAAAAACTATTTTCCTCCGTTTTCGTTCTATTTAGACACTTGGTGTCTTCAGTGAAGTTGTTTATAATAAAATATTGCTTCTTCGGACAAAAAGTTCGATAGGGTGGTCCTTATCGTTTCTCAAAACTGAAATTAAACTTTTTTATATCGGTTTTTTTGTGGATGACCTCTTCAGCAAACTTGCAGTAAACATTATTTGATGCAACTTTGCCGAAGACACCTTGTGTCTAGCACATAAATTGAGTTCAGTAAATGAAATTTTCGATTTTAACCTAGGGTGGCCCCAAAAAATCAGTTTTTCTATTCTAACTTTTTTGTTTTGAGTTTTACGAGAATGCGGTCTTCAGAAGAAATCTAGAGCAAGTGATGGTGCATATTTTTGCTGAACACATCATGTTTATAAGTCTTACCATTTAAAAGTTATATGCAATTTATACCAAAAAACTATGCAATCTCAAAATGCCTATATCTCATGGAGATGGTTCGATTAATTTTTTTTGAAGGTGTTATCTGAAAGTGCACATATATAGTAACTTTTACTGCAAAAATTACTGGAACGTATATTTTTTAAATTGAATAAATCGACTTTGAAAATTTCTTCGACAAAATTTAAATTTACTAGTATTTCACTATATATTAAAATTATGAGTATATTACCTTCGGCAAAAGTTCAAATTTAAACTAAAAATACATATCCGATTATTATTATTTAATCAGACTAAGGCCGAAGTGGCCTGTGCAGTATACATGAGTCTTCTCCATTCGGCTCGTTCCATGGCTACACGTCGCCAGCCACGAAGTCTACGGAGTCATCTTCCACCTGATCGATCCACTTTGCCCGCTGCGCACCTCGCCTTCTTGTGCCCGTCGGATCGTTGTCGAGAACCATTTTCACCGGGTTACTGTCTGACATTCTGGCTACGTGCCCGGCCCACCGCAGTCGTCCGATTTTCGCGGTGTGAACGATGGATGGTTCTCCCAGCAGCTCACCCGAGCAGAGTCGGCTATCAAAATATTATCAAAGTGATAACAAATTGAGTTTTTGATATCATAACTATAACATATTTTGATATAGAATTGCAGAGTACTCTAGCAAATATCATATTTTGATATTATTTTGATAACTGAAAATAATAAATAGAGTCACGGAGTCTCTATGGGGAAATATTATTTTTCAAAAATCAGTATCTCTGAAACACCCAACACGCGAAAGTATACGCTCTCCTCCTCCATATAGTGGGTAAACTAAAATGTTCGATCGGGGGATCTATAACAATTTTTATTTTTTTCACTATTTTTGGTGCAAACTTCATAGAAATCTCATCGGCTATCAGATTTAATTCCTCAAAAATGTGTGGAAAAATGACCCCCGATAGAACGTGAAACAGGAAAACCTATACTTTCGTGTAGTGAGTGTTTTAGAGATACTGATTTTTTGATAATAGGCCTCTTCGGACAAGGACACCATGAGAGTCCGTATTCTATAAACCGCATGAAAACATATTTGAGGCTGTACACTTATTAACTGAAATTAAACTCAAAAGTGACATTTCTATAATTTTCGAGAAACCCTGCTCGCAGAGCAATATTACCTTTGACAGATATCGAATAATTTTGCATCGATGTCTTATTGGAATTGCTGGGTAGCACCAGCCATTTTTATGGCCGGGAGATTTTCTAATTTTCGAACTGTCACTTTTAATTTTAATTCTCCAAATGAGACAGACCCTTAAAGAGGGAGGAGGGGTCTGTCATTTTTACGTTCTTATGAATGAAAAGTTATTTGCAAAAAAGGTTATTGAAGGAAATCTAACATTGGGAAAGGGCGGTTGAAAAATCCCAAAAAATATCATACATAATAAAAGTACGATCCCTATCTTCTATATGAATAGAAACTATTTTCCGTCAAACGGTATATGAAGATTTTTCTTACGGATTGAAAAGATAAATTATAATATCTCCTGCACGACGATCATTCTGCAGTCATCAAAGTGGCTTCGAACTACAAGAAGCTTATTCATTACGTCATAAGCAATAAACCGAGATAGAATTATTTTCTATTATCAGTTATCGAATAAGACTGAATAATAATGAAATAAAATGATTCAACACCAAAAGTCAAACTAATTTTGATATTTTTATTTTGATATCATCTCAAATAAATTAAAACAAAACAGGAACTGACTTAGATTCTTCTTCTTCTTCTTCTGACTTAGATATTTTTCTGATATCAAGACTTATAGCAAATAACTAAATGATAACTAATCTAGTTTGTAAATCTTGATATCGCATAATATGTGAGATATCAGTATTTTGATATCACTATATGAAACCGTCTAAGACGAATTAAGTACTGTCCATTTAATTCCACCAGTTAATTTTCGTTATCTTTGCAGATACGTATTTCGACCACAACTGTGTGGTCGTCTTCAGTGTCTTGTACTTGACTCGACTCAAGTCGTTGGTGGACTGGGGGGTTTGCGTGTCTATGTATCTGGTCTGTCTCTCAGACTGCCTGCACGCGACGCTAGACACCATTAAAAATAAACTGATTCTATCTGAACCACAATTTTATACACTGGAAAATTAATCCGAAATTTTCGTCAAAGTTCATAACATAATCGCTTGCAAAAATTAGCGTTAGTAACGGAATCACAAGCGTGCACCGGAGTGGGACGCTAGTATGAATTTATTCCCATGGATGCATGGTGTCTGAGCGTTTCACAGCCTAATATTCACATGATGCTATAATTATCATTGTACCATCACCAAAATAAATCATGAAGTTTTAGCCGTTACACGTTACATCTAATTTTGGAAGTGACCAATTTTCCGAAGGCAAATGATATCAACGGATCCTGGGAAAGATCTGGAACTAGCCTAAATATAGAAAAATCAGGAGGGAATGTAAGAATCGGACAATCATTGGGCTTTCGATAGCTGTTTTAATATTCGCAACTTCTCAAAACAGACGTTAGGCATGAAATGCTATCACCTGCCGTAAGCTTCTTGCGCGTTTCGAAAGGCCTCAATAGTTCTTATTACATGAGGGAACAATATATTTTCAAATGTGACTTATATGAACCAAAATTCGTAAAGCAAAATTTAAGAAAAGTTGCAGGATCGAGATATAGGGTCATTAAATTCCGGCTAACGAATGGGCATTGACAGGTGTATCTGATGCCATTAGGGGAAGGAGGGGCAATATGCCCTAGTTAAGGTGATTATACGACAAAGCCACAAATCGGCCATCTTGGAAACCACGTGCTTTTTCTAGTGATTTTTTTAGAGCACGAATTGAGAGAACCACAACGCCCATGGGTATGACACATCCGTAGATCGTTTGCTTACTTATGCTAAACAATCGACTTTAATTTCAGCATGGTACGCATTATTACGCTGGATTTGAACTTTTGACAATAGCGGTAGAAAACCTTGTGGTGAATTTAAAATTCACCACATGGCTTGATTGTATAATCACCTTAAGCATAGACTCTTTTTATGCCTTAGCTATAACGGTTTTCACGTTATAACGTTAGCTATAACGGTTAGGTATAACGGTTTCTACCTCACGCAACAGTTAAACAATATAGCTAGCTGATGCCATATTGAAATTAGAAAAAATCTCAATCATATTGATAATATTCACATTTCAAAAAAGTGGTGATATTTCGTTGCCGGAAAACTCATGAGGCAAAACGCCTTTTAGCAAGCAGCTCTTAGGGAACAACGTACCATGCGTCGGCACATCAGCATTCTGGTATGGACAGTGCGTGGAGACGCAAGTACATTGTAGGATAGTTCCACTAGGGCGTTTTGCCTCGCCGAAATGTTAGATGTTTCATCAAAATGTGGAAAATTTCAGTTTTTCCTACATTCTTATCTATTATTTTGACACTTTTTTTCGCCTAACCTACATAATTTTACGTCTAGCTTTATTATGGCTATCTCGAACATGGTAGATATAAGTGAATACCTGAAAGTCGTTTTGCCCCGGGGGGGCGTTTTGGGTTGGTATTTTTAACAATATATACATCCATCCTATTGGTCATATTGGTCCTATTGGTCAATTGATTATATTTCCTCATTCATATCCAATTTCAAACATGAGCGAAATTAGGAACCATCCTGTTTCCATATGAATCATTCATGTAATTCAGAATCATTCCGCAAATTTTCGTATATAACAGCAACATTTGCATGTAAACATTTTTGAGAACCCAGAATCTTTCTATTGCGTGATGCAGTACAAAATGTTCCCAAATAAGCACTACATGTTTTTCAATGAACGTTCCAACTTCGTTAGTGCTTGAAATTAGGGTACTTCGCAGTAATAGCTTACTTAATTACCTGTCATAAGACGAGTTTATACAATCCCATTGAATTCCACCACTTAATTGTATCTTGACAGATACGTATTTCGACCTCAACAGTAAGGCCGTCTTCAGTGTCTCGTACTTGACTCGACTTTTCTTACTTAATTATATAAGTATAACATTTAAAACTCTCCATTTCTTGAAAAGGGAAGCATGTTTCTCAATATGTCTGCACTGAATTTCTTTTTTTTAGGTTGGCGTACTGAATGGATACCTGTACGCTTTGGGAGGTCACGATTGTCCTGCCAGTAATCCAGCCGTTTGTAGAACCGAAACAGTGGAACGGTATGATCCCACGACAGATACCTGGACCTTGGTAAGTTTTCTGTTTGATAGATTTAATTCCTGAATTGTGATTTCCAACGAGGGATTTTTGTTTTAGATCGCTTCGATCAGTGTTGGGCGGGATGCCATCGGTGTAAGCGTTCTTGGCGATTGGCTGATTGCCGTCGGTGGATACGATGGCAATCAGTATTTGAAGACAGTCGAACAGTATGATACGGAAAGTAACGAATGGCAACAGATCGCCGCTGTCAATTATAGTCGGGCTGGTGCCTGCGTAGTGGCTATCCCAAACAACTTTTCTTCCCCCGGTGGAGTCGCAACTGTAGGCCCTTCTGCGGCTTCGATAGCGGGTGCATTAGTGTCATCTTCCTCCTCGACGAATACTACAGTTTAGTACAAGAGTTCTGCTACAGCACTGATTTCTAGTGATGCTTCTTCATTCCTAAGAACGTCTATCATCAATCGGACGTTCCAAATAATACAGCATCTCGCGTGTTCGTGTGTTTACTACTCCCCATTTTACTGCTAAGTAATGTTAGTATCTAATCAAAGAACGAAGTTGTTGAAGGCGCAACTGAAAAGATACCATCCATTAAGTATTTCATCTGGAATGCTGATACCTATGAGCATCAAATTAAACACTGCGATATATTTTCATAGAACACTCCTTTCCCTCACATTATACAAACCATCATATATTTTGTCAAGATGAAATGGAAACTGCACAATCACCTCCTGTGTCCATAATAGCATGCACAAACTGTAAAATCTAACACTATAGAACGAAGGTCTCTTTCTTGCGTAACGCTCTAATTGAATGCTGCTACATGAAATGTTTCAGAGTGAAATCGAGCTAGTTTTGCCTTGAATAGTGGATGATATTTTTATCAAGATAAAAGAATGATTACTTTTTTTCCGCTTTTGTGCTCATGAGTTCATCCTTATTTCATTCTTTCGTTTCGTTTCTTCTTACAGAATAGAGGAGCAGGTTCCTCTCGTAGCGGTAACTATTATTATAGACGACAATTTAGGATTTTTGATTATTACGTTTAAACACAAGGCTGCCCATCCAAGTGAAGATATGTGTATACACAATTTTGTACTGATGAAGCGATGATAGATAAGCACAGAATCCATATCGAATCCTACACACATTGCAATGAAGACGATTTTTCTCCTGTGATGATTTATATTTTACTTTATTATACAATATAGTTTTTTTTACGTAAATATATCGATAAGTAAATTTTTCCCAGTGAACCGCGAGCCTAGCGAGCCAACTCTTCAATGCGGATTCCACCCGGTTTTGTTGGTTCTCCTTGAGTTTAGTTGTCAAATTTGATTATGTGATTGATGGTCATACGCCGATGCCCAAAGATACGTAGCCAAAATATTAAAAAAAAATACGGGGAAATGTGAAACCATAATTCCTTTTACCGGTGGAATGTCGTTGCGAGGTATGCAGTATCAAAAACGCATCAAAGCTATTTTTAAACACCCAATAGATATGTGTTTGTCACATTTGGGGACTGTTATTATACATTGAAAGTCTAATTCACTATTTCGTCAAAAAAATACTTATATATTATTTGAATAACATTCCAAATTTGAACTATATACTCATTTGAAAAACTTTTTCATACCGATAGGCCAGACGCAAGTCGCCACACCCTCGCGAGATCTCAACAATTCGACATACTATTTTTCAGGCAATCAAATGTTCAAATACAAAGTTCTTAAATTTGCAGAGATTTGAATAATCAAAACATAATTCGCATAGACAAACATTCAAAAAGTTTCCAGCGTTCTATTGCTAGCACACAAAGGACTGTAAACTATAATCTTTAGTTTGAAATTATTCTGATTTTTTTTTGCGCTTCGGCCACTTGTTTAATCAACAAATTTTAGGCGAATAGGTTTTGGATCGGTAGAATATACATGCGGATGTTCTATTTAAGCTCTTAAAATCTCGTGATAGCCACGGAAAGTTTCTTCATTTATCTATAAAAATAGCTTTTTTGCATATGAAAAATACTGTAAGTGTACTTTATCTGTGATCGGCTAAATCAATATAAAATACGATAAATTAACTTCAAAGCTGCAGAAAAATTAGTTTACTTCAGTTTTGATTTTCTTTCAATATATATACCCAAGCGTGGCTGATAGTTTAAGTAGGTATTATGTGAGCGTAAATTTGGCACTAATTCTTTTCTAGGACAACTGAAGGCTTTGGTGTGTGATAGATCTTTTAGTTTTGAATTTTGACATAGAGACAGTGAACGAACAGTTAAGAAGCTTGTAGAGTAGGGAGCAATACGAAAAACGAGTGTAGATAATTGCGTACGCTTGTAGACAGTGGATCCGATTGAGATGACAATGGATAACAAAATTGTACAAAAAGTCGAAAATTCGATACCGGGCTACAGCACAAGTGAAAATGGTACTAATTTTGATACTATTTATACTTAGCACTATAACACTGACGATCAATTAATAAAACATATTTTAGTATGAAACGAACAGTGCCTTTCATTCGGGAAACAATAATGAGAACAAATAAGATTGAGAATTGAATTCCGGTGACCGAGTTACGTAACAAAGCGGTAGCTCACAATATTGCTCACAAGTTTATAAAACATTTAACTATGCAAATGATAAATGCTTCTACCATCAACCAAACTTAATTGTACATTTTCAGGCGAAAGTATTTTGTTGTTGTTTAATTGTTCCCGTTTAAACATGTTTTTTTTTTAAATTTTTATATGGGATTTTTAAAGCAAGGGCAATTTGGTTTTGGTGACGATATCGAACAATCTTCCTTCTGTCGGAGCTCCCGTTGTGAAGAGGAAGTGAAGATTATCAGCGAAACCCCAATCTCTACTCGCAGGCAAAAGGAAAATGGTCCGTTTTTTCGCATACCGTCGCATGCGATAAGGATTTCTATCGACGACTAGTTTTCTCCTTTATGACATCAGCATCTAGTCAAATTGGATTTATTGCAATTATTTCGTAGTTTCTATTTCACTCTTTGTGTTCTTCTCGTCGTGATGACCAACATAAGCCTTTCGGAGACGAACAAAGCAAAGTAAAGGCACTGCTGCTGTACCGTTGGCTCGGCTCGTTGACCAACAACCAGGCTATTGACATCCTATTGTTTAGCCCATCGCCAGATCGTAGCCAGGATGTCCGGGCTATAATTTTTTTCATACTGCGTTTCAATGATGACAGTGGGCTATGTCTATTGATGATGATAACACCGCGCTGGTCACCGGCTCGCCAACAACAGTATGTGATGGATATCTCATCAAGGGTAGTTCACACTGAGAGATGAGTGTATTATTTCTGCATGAACCCGGGCAGAAGTCATGAACAGAATAACAAAACATGATGTGGACTTGATTGATATAAGAGATAAAAGAACAGGCAACCTTATCAAAAATTTGCACCGAAATATCATTTTAATATCAATATATGCTATGGATAAGAACAAACTAATGGCACATCAGTACATTCAAAGTTAATTGCCTATATGCCGGGTATTAAGCCACCCGGTGTGGAAATTAATTACTATGTCTGAAACTTGATTATGCATATGTACAACATTTGATAGATTTAGTTCGGAAAAGGTATTGGAGGGTAACCGCCCCTTCGGTGGGGTTTGATCCCACGACCCCAGTTCGCATAACAGGTGCTTTCCCTACTAAGCTACGAAGGACCTCCGTCGTCCACGGTGGACGACGGAGGTCCTTCGTAGCTTAGTAGGGAAAGCACCTGTCATGCGAACTGGGGTCGTGGGATCAAACCCCACCGAAGGGGCGGTTACCCTCCAATACCTTTTCCGAACTAAATCTATCAAATGTTGTACATATGCATAATCAAGTTTCAGACATAGTAATTAATGGCACATGATATTGATCACTTATTACAAATAGCATAACTTGATTTTCTCATGATATTTTAGTGCAAAATTTTGATATTATCGTCTGATCTTTTATCTCTTATATCAATCATGTCCATATCTCATTTTGCTATCTTATAAACATTTGATATTATTGAGCTATTTTCGTCTACTCGGGAAGTGATTAAACGCATAATTTAATTTGGTTTGTTTAATTTTAGATTTTCCGGCAAGGGAATTCTGACCCGATTGTACCCCGTTTGGCCTTATGCCGTTTGGAAAAATGGTCTTTTGGCATAAGGTCATTTGACATAATTGTGCTCAATAAGCTGTGTGATTAATAAGTAAGAATTGTCGATCCATTCAGTTACGTTGTTTCCACCATATATATGTACAATCCATGATAATTGGAAACAGGATTGTACGGCGTGGAATAAAGAAGATTCCTTTGAGTAGAACTGACCACAATTATCCTACCTTATCATAGGTAAATGCACTCTTCGAAAGAAGGGATCATATCTTCCCTTTCCTTAAACTGCACAAATGTCTGAATTAAAAGAAGGAATCACACACTCTCTTGCCTCCTACCGGGCAAATACATCCCTCAAGAAGAGATTTTATCTTACTTTGCCTTGAACAAAGCAAACACTTGAATTGAAAGAAGGGGTCATATTGTCTCTTGCCATCTGCCGGGCAAATACATTCCTTGAAAGAAAGGATCATTCTCCCCTTTCACGTAGGTGCATTTTTAAAATGTTCTATCGGGGGTCATTTTTCCATACATTGGGGGGGGGGGTTGGGTTTGGGTGAAACTGCTATCATTTGAGATTGTTAGGGCACAGACCACAATTGCTAGAATTACTTTTAATGAATATTGTTAGTTGCATTTAAACACTCACTCTCAATTCTATCTTTCGGCTTCACCAAAGCGGAGAAGAGTATCGCAAGACACAAAACACTACTCACTAGTTTCGGAGCCTAGAGTAAATTCAGTACGAATAAAGCCATCCACTGTGTACGTCGTATTCTATATCGCTTCAATAAAGAATCGAGTATAAACGGTCTAGTGTACCACGTTTAGATAAAAAACGGCGCGTTTTCAATTCGGTGGTCAAACCACACTGCGCGCGTGATTCTCACGAATCCGGAGAACTAGTTTAGCAACATTTTAATGGTCCTTCGAGGAACCGGGTTTGTGCGTGTTTAGTGGCTATTGCGTCGCGACAGTGATTTATGGTGTGTGACAATACCACAATCGACAGCGTTGGTGCTTCTAGAAGAGCAGCCATCCATCGACATTGATAGTTGAAAATTTCCCATTGCTGACGAAAGCTAACGGATAGAATATCTACGGCCTACGAATCTTCCCGCACGGACACGGAGCCTTATCGGCGTCACGAGACGCACTTCTTCCTTTTCGTCCTGTTCGTGGTGAAGCCAGCGTGGCTTGTGTAGAAGAACAATAGCTGGCGACGTGAATTCAACTTTATTTGTGCCGATTAAGAATAGTACCTGACACAATAGAAGCATGGTGTCATTACGTGAATTGACAAAAGCCGAACGTGGCTTTTTTGATTTCTTAGGCAATATGGAGTCGTTCGTTGCAAATTACACCGAGCAACGCGACCGGCTTAAAATTTCGTCACGTCTGGAGCATGTGGAATCTCTGTTTAAAGAGTTTCGCGACAATCGGGTAAAAATTGAAGCACGACAAGATCAAGAATTGGGATCAACGGGCACAAGTGCCGAAGAAAAGGAAGCGCAAGTGAAGAAAGATGTGGATACAGCTAATCGAACGACACGGTTAGATTTCGAAAATCGGTATTTCGACGTGAAAGATTTTTTGGTGTCACACCAAAGCAACACGACAGCTACAGCCTCCTCTTCTTCCTCTTCACCCGGCCAAACCTCTTCCTCTCGCATTAACCTTCCGGTTTTCAAGATACCTTCGTTTGATGGTAGTGTGAAAGACTGGTTAAGCTTTCGCGATGCTTTCCAGAATATGATCGGCAAAGATATCTCGTTGTCATCGATCGACAAGTTCAATTATCTGCTTTCCGTGCTCACCAAGGAAGCTAGAACGTTGGTGGAGTCAATCGAAGTGACGGCTATAAACTTTGAAGTGGCGTGGCAAATGCTCGAACAACGGTTCGAAAACAAGAAGATGATCTCCCGTACGCTGATAAACAGTTTTTTGGATTCCGAACCGATTAAGCGGGAATCTTACGATGGTCTAGTGAATCTCATCGACTCGTATGAGCGCAACCTATTGCAACTGAGGAAAATTGGACTACCTACGAAGGGGTGGTCGCATCTATTGGCTCACATACTCTATACTCGGCTCGATGCCGATACTCAAAGGCACTGGGAGCGGACACACAATTCCCGAAAAGTACCGACCTACGAAGATATGCTGAAGTTTCTGCGCGACCATTCAGCCACCCTGCAACCTTTAGCAGTTTGTAAACCTCGACCTTCGGAGTGTCGCCAAGACCATGGAAGACCTGCGCAGAAGTTCAAATTTGGCTCTACACTCACTACCACAACCGCTTGTCCACACTGTCAAAACCCTCTCCATTCTCCTTTTAAATGCAGTTCCTTCAACAACATGACTCCTTCCCAACGGCTAGAATCAGTCAAAAAAGCTGGTCTGTGAATTAATTGCCTTTCTTCCTCTCATTTGGTAAGGGCTTGTCCTAGCTCAGCTTGTCGTGTTTGCGGCCAAAAGCACTATACGATGCTGCATTTGCGCGTTTCCAACAATGCATCCAGCCAGGGACAAGATCATTCGCAATCGCAATTAAATAAACCCGCTATTCCGCAAGGTCAGCCACCAATCGCACCAGCTTTAGACAATACCTCCACATCTCAATCGCAAGTTTTCGCTACCACCCCCACTGCCACCGCTTCGATCGAATCGTCCGCGTTCGGTCATCCTTCAGTCGCTCTTCCTACCAAAAAATAGTGGTATCGTTCTCCTCTCGACTGCTGTCATTAAGATAGAAGACAACAATGGAAACATTCAGTTTGCGAGGGCACTGCTGGATTGTTGCTCTGAACGCAACTTACTCAGCGAACGCTTGGCACAGAGACTAGATCTGCAACGGCAGCACGATCACCTAGCATTCCAAGGCGTTGGACCTAGTGCTGCAACATCAAAACAATCGACGATGGCTACAATCCGTTCACGTTTTACGGAATATACTGTCGATCTCAAGTTCCACATATTACCAGAATTCAAGCCCATCATACCTTCAAGCCAGTTGCACACAAGTAACTGGAATATTCCATCTTTTGTTCAACTCGCCGATCCTCGCTTCTTCGAGCCCAACCAAATAGACATCATCATTGGAGCTGAAGTTTACTATCGCCTGCTACTAACAGGATTTGTGGATCTTGGTCCAAAGTTTCCTCAGCTGAAAGAAACAGTCTTTGGCTGGATAGTTTCCGGTAAATGCGACACGACGGAGACAAATCGCTCTGCCGTCACTCTCATCTGCACCAATGCTGATTTGGAAAGGCAGCTTGCTCGTTTTTGGGAGGTAGAGTCATGTCACTCGAACGAATCCCTCTCAGTAGAAGAGCGGAAATGCGAAACTCACTTTGCAGCAAATACGACTCGCGATCCTTCAGGACGGTTTGTAGTTTCGCTTCCTAAGAAGCTTGATGTTCTCGATAAACTTGGAGAGTCTCGAAGCATCGCTATTCGGCGTTTCATGTCACTAGAACGCCGCCTTCATTCGAACCCGCCGCTGAAGGAAGACTACAAGGCGTTCATTCAGGAATACCTTCAACTAGGACATATGGCTCTGATTAACCCTAGCAACGAAATCTTGCCACCTGGCAAGAAAACATACTACATGCCGCATCACTGCATCGTTCGCCCGGACAGTGTTACAACGAAACTTCGCGTCGTATTCGACGCATCTTGCGCCACCGAGAGCGGCGTCTCGCTAAACGATGCTTTAATGGTGGGTCCCGTCGTTCAAGACGAGCTGTACAGCATTCTCCTACGCTTTCGAATCCCTCGTTTTGTCATCGTTGCCAATTTGCAAAAAATGTATAGGCAAGTGTTGGTGCATCCATCGGATCATATGTTGCAACGCATCGTTTTTCGTTCCTCGATAGTAGATCCTATTGAAACCTATGAGTTACAGACGATCACTTATGGTACTGCGGCTGCACCGTACCTTGCGACCCGTTGTCTTCAGCAACTTGCATCTGACGGTGAATTGACTCACCCAGTAGCCTCCAAAGTGCTATCCAAAAGTTTCTACATCGACGACCTGCTGTCCGGGGTGGAATCAGAGGAAGAAGGAAACGAAATGTGCCGACAATTGATCGATCTCCTGCAGTCGGCTGGATTTAAGCTGCACAAGTGGGCATCCAACAGCCCCAAAATTCTTCAAAACATCCCTGTCGACCTCCGTGAACATCGAAATCTTCTTGAACTTGATTCGTCATCATCGTCAGTAAAAACTCTGGGATTATTGTGGCAGCCAGCCGAGGACGCTTTTCGGTTCAAGATTCCGGTTTGGTCTTACGACGCTACGATTACCAAACGTTTAGTTCTATCAGAAGCGGCGCGCTTGTTCGATCCTTTGGGACTACTGGGTCCTATCGTTCTACGGGCCAAGCTTTTCATGCAGGAGTTATGGAAGGCAAAGGTATCCTGGGACGCTCCACTGACCGAAAATCAACAACAATGTTGGAGAGAATTTCGTAGTGATCTCGATATACTTGATTTGTTCACCGCTCCACGGTGGGCGGCTTCTGGATTGGATGGTGCCCAAGTTGAACTTCATGGTTTTAGCGACGCTTCAGAAAGCGCATACGGAGCTTGCATCTACATCAGAACCATATCGTCAAATGGTAGTGTTTCGGTTCATTTACTTACAGCGAAATCAAAAGTGGCTCCAAAAGGCACCGAGAAACTTACTCCTACTGCTGTACGCTTGCCTCGCCTGGAACTCTGCGGAGCGCTTCTTTTAAGCCACCTGTTCGAAAAGGTGGAAAGCAGTTTGCAAATTCAAGGTCGTCCATTCTTTTGGACAGATTCCACGATTGTCGTTCATTGGTTAGCAGCTTCACCTGCTCGCTGGAAGAAGTTTGTTGGAAATCGAGTAGCGGAAATCCAGCAAATCACGGCTGCCGGAGTTTGGAGACATGTACCAGGTATTGAAAATCCGGCGGACGTCAGCAAAGGAGCTCGTTGATTACTCGCTATGGTGGCAAGGACCTCAATGGTTGCAGCAGGCGAACAGATTTTGGCCAGGTCCCGTTACGACATTAGATGATCACTTCGATCATAATCAGCTCCAGGGAAAACCGTCAGTTTCTTTTCCTGCAGTCGTCCGAAGCCCTATTTTTACAATGAAATCTTCCCTATCGGACCTAGTTCGCATGGTCGGCCATATGCGCAGATTCTTCAACAATGCAAAGAAGACGGATCATACAACAAGACACAACGGACCTCTGTCAACGGTTGAACTCGAGGAAGCGTTAGTCAGTCTTGTTAAACTCGCCCAACAAGAATCTTTTGTCGAGGAGTTGCGTTCGATCCGTGCAACCGGACAAGTGAAGCAATCGTCTAAGGTGAAGGGTCTCTCCCCCGTACTCATTGATGGTGTTCTTCGCACACGAGGTCGGCTCAATAATGCAGCTATACCGTACGCTCAAAAGCAGCCAATGATCCTTGACAACAAACATCCTTTCACGCTGTTAGTTGTTCGGTATTATCATCTGAGTCGACTACACGCGGGACCAACACTACTCAGCGCCATCGTTCGGTCAAAATTTTGGCCTCTTTGCTTACGTGATCTCGTGCGAAAAGTCACTCATGAATGCATCACATGTTTTCGCACCCGACCCAGTACAAGCGAGCAAATAATGGCAGATCTTCCTTCCGTGCGAGTATCACCAACATTTCCGTTCCTGAACGCTGGAGTAGATTTTTGCGGTCCATTTTACCTTCGCCCGCCTTCGCGGAAGGCTGCCCCACTGAAGACATTTGTGGCAGTATTCGTCTGCCTATCAACCAAAGCAGTACATCTTGAGTTGGTAGGCAACCTTTCTACTGAATCGTTCATAGCGTCATTAAAGAGATTTGCAGCACGTCGGGGAGTACTGAAAAACATCTATTGCGATAACGCTACCAACTTCGTCGGAGCTCGTCGAATACTTAACGAATTTCTACAACTGTTTAAATCCCAGCAGAACCGTTTGGATGTCACACGTCAGTGTTCCACTGAGGGCATCCAATTCTCGTTCATACCTCCAAGGTCACCGCACTTCGGGGGTATCTGGGAAGCCGCAGTCAAATCCCTCAAGACACACCTTCGACGAACATTAGCCAACGCCTTGGTTACCACCGAGCAATTTCACACGCTCTTAACGCAGGTCGAAGCGCTTCTCAACTCTCGGCCTTTGACGCAGCTTAGCAACTCACCAGAGGACTTGGACGTCCTCACTCCAGACCATTTTTTGGCGCACAGACCTCTGACGCCTCTGGAAGCGGTGGTCGATGGAATATCTGTCGGGACTACAACAGCGCACCCGTTGGACCCGTGAACGTGACAATATACGCATCGGAACGATGGTCCATGTTCGTGAAGATCATCTGCCGCCACTAAAGTGGCGATTCGGTCGGATCATCGAAGTATTTCCCGGCAGTGATGGACTCATCCGAGTTGTTAGCATTCGGACCAAGGACGGCGTCTACAAGCAGGCCATCTCTCGAGTCTGCGTTTTGCCTATTCCCGAGAAAGAGTCAGCTGACTGTGAAGAATTAAATCTTCAGCCGTTCGAGGTGCCAGCAACACAGGCAATGTCGGATGCGAGGGGACCTCATGGTCCCCTCACAAGTTAAGTATTTCTTCAGTTTGCTGCACCTTGTCTTCTCCGTCCTAAAGTCGAATGTATTGGTAGGATCCTGGACTGCGGCTATGATTGACCCTGTACATCTAAATCGTTGGTCGAAGTGCGAGTTCCGACCCGGCAACTGCCAATAAATGTCGACGTGCGAGTTCCGACCCGGCAATTGCCAATCATTGGTTAACGTGCGAGTTCCGACCGAGATCGAGAGGACGAAGCCAACGAAGACAGCAGGAGGAATATTATTGAATTTATACAACATTTTGTTATTTAATAGTAGATAAGTTAAGCATACCCACTATGGCCAAGTAATTATATTGAAATCTACATTTCAATGGTGGGCGGTATGTTAGGGCACAGACCACAATTGCTAGAATTACCTTAAATGAATATTGTTAGTTGCATTTAAACACTCACTCTCAATTCTATCTTTCGGCTTCACCAAAGCGGAGAAGAGTATCGCAAGACACAAAACACTACTCACTAGTTTCGGAGTCTAGAGTGAATACAGTACGAATAAAGCCATCCACTGTGTACGTCGTATTCTATATCGCTTCAATAAAGAATCGAGTATAAACGGTCTAGTGTACCACGTTTAGATAAAAAAACGGCGCGTTTTCAATTCGGTGGTCAAACCACATCTAAAAGACACTGCGCGCGTGATTCTCACGAATCCGGAGAACTAGTTTAGCAACAGAGATCTCTATGGAATTTGCACCAAAAATAGTGAAAAAAAATTAAAATTGTTCTAGATCCCCCGATAGCCACAATCCATTTTCCAGCGGTCTTTCAGACGCTCTTTGTGATTTTCCAAACCACAATCCATTTCCCGCGGTGTTCCAGACACGCTTTGTGATTTTCCAACCACAATCCATTTTCCAGCGGTCTTTCAGACGCGCTTTGTGATTTTCCAAACCACAATTCATTTTCCAGCGGTTTTCCAGATACGCTTTGTGATTTTCCAAACCACAATCCATTCTCCCAGCAGTCTTCCAGGCACGCTTTGTGGCAATACAAACCCATTGCCTTGTGTGTTTTTTTAATCATCAAATATTTTAACACATTAGCAAATTACCAAATTGAATTCAACTCACCTTTTGAAATCAGCGTCGGGATCCAACAAGTAACCTGGCAGGATCACCAAAATGCAAATGGTTATGACAGCAGCTCTCCGTGGGTGCGTGTGTACGCCACAGAGGTCTGACCAGAAGAGGCCGAGTCATGGCTTGCTGCTCGATCGACACGCTGAGGTGTTGAAGTATAATCACAGGCTGATGGTAACTTACTCAAACCCCATGGTAACTTACTCCTGGTTTCTCCAGCCTCGCTTTCATACCAGCTAACGTTAATCTTTTCCTTCTCCAAGTTTTTCAGTCGTAAGGCCATTTACCAGTAGTGTAGAAAGTTTTGTCGTCGAAAGTCGTGGATGTGTGTCGTGTGTTGTAGAAGACGGCTGGACGACGGGATCCACCTCCCGATTCTGGTTAGTTAAGGCATTCAGCTCGGGGCACCTTGCCGGTCCAGACGATAAAACAATCACTACCAATTAAAAGTACGAATCCTAGAGGGGGGAGGGTATTTTTCTAGAGAGGACACAGCCCCCTTGCTTCCCCTTATTTACGCCAATGTTGAAGAGAAGTTTTTTTTTATTTAGTTGCTTGCGATAGCTCAACACAAAAAAGCTCTTTATTCCGCTTGAAGGGTATATTATTGTGAGCTTAGTTGCTTCTTATAAAAAGGATATTTCATTCATCCCAATGACATCCCACGTACTTATAAATGATTTAACGCGATTGAGTGATTTTCGGATAATCTGTTATGAATTATATACAATGCTCTGAGGGGTGAGATATCAGTGTTGGTTTATTCGTTGATTGTAGAGTACACAAATAACACTTATTTTTTTGTGCAGGTTGGTATGTGTAAAGTATTTGTTATTACTATATTTTTACACTTATTCAGCTCAACTATCGAACTTCATAAGTAACGCCATACAATTCGTGGAATGATTTCCACTTTTTAGTCCCCTGAAAGATTTAAACGTGGATAGTGTGCACGTCTCTTTTTAACATTAAGGAAATATGATTCAAAAGGCAGACAACAGAAATTCAAATCGATTTCATATGGCAAATTTTCATAAGGCGTTTAAATTCTTTATGTAAATTTGTCTCAGTGTACTTCTCTCATAATACCGCAAAGATGTCACCTGCTAGGTAAATTATAATGGAAATCTAAATGCCAAAGACTCATACTGAAGACTTCCCTCATTACGAATTTAAAAAGTGTAACATGTAACATAATATAACTTTATCTCGGAACTAATACCTAATAACTAATGAAAATCCTCACTAACTCTGTAGTAAAAGTACAAAATTGTTCAAAAATTTAAGTATACGTTCGACTACTACACATAATTTTCATATTTTAAAACTAATAAAAACCATATATAGACGCAGTCCTTGAACCTGTTTGTTCTCTGTTCTTTTACTATAATTTCTACCAAACCGTTTGAACCAATCAATAACAAAGACATTTTCACCCGCATAGTAAGAACACTTCTTCGCCATCATAGTCTCTACCATAAACATGGATTCCATTTGGAACATTAATACACCAGACTGGATTAAATGCATTGAAACTCCTCTATGTGCTATTTAGTGTTCCGAGATTATAGACAATGTTTGGACAGAAGTGGTTCGCTCGTGTTTTAGCATCGTTTGGTTAGATGTTTCTCGATCGCTGGCGGAATGTTGTCGGTAGTCTTCGAATTGATGTTGCTTCCTAGCAGCTCCGGGCAGGGCCGGATGCCATCCTGAATGTCCTTAGCTTTCTTCAGCAAGTCGTAACAGATGCGTTCGCTGACCACCGAATCTTGCCTGTACAAAAGAATTTGATTGTATATTTTAAATAACTTCATAGATAGAATAGGAATCTTACTTGTACTCTTCATGGCCGGTTATTTCCTTCCGTATCCAGGATGCTGTCGTTAAAAGCTCACCGGATGCTCGCTTTTGAATCAACCTGAGATATTGTTGAATAGTGCAGTGCGTATCAGCATCCACATCCATTGATCCTAAATAGCTGTTGATCAGAGGTACCAGCCCCGGAAATTGTCCCTTGCCGCTGATGATCTGATCGATAGTCATTAATTCATACTCCTCACTCATTTCATCGTTATCAGTTGTGTCTTGCTCCGGGTGGTGATTATTAACTTCTTGGTTAACCTGACCAGTACCATTAGCAACAGTGGATCCAGTGATATTTTTCTTAAACCAGAATTTCTCCGTCAACACGGCTCCACGTTTTTGCGAGTTTTGCATATTTTCGTCCACCTTGCTAATTGGGATCAGGAAATCCAGCTGGTACGACAAGATCACTCTAGTAAGTAAAACTATGAAGCAAACGATGGCTGCATTTTCAAAATCGGTCAGCTGAGCTTCACATGGTCGGAACTCCACACGCCATCCGATTGAGGAGTTCGGTGGCGGAGGTTTAAAGCGCATCGTTTGCCAGTTGGTCGATTGAATGTTCTCGAAATGGTCGGTATCTTCCTTATCATTCTGATGGACTTTCTCGCTGAATAGAGACACCGAGTCGCGAATGAACAGATGAGCAATGTGCTGCGCCAAAAGATGATCGATGTCACCCTCGCGAAGTCTGTTATACAATTTTTCATCCAATACTAGAGGCATATCGTTGTACCTGTAATCATAATTTTATAGATATATTAGGTATCTCAAAACAAATATAATGAGCATACTAACTTTTCACCAGCCGGAGAGAGATAGGAATCAATGGAATCGTAGCGAGATTTGTAGATGCGGAAACGATCATTCTTGAGTGGAACTTCTCCTTTTTCCTCCTTGGTTCGACAGTCCACTGAAGCAGAGATGACATTCCAACGACAGTCAACGTCAGTCAGGTATCCTCGATATGCTGGACTGGCGGCAGTTAAGGCAAGCATGATCGGACACATCGGAGTAAGCTGATCATACAACGTTCGTGCTTCGGCGATGTTGCAGGCTTGGAACGTCAACTGCAAACAGCAACAGCCCATACCGAAGCCCATAGCGTCCATGTGAACGTAATCGGGTTTGTCTGGTAGACTACCTTCGACAGGAATCACTGTATTCTTATCCTTAAATACAGGTAGATTGATGGAAACCTTTTCACCCCGTCGCTGACGGATGTTGCGTGTTAGAGTCTTGAAGCGTGGATGCCCCGGATATATGGCCTCATCAGGGAAGAAGAGCGACCGTGCAGCGCAGGATTCATCCTCGGGTGTTGGCTTTGCGGGCGGATAGGTGAAATTGAGGGCTCCCAATCGAGGGAAGTTGGTGATCGACATAACGTGTTCACCTGGTGGCAAAAGTTCAGCCACTTCCAAACGACGGTAGCGCATGTTGGCCTCTACCACGTTGAAGTGCGCTAGCAGGCCGCCATAGGGTTTGCCGGGTGTACCTTCAATCATGTACGCACCGTACTCCGGTCGCCAGAGCGATTTAACACCTAAAAAAACAGGGAGTCATGTAAAGTACAGTTTATATCTTTTATTTATTTTTTTTTATTCTTCGGAAAATTGTTGTATGGAAGACTAATGAGGGATCAAATGTCCTCAAATTATGCTAACAATTTAAAATTTTAATACCCTAATATTGTTATAGACTGTTAATAACTGTCGTAACTGTTCCAGGGAATGGCTCCTCTGAGGGAACCATGTTTCCGGAAACACTTTCGAATGTCGCAAATGATGAAAAACTATCCCATTTTACGACTAGATTTGTTCACTTCCCCGGAACACTTCCGGATGTGATTAATGTGTCTAAAAGCTATAGAATTTAATAGTTTTATACGTCACTTGATGAGTTTTAGAGCTTATAAAAACTTGTCGACTCCCCTGAGAGAACAAGCTTCCCAGCATTTTTTCTTCACCAGACCAATGTGTCCAAAAACTGTCGAAATTGCTTCTGTTGGGCTTGTTTCACAAAATCTAAATGTTTGATACGTCGCAAGATGGGGTTTAAAGCTAATCGAAATTTGTTCAGCCCCTCTAGATAGCCAGGTTTCCAGGAAAATTTCCGGATGTGGCCTAGGTGTCTAAAAACTATCGAAATTTAATCTGTTTCGCTTGGGCTAATGAAGATGATGAGTTACAAAGCTAGTCGAAAATTGCCTACTTCAGTGAGGGAATCTGGTTCCCAGGAAAACTTCGGAATGTTGTCAGTGCGTCAACGCCTATAAAAAGTTCATCATCTTTCAAAATAATGAAGTTTGATTCGTTGGGTCTTGCACCTAAAGGTAATTTGTCCACTTCCCTGAGAGAACCAGGTTACCAGGAATACTTCTGGACATTAATGTGGCATAAAAAATGCTTCTCAAAATCATGAAGTTTGATACGTCGCAAGATGCGTTTTGTAGCTGATAGATATTTGTTTATTTGAACTAGATCCCTTGGAACACTTACGGACCTGACCAATGTGCCCAAAAACTTTCAAAATTTCATCTGTTGGGATTGTCTTGTGAAACCATGAAGATTTGATATGTCGCAGGCTTGGAATTGATATGGTGCAACCATATGAGAAGTGACCAGTACCCGTAGCATTCGGAACCGGATTCTGATGATCCAATTGTACCAAAACAGATATCAAATTGTCCTGATATCAGACATAATTGATTGAGCACATTTGCATCAACATTGCATTTTCGCTGAGTTCTACTCGTTTGGTTCGCACCTGACCCAAGACCTACCTTTTTGAAAACATTTGATATGAAGTATACCATCAATGTGTCGATCATTGCCTTCCTCGTGAATCACTCACCTGTCGGATCAGCGTGTTCCTTCTCGTTTAGCACGGCCAGCATTTCACGGGCCCGCAGGGACACCTGCGTTTCCTTTTTCTCATCATCGAACCGCACGATGATATATTCCACCTCATCGCCCCACTTGAGCACATCGCCCTGCCGATCCTTGAGCCGGGCGTACAAATTGATAAACTGTTCGATGCCATGTTCGCGTACATGTTGCGCCAAGGCTTTCGTTTCCTCCCAGCTTAGCGGACTTCCTTCGCTCAGCAGTCCCATCGTGTTTCAATGTTACGCTTTTCGACTGTTTGCTGTAGAATAAATGGCAAAAAAGCATATGCATTAGTAACGTTATGGTCAACGGTCGATTTCATCATATTAGTAGTGTAAAAATTATCGATCATCAAAGATATAGAAAAGCATTCTTGCGGAGCGAAATAAATTAGAATATTCAACTTGTGTTGAAAGGTGAATGAAGTTTAACATATTTCTGTTATTTTGCACTGAGATATTTCGTTTCAAGAATCGAGCATAATTTCCTGATAATTTACAAAAAAGTTTCTACGTTTACTACGTTTTTGCTACATTTTTATATAAGCAGGATATGGACGAACTTAATGACGTTGTTGCAGTTTTGTAGTAATCGGAAAATGTGGAAAAATGAGCCTCCGATTGTGAGAATTAACAATCTTTTCAAAAATATTGCTTGAGGAATCACGAGTACAGAGCAGTGAACTCTGTTTCAGTCATAGAGCTGAAACACGGTGTAGCTGTAAGCACATACACAATGGAAGGAATTCTACCTTGTGAAAGATCTGCTCATTGACTTCGTAGAAGTCAACGTAGAAATTAAAATCGATGAGCGTAGACACGGAATAAAAAAACAAACAGTTCAAATAAAGCTTAGACATGCGGATTGTGCGGTACGTTGTGGCAAGATATGGGTAACATCGCTGCTAGTTGATAAGAAATGCGCGGCTAGCTTGTTTTCAAAGCTAAACAAAAATTAATGACTGGGGCTGGCTCAGGAGGTACGATTTTAATCTGATTGGACATCCCATCTTTCAATTTGATTGACGGTTTCAGTCGTGTTTATTGACTAACAAAAATCAACGCTACCCTTGCTAGATAGTACTGGTTTGGATACCTTTTATGGCATACCATGCAAGAAATTAAATGGAAACCCTAATTTATCCACCTAACAGTGTTGGTGCATTTTTCGGGAATAAAGAATGCAGAAATTATTTACAAAAATTGAATTGAATTGAATTATCTTTATTTACGAGATTTTCGGCCCTCCTTTACAAAAATTAAAAAATAGCGGATAGGGAACATTATATGCAATATTCATTCACAATCATTGTAACAATCGAACCGTCTGAGTATAAGTACTAAACAGTGATTATTCCTATACTGCCCATGATCGCATATTTGTAACACTTGCATTTTTGTTCATTTTGTAGAAAGCCTGTGAATCATTAATAGAGCTCAATTTACTGCATCCAATCACACCACAGCTTATCTGTGGTAAGCTGGAAATGATTGAATTTGTGGGGAGGATTGACAAACGATTTACAAAATCAACCAAAATGCAAATGTTTCAAATATGCGATAATGGGCAGTATACGTATATTACAGGTTCATTTAGATTTTCCTCACTGTTGAGACCTTTGCAAAGCTTTGTTGTGGGCAGGGGCGTCGCGTGGAATGATTGAGTACCTGTTCAACATATAAAAAAAGTATTTATCAAGTAACATTCTTGAATCAAATCATCAGAAAAAAAAATCTTTATAAAGCTCACTTTTCGTTGTAATACGTCATCAAAGGAAAAGCAGCATGCGACCCTTTGGAGACGAATGAGTTTTAATCGGAAAAGTGAAGTGATTGTTGCATCGTTTCATTGTCAAACAGACGAGCAGAGAGAAATATTTACTTCAAATATTCTCTCATTTCTTTTTCGTTCACGTCGTAAACTTGAACAAACTACGGCGCCGCACAGAGGGACGAACCTCTAAAAAGAGGGTCTAAAGCCATTTTTCAAAATGATGAATTATATTTTTAAAATATTTTTCTCGGCTCACAACACCGTCCGTTCCCCACGTTCGGGGCGGCTGATTATCGTCCGAGTGCCAGTGAGGAACTCTAAACTAAACTGTGCACATCATACTGCAACGTGTCAGCATCGAGAAGGCAGGCCCTTCAACGCGATGTAGGTAGCGCAACCCTGGTAAGGTAGCCTACCGAAGATTCTACAGTTACCAAGAAAGGCAAAAGTAGAGCAAACGAATTGATTCAACGGCAACGAATAAAGGACAACGATTGGAAAGTCGGATTTTTGCTGATGAGCAATTTGGTTTTCGCCATGGGCATTCAACCACTCATCAGTTATTAAGAGTTACGAACTTAATTCGGCTCAACAAATCTGAAGGATATTCGACTGGAGTTGCTCTTCTTGATATAGAGAAAGCATTTGACAGTGTTTGGCATGAAGGTTTGATTGTAAAATTGATGAATTTTAATTTTCCTCTGTACATTATTAAACTGATCCAAAATTATTTATCATATCGCTCACTGCAGGTAAACTATCAGAATTCTAAATCTGATAGATTACCTGTAAGGGCTGGTGTCCCCCAAGGCAGCATACTGGGGCCCATATTGTATAACATTTTTACTTCTGACTTACCTGATTTACCACCAGGGTGTCAAAAATCTTTGTTTGCAGATGACACGGGCCTTTCAGCCAAAGGGCGAAGCCTTCGTGTAATTTGTAGTAGATTGCAAAAAAGTTTGGATATTTTCTCCACTTACTTGCAAAAATGGAAAATTTCCCCGAATGCTTCCAAAACTCAGCTTATAATTTTTCCACATAAGCCGAGAGCTTCTTATTTGAAACCTTCTAGCAGACATATTGTCACTATGAATGGGGTTCCAATTAATTGGTCTAGCGAAGCCAAATATTAAGGACTTCTGCTAGATAAAAAAAATTAACTTTTAAAAATCACATTGAAGGCCTTCAAGCCAAATGTAACAAATATATTAAGTGTCTATATCCACTTATAAACAGAAAATCAAAACTTTGTCTTAAGAACAAACTTTTGATTTACAAACAAATTTTTAGACCTGCCATGTTGTATGCTGTGCCAATATGGACTAGTTGCTGCAATACCAGAAAGAATGCACTTCAGAGGATTCAAAATAAAATTTTGAAAATGATTCTGAAGTTGCCTCCGTGGTATAGTACCAATGAACTTCATAGAATTTCTAATATTGAGACATTGCAACAAATGTCCAACAAAATAATTTCCAATTTTAGACAAAAATCGTTGCAATCTTTTATTGCAACGATTAGCTCCTTGTACCCTTAGTATAAATTAGGTTAAGTTTAGTTTAAGTTGAAAATATTGTAATTCCTACATGGTTCAATTCAACCAGAGGAAAAATTCTAACTGCCAGAGGCAATTGAAATGTATTAATAATAACTAAAAAGTAACATAGCAAATAAGGATGATAGTGTCAAGAAAACACGGAACACCTAGTCTAAGAGATGAATGCATGTATTAGATAATTAGCAAATAAAATTAGTTAAAAAAAAAATTGGAAAGTCGGATCTTGGAACGTGAGAACTTTGAATGGACCCGCACGTGTTGGGCTCCTGGTTCGTGAGTTGCAGATGGTCGCCGTGAGTGTGGCAACAATCCAGAACTGGTGGCCCAGAACTGGAGAACGTGAATTCCGGGCGGTGGATCCCATAGTGAACACTTCATTCAAGTACCACATCTACTATAGCGGCGGAGACAGAGCAGAACGAGGAGTTGGCTTCATGGTGATCGGGAAGCAGATGAAGCGTGTTATCCGGTGGAAGCCGAAAAGCGACCGCATTTGCGTGTTAAGAAAGAAGGGCAAATTCTTCAACTATAGCCTGATCAGCATCTATGCCCCAACGAACGATAAGCCTGATGACGTGAAGGATGCATTCTATGAGAGCATCGATAAGGCCTACGGAGAGTGCCCAACAAACGATTGTCATCGGGGATGCAAATGTGCAGATCGGGAGAGAAGGTTTCTTTCGCCCTGTCATTGGTACGGAAAGCCTTCATTCCGCTACCAACGATAATGGTCTGCGACTTGTAACCTTTGCTGCTGCTAGAGGGATGGCAATAAGCAATACCTACTTCGCACGTAAGAATATCCGCAAACACACCTGGCAACATTCGAGTGGAGACACTTTCTCACAAATAGACCACATGCTGGGCGACGGACGACATTTCTCGGATGTTATAGATGTAAGGTCCTTCAGAGGTCCGAAAATCGACTCAGATCACTATCTTGTAGTTGCAAAAATTTGGGCGCGTCACGAATTTTCAGCGTCACGAATTCACGAAACAACAGAACGATGCGTTACAATACCCAACGCTTGTCAGTTGAAGGAGGCTGAACAATACCACCAGAAGCTGAACGAGCGGATAGCAGATGCCACCGGATCTGGCGACGTCAACAGATTGTGGGAAAATATCCACGAAGCTGTGACTACAACAGCGCAGGAGGTGTTAGGTGTTAAATCATGTCGAGGCTGAGACCGCTTGAGGAGTCCTTCGTCGGCGAATACCAGACAGGTTTTCGTGAGGGCTGATCAACGACGGATCAGATGTTTAGCCTGCGGATGATCCTTTATAAATTCCAGGAGTACAACTTGCAGACTCATCATCTGTTCATTGATTTCAAAGCAGCGAACGATTCAGTAAAAAGAAATGAGTTGGTTTTCCGGCGAAACTGATTAGACTGATACGGATTGAAGCAGGGTAATACACTTTCGAATTTATTGTTCAACATTGCACTCGAAGGCGCTATGAGAAAGATCTGGCGTGCAGAGGATCGACACTATCATCACACGGTCGCATATGCTCCTGGGCTTTGCGGACGACATCGACCTTATTGGAATCGATTGCAGAGCAGTAGTGGAGGCTTTTGTCCCACTGAAGAGGGAGACGGCGAGGATAAGCTTAACCATTAACTCTACCAAGACAAAGTACATGGTAGCAGGTAGAGATAGATTAAGACCTAGTGGTGTTGGTGCTGAGGTATTAGTGCTTGATGGGGATGTGTTGTTGAAGAATTTGGTTAACTTGGAACGCTTGTGACATGTGACAATGACGTTTCCCGTGGAGCGAAAAGACGTATTGCTGCTGCGAATAGGGCCTTTTACGGATTACGTAACCAGCTTAGGTCCCGTAACATGCAGGCGGAAACAAAATTTGCTCTATGTATACGAAACTCTGATTTTACCAGTGGCCCTTTACGGACATGAAGTGTCGACATTAAAAGAGGCGGACTGGAGAGATTTCGGGGTTTTCGAGCGAGAAGTGCTGCGTACAATACTCGGAGGGAAACTAGAAAATGGTGCGTGGCGCAGACGCATGAATCATGCACAATTAACTCATTTCACAGAATTCGGTAAATTTTACCGAAATCTCAGCAGCAGATCTGTTCGGTAATTATTTTATAGATTTTTTGTATTTTTTCCATTGTTCAACTGTCAAAATCATCTAAAATCAATAAAATTATTTACCGAACAGTTCTGCTGTTGAGATTTCGTTAAATATTTACCGAATTCGGCGATTTATTTTAAGTGTGTGAGCTGTATCAAGTATACAAAGAAGAAATACGGCAGACTTCAGTGGACTGGTCACTTAGTGCGAATGTCGGAAGAAAGAATGGCGAAAACAATATTCAACAGGGAACCGGATACGAACACGCTGGCTGCACGCGGTGGAATCGGACCTGGGGACCCTGAACGTGCGGGGTAACTAGAGGGACATCGCCCAAGACCGACGATTATGGAGCTCTAAATTTACATATTTACGCATACGGATTTTTTTTTCAAACTCTTCTCAGAAATTCTAGAAGCAATTTAATTAAAAACGGTTAGCAGTACGGGGTTGGACTTTTTTTATACTATGTATGGCTACATAGAGATTACCTAAACCAAGAGACGGAAAATCAAATCGACTTCATACTAATCGACGGTAAGTTCTTCTCCGGCAACACGAACGACCGCACTTACAGCAGTGCGAACATTGAATCCGACCACTATTTCGTTGCAGTAAATCTGCGCTAAAAAGTCTTGACGGCGTGTTCCGCGCGTCGAAATCGAATTCCGCGGTTTAACATGGGGCGGCCCCAATACGATGGACTAGCCCAAGACTGGAAGTGGCACTTCCAATGGGAGAGACGTAACTTCTTTTGAAGAAAGCTGGAGATAGATATTCGATCCGCCATTCATAGCATTGCAACCGCTGCACTAGGGTAACCGTACCCTTAGTGGAGGTAGCACCAATAGTGGTAATAGTGGGGTTTCAATTAAATTTATCATATTTATACACTTTACAATGGTTTCAGTTGATGCGTTGTGCTTTAAATATCCTGTTAAATGCAACTTTATCTTAAGATTTAGCTTTAAAAACTATAAAAACAATGATTTTTCTTAACAAAATTGACTCCCTTGTACCTATAGTGGTGCAACTGTACCAATAGTGGCGAGTCTCATAAGAAATCAATGGTTAGCACCACTATGGGAAGCAAACTTATTTTTTACCCCCACTAAAGAAACAGAGTGCCCATAGTGGTGCAAGCAATATTTGGTAATTGTTGATGTTAAATGACATCTATCTCATTTTTGTTAGCAAATTTATTAGTTTATCTATTGACTAAGATATTAAAGCTGTAAATTTCCCATAATTATCAATTTTCAAAAAATACTTTCTTTTGTGTATCTACTAATACCTCCACTATTGGTACCGTTGGTACCCTATAGCCTATATACATGATGCTCCCGGATCAGAGAAACGACGGGTGTGATGGCGAATGCAAGCAGTTGGTGGAGGAGAAGAATGCAACATCAGCGAGATTGCTGCAACACCGCACGAGAGCGAATAAGGTACGATTCAAACGGGACTGACATATCTTGATTTTCCGAAAAAAAAAACGCTCCGGCAGGAAAATCTAGACCGTGAAGAGATGGAGCAACTGTACCGCGTTCTATGAGAAGTTGAATCGTTTACGCAAGGGCGAAGTGCCAAATCAGCCTGACATGTGTAAGGACATAAAAAGAAACCTTCTTACGGACGAGTGTGAGGTGCTCCAAAGATGGCCTCGGCACTACGAACAGAGCCTAAATGGCGATGGTCTGTCACAACAAAGGCGCTTTGGTGACAAACCTGGGAGCACCTGGGAGCGCGTCCTACGTATGTCCTACGATGATTCGGGTGATTGAAGAGGAAAGCTAAGAGGATCGGGCTAGTCACGGCACGGACTAGTCGAAGACGAAGTACATGATAGGAAGATGCTCAAGAGAGGACAACGTAAGCCACCAACCACGGGTTTGAATAGGTGGTGACGACATCGAGGTGGTTGAAGAATTCGTGTACTTGGGCTCACTGATGACAGCCGAGAACGATACCAACAGAAAAATTCAGTGAAGCATTGTGGCTGGAAATCAAACACACTTTGGACTCCGCAATATACTCCGATCGATTGGAATTCGCCACTGTACCAAAATGACTATCTACGAAACGCTCATTAGACCGGTACTCCTCTTCGGACACGAGACCTGGACTATGCTCGTGGAGGACTGACGCGCACTTTGAGTTTTAGAAAGGAAAGGGCAGTGTACCATCTATGGTGGGGTGCAGATGGCGGACGGTACGTGGAGGAAAACGATTCACGGACCCTTTATAGACTGCGTGGTTGACGACGTGCAGCCATGGACCGATCTGATTGGAAACGATTTTCAAGTACTGCAAAGCCCACTCTGAACTATTCTGAGTAACGAAATAAATAATTTGATTGTTACTTTGCAGATTTGTTTTTTGACCTTAACAGTGAGTTCGTTTTCGCTGTGTCTCGTATTTGACTGAAGACATTGAAGACGACCATACAATTAGGGTTGAAATTCGTATTGGTAAAATTACAATAAAGTTGTTTAATTAGAGGCTATAGTACTAACACGTCTTATGATAATTGATTGAATACATTCCACCAAAAATCTGTACATAATGTCCTATTCATAACGGCTGATTAGTTCAAATTGGTTGGCAAAAGTATAAAAAGTTACATGCGGTTGGGTTCTTGGTTAAGCTAGAGAAAGTCAGTATCGCTACGAGGTCAATGGATTTTGTTCGTAATCTCAGCCATGCACGTGTTCACGTAATGATCAGTAATCATATTTTGTTATTTATAACGTAATATACAATTTCCACTTAGACAGTTGGGACTTTTATTCTAATGCGGCGTGTATGTTTCACTCATGATTAATTGTAATAGAATTAAAATCGAACGAGAAATTTTATTACTACTTCTTCAAACTTGCTCGAACATGGTTTTGTTCCAATTTAGTTTTATCACATGGTCAAATTCTGGAAGATTCTTCTGCAGACTGTCTAAACGCCGCTGGTTGATTAACGAGATCAAATCACAGACACTAGTTTGTTTGATACAGTGAAACGCTGCTTGATGCCTAGCCAAACAATCTCACATTAATTACCTAGCGATAGTGCACTGAATTTCCACATGTTGCGTAATAGCAAGCAACAATATGCTTCATTTACATATCTATCTGACCAATGACTAATGTCTGTTCTCAGGAACGCTTTTCACCGTTTCACGATGACTTTTACTTTTCTCGCCTTCTAGCCAAAACCAAAGGGGTTTGTTTAGGCCATTTGGGAATCCATAGAAATCAGATGTGTATCAAGGACATGCCGAGCTGGTTTTGTTTACTATAATACACACGAACACTTACTAGATTCAATATTGGTAGTACGATTCACCAGGTGTATAACGCTTGTATGTGTCTTTCAGTTTGTGGATAAGTGGTACGAATTACTGCGAAATCACACGCTGCACAACCGCAATACAACACATTCAGTATTGGTGCTATGAGCGTAAATTGACAACACTTGCGATGTTCCACTGAATTCCGGAGCCCCTTGTTCACCGCGTCTTTTCCTGCACTACGTAATACTTTACACGCGCGTTTCGCAAGTCAAGGTTAATTCACGATAATATAACACAGTACACTGTAAACGAAGCTCAGCGGCAATGCTTTACGTCAGAAAACTCGATGCACTATGGTTGGCCAGACTGTCCTGGCTGAGCACTTTTATATAAATGGAAGACACTGCTGCTTATTCGACCAACTCACAGATAAGACTATCTTTCAACGATAGAAAGTCATGCTACTTACCACTTTCAAAAATGTTCAGCCGAAGCTATTCCAGAACGATGACTGCTGGCGACGCCTAATTGCCGTATATGACGTTTCCCTGCTTACGTCACTATTTTTCTTAAGTATCTGCACTAATGTACACCTTGCAATCTGGAACAAATTAGAACAAAAATTGCATAGTCACGACAAAGCTGATGTCACCGTTGATGTGATAGTGATACGTGGAAACGCTCATTAAGTGACTACATTATCTATATCTCTAAACCACACTCGAAGCGCCCACTATGTAGAATTCATAAAGATAAAAAACGCGGTCTGGCATTGGATGCTCCGCGAGTAAACCATGTCAAACAACGAGATGCACCCTACCAAATAGATTTTTTTTGCCTTGTGCCTTGTACAGAAATCGTTCCCCGAATTGTAAGCACAAGCGCTCTCCACGGCGGCTACCGATGTTGTGAAATTCGTAGTGCCTCGAGAAGTTTGGCATATGTTCATGTAGGTATGTGGATAGCAGGACCGGTAATGGTGATAGTTTGCCTCGCGAGCCAGCCAGCGCTGAGAATGATTGTTTTCAAGCCATCATAGTACATCGTGTACAGCGGCCAAGCACATGGCCGGCCCTCTCAGAGTATGGCGAGTGGGTTTTACTCTGTTTTTATTTTAATCATTTAGATGGGAGAATGCCAGAGAATGTTTACGGACGATTCGGAAATGTCAGTGCTATAGCCGGCTTTCAGACAGCTGATAATATGATGTGGATCTTGTCGGTAGAAGTAGGCAATGACCGAAAAACGTGACACTATGGGCTGTGTTTGGATTGCTTATGGATTCTGTAGTAGTATACTTTTACTTGATATTGTTGAATATGCATTTTATTCATTTGTTCAAAATCGCCAACAATTCCCCGCCGATGGCAACTTCGAGGAAGCCGATGCCTAAAAGATGAGTGAATTTTTTGTGCACATTCATACACATACAGGCAGTAATTATCGATTCGTCTCTGTTACTTGCTATACTATTTAATATTTTCGATCACCCGAGAGACGTCTAGTTGGTAACGTCACGGATTATCTAGCCTGATGCTCAATGCTCAGTTATATTGCCTTTTTTATATTTTTCCAAAGGATTTTTCATATTTTTGCCTTTCTCGTACAACAAAGTTGTACCGAAAGGCTATCATTTCACTCCAAAATCGAACTTTTTATAGAAGTGTCGGAGACCCATGATGTTATATACCAATCGACTCAGCTCGTCGAACTGAACAAATGTCTGTCTGTCCGTGTGTATGTGTGTGTGTGTGCACACGAAAACCAAAAAAACATTAGCCACTTTGATAAGAAAATTATTTTGAGCTTTTTAGTGGAATGTTTTCACCTGTCATAAGACGAGTTTAAACAATCCCATTGAATTCCACCACTTAATTGTATCCTGACAGATACGTATTTCGACCTCAACAGTAAGGCCGTCTTCAGTGTCTCGTACTTGACTCGACTAAAGAAAAAACTTAGAAAAACTGCAAAGATTAGTGTCCATTGCTATAAATACGTAGCACTCCTTCAAAAGCGTCATGATCATGGAAAGCCCACCGAAGGGGCGGTTACCCTCCAATACCTTTTCGTAACTAAATCTATCACATGTTGTGCATATGCATAATCAAGTTTCAGACATAGTAATTAATTTCCACTCCGGGTGGCTCAATACCTGGCATATAGGCAATTAACTTTGAATGTACTGAGATGTAATCTTACAAATGTAATCTAAAAGCTTTTGAAGCTTACACACTTAAATCATTTCACAGATTTCGGTGAATTTTGCTTCAATTCACCGAAATCTCAACAGCAGATTTGTTCGGTAATTATTTCACCGATTTTCTGCGGTATTTTCCTTTGTTCAACTGTCAAAACCACCAAAAAATCTGTAAATTTTTTACCGAACAGTTCTGCTGTTGAGATTTCGGTGAAATTTCACAGAAATCTGCGATTTAGTTTAAGTGTGTAATAAAGAGCAATTTTCACCTTTACTAGCCTAATAACCGGACTGCCTGAATTCAGAATGATATCTGTCATTAGGAACGAGAAACCTCGGAACATCTGCTTTGCAGTTATGATGCATTGTACAAATGTACAATTTCTGAATAGCGGATTTATGTAAACAGGAGAAATTTTGACCTCAAACCCTCGAATTATTATTTCAATTTTGCCGGACTAGGGAAAGACGCGTCTTAGAACCGATGCAAACGCCATCTGCACCCCACCGCCTTTCCCCTATGCACACTTGCGTCGTTTTTCCGCCGCGTTCACTCTGCGTTGAAAAGACGCTACATGGGAATCGAGCCTTAGGTTGTTTACTTGACAAATGATGATCAACCTTCCTCTTCATTGGCCTTACATCCCCCCTGGGACATTGCCGCCTCGCAGCTTTTAGTGTTCATTAAGCATACAAACAGTTATTAACTGCAAGGTTTCTAAGCCAAGTTACCATATCTGCATTTGTATATCATGAGGCTAACACGATGATATTTTTATGTCCAGGGAAGTCGAGACAATTTCCAATACGAAAATTGTTTAGACCGGCACCTGGAATCGAACCCAGCCACCCTCCTCAGCATGGTCTTGCTTTGTAGTCGCGCATCATACCGCACGGCTGGGGAGGGCCTCTACTCAACCTTTATTATTTAAATAATCAGACTAAGGCCGAAGGGGCCTGTGCTGTATATAAGAGTCTTCTCCATTCGGCTCGGTCCATGGCTACACGTCGCCAACCACGCAGTCTACGGAGGGTCCGCAAATCATCTTCCACCTGATCGATCCACCTTGCCCGCTGCGCACCTCGCCTTCTTGTGCCCGTCGGATCGTTGTCGAAAACCATTTTAACCGGGTTACTGTCCGACATTCTGGCTACGTGCCCGGCCCACCGCAGTCGTCCGATTTTCGCGGTGTGAACGATGGATGGTTCTCCCAGCAGCTCATGCAACTCGTGGTTCATTCGCCTCCTCCACGTACCGTCCGCCATCTGCATCCCACCATAGATGGTACGCAGCACTTTCCTTTCGAAAACTCCAAGTGCGCGTTGGTCCTCCACGAGCATCCTTCCGGTCTCGTGTCCGTAGAGGACTACCAGTCTAATGAGCGTTTTGTAGATTGTCAGTTTGGTATGGTGGCGAACTCTATTCGATCGGAGCGTCTTGCGGAGTCCAAAGTACGTACGATTTCCAGCCACTATGCGTCTCCGAATTTCTCTGCTGGTATCATTTTCGGCAGTTACCAGTGAGCCCAAGTACACAAATGCTTCTACCACCTCGATTTCGTCACCACTGCTGCGCGTATCCTTGGGCTAGTCTACCGTCTTGTAGCCGCCCAATGTTAAGCCGCGGCGTTCGACTTCGACGTGTGTTGTACATCGTCGAAAGTTTTGAGTTCAGGTATACTGCAACGAGGTAGTGGTCGGATTCAATATTCGCACTGCGGTAAGTGCGGACCTTCGTGATGTCGGAGAAGAATTTACCGTCGATTAGAACGTGGTCGATTTGGTTTTCTGTTTCTTGGTTAGGTGATCTCCATGTGGCCTTGTGGATATTTTTGCGGGGAAAGGAGGTGCTTCGGACTACCATTCCGCAGAAGGCTGCGAAGCTTATGCATCGTTGGCCGTTATAATTTGATACCGTGTGCAGACTATCTGGTCCGATGATCGGTCTATACATTTCCTCCCTTCCTACCTGTGCGTTCATGTCGCCGATGACGATTTTGACGTCCCGTAGTGGGCATCCATCGTATGTCTGCTCCAGCTGTGCGTAGAACGCTTCTTTCTCGTCGTCGGGTCTTCCTTCGTGTGGGCAGTGCACGTTGATGATGCTATAGTTGAAGAAACGGCCTTTTATCCTCAGTTTGCACATCCTTGCGTTGATTGGCTACCACCCAATCACACGTTGGCGCATTAACCCAGCACTACACACTTAATTTTTTTTATCGGGATCTCAGCAATTTGCTCAACTTTTACTGAGATTCGCACTGCCGAGCCTCAGTAAACTTGTTTTTCGTCGAGATATCTGTCATAGATGCTGCAAATCAGCAAATAATTTGCCGAAACCCTGCCAATAAACCTAATTTTTGACGAGATATCAGTTTTTTATTTTGCTGGGCACACGGCTGTGCGGATTTTGCCGAGCTGCAGAAATAAAAACTAAGTGTGTATGAAGCCGTTTCCCAGCTCGTTGCTGGTGCCACGGCTTTGGTAGAAGTTAGCCGCTCGATGCCCGCTTTTCCACACTTTCTGTCCTGTCCAGCCAATCTCCTGCAGCGCCACGACGTCGAAGTTGCGGGGATGTAGTTCATCCTGTCGCAATCTGCGAAACCGAGTGACTTGTAATTCCATGTTCCAAGCTTCCAATCGTGATCCTTTATTCGTCGCCTAAGTCTTTTCCGATTATATCAAGTCGTATTATCTCTTATATTGCTCGTAATTATTGGTTTTCCAGGCGGCTTATTGGGCCTGCGCAAACCTCCTGTATCGTCGCACAGTGGCGGGCTCCCATACAAATGCCGGACAAAACCTAAAATGTTGCTCGAAACTGTCACCAAAGAGTAATTTTGGAAGCTAAATTCATTTTGAGGTTAGAATTGTTATCCATCATATACTATGCTACTCGAGTACTTCTTAGGCTCCGATAACCTCCGATAACGATATCAGCAGAGAAATTCGGAGACGTTTCATGGCAGGAAATCGTGCATATTTTGGACTCCGCAAAAAACTCCAATCGAATAGAGTTTGCCGCTATCACAAACTTACTATCTACAAAACGCTAATTAGATCGGTAGCCCTCTACGGATACGAGACCTGGCCGATGCTCGTGGAGGACCAACGCGGACTTGGGAGTTTTCGAAAGGAAAGTGCTGCGTACCATCTATGATGAGGTACAAATGGCGAACGGTACGTGGAGAAGGCGAATAAACCACGAGAGCCAGCCATCGTTCACACCGCGAAAATTGTAAGCCTGCGGTGAGCCGGGTACGTAGCCAGAATGTCGGATAACAACCCGGTGTAACAAATCGACAACAATCCAGACAAGAAGGCGAGGTACGCAGCAAGCAAGGTGTATCGATCAGGTGGAAGAAGATTCACGGACCCTTCGTAGACTGCGTGGCTGGCGACGTATAGCCATGGACCGAGCTGAATGGAGACGACTGTTATGTACTACAGATGCCACTCCGGCCTTAGACTGAATAATTAATAATAATAAAACAAGAATCGTCGATAGTGAATGCAGTTCGCCAACGTATAACATCGTCGTTTGACGAAGTCTTCCAATTTCAAAACTCATTTCTACACATAGAGTATATTTTATTTTGTTATCATACATATTCAGAACAAATTATCATTATTTTCAAAAGAAAACTCAATATATTAATAGATGCATCAGAACACAATTGGCTTTGGGAACGATGAAATACCCCTTTCATTTGATGGTGTTATCGATTGCTGTTTGTTGCTTCCTCCGTATGTTACAAAATATACCTCAGGCCTAGCGAAAGTGTACGATGTTTGGACTAAAAATATAGAATTATATTGAGAGTTTAAATTAAAGTTACTAAAATATAAGTCTTAAACCATTATTAAAATTTTGTTGGTCAGCACTGGTTACTGTGGCAAATAATGCCAAACATATTGTTAAAATGGTGAACAAAATTTTGTACATTCTCTTTAAATACGACACGACCATTCTCTGAAATATTCTAAACTGAACAGTGGGTCTAACTGAAAGTCGAGATGTTTGTGATTTTTGTTTGATAACCAGTTTTGGTTGATTGGGCTTCATTTCGTTTTCCTGTTCGTATGCTAATTTGGTTCTTTGGCTAAGAAGCGACATGCGGGTGCATAGCAAGAAGAACTTCTTGGGTAGTACCCCCTATTTCCGTGCCCTGCCTTTGTTACTCAGTCGCATGCCAATTATAAATTACGTGATTGGAACGTACATATTATTGGCAGATTGTATATACTTTGGAAATACATGTCCTCCTTTCTCATACAATGTCCCTCCGTCTTTCGTTCAGCCAAAAATATTATTTTTATAACAAAATGTCCTAGTAAAACTATTATATCATAAAAACCGCTATATATAAATCTACACTTAGTTTCGCAGAGCAGCCTTTACTTTGTATCTTAAATGCATGAAAACGATTCCAAAATCCAAATTTATGGATTATTTCTAAAATTAGATAATCATCACGTTGAAAATTGCGCAAATTTGAATTTTATGGAAAATGTGTATATACGTTTATAGTGAAAAAAAAAACCTGGATTAGTCTACCTACAGTGAGATTTGGACCCTTCTTTAATCATTGATTTACATCAATATTATCTGATTATTCCAATAGTTAAATAAAAAAAAACTACTCACCTACCCATGGCGATTCAGTGTGTAGAATTAAAAAATAATTGAATAACGAAAGGTGGATTGTATGGGTTGAGCGACAAAATCAAATGAAACCGCATTGTAAGTCAAGGAGCCTATCTTTCAGGCGCTTGTGAGATTGAATCGCTATTAACATGATTAGCAAATTTCGTAACGCTAGTCGTATTTTCATATTTCCCAGAGACTTTGATATTGAATAATCTTTAACTAAATTTATCGGCCCTTAATTGTAATGAAACTCAATAGCATTCAATAATAGCACTCCTAAACATTCCTCAATTTATATAAAAATTTTTGGCACATGTTTCGAAATGGACAAATTGATATGAAATTTGCGAAAAAGAATCCACGTATCTTGGAGGGACTCCTACTCTAGAATCTAGATAGGCGTGCACACTTAAAATATTTTACAGTCTACGGTAATTTTTTACCGAATTTTCAACAGCTGAACGTACGGTAATTAGTTCGGTAATCGAAACGATTACAGTTTGTTCGGTAATTTGATTTTGTCATGATCTGTCAAAATTTACAGTACTGTTCGGTAATTTCAAAATAGAAACTACCGAACACTACGGTACTTTTTCGTTTAAAAAATGGAAAAATATAACTGTTTGATGCTTTCAAAGATAGCTATAAAATAAAATACAATTGCGGTTTCAAATCGTGACTTTATTTATACATTTTGTTTTTAACTGATCTTAATAGCTTGTGATAGAGCAAATTTGGCACATTTTCCGTACATACATGTTCCATGGAACAACGTCAACTTTTTACTAAAATAACTGCAGTTCAAATAAATATTAACACATACATATATGTATTCACTGCTTTGAATACATTTCCAGACGCATACTTTTCCCGGCAGAGAAAATATCCCCCAAGGAAGAATCTGAAAAGAGTATAATTACGTTGAAAATCGAACCATTTTTATAAAGTACGTTAAAATACCTGTTATTATGTCTGCTATCAACACCTGGGCATAATTTTTTATGATGAATCTGATGGAAAAAAAATTGAGACCGTTTTGCGAACGAAGTTTCTGAACCGCTGAACCGCTAGCTGCAAACAATTTCTGTAGACAAGTATGGCTTTACAGTTTGACAGCATAGTTTACCGAAGTACTGTAATACAAAATTAGTTTTACAGTTTGTTCGGTATTTATTTTACCATGTACGGCAGTAACCAGATTTTACAGTATGAACTGTAAGTTTCAGTACCGAGTTCTGTCAAATAATTTTTGAATTACAGTTTGATCGGTAAAATTTTACCGAAATCCGGTAAAATGAATCTTTTTAACCGAACTTACTGTAACTTTTAATGTTTACCGAAGTTTTTCGTCAAAAAAATTACCGAACAGCGAAATCTATTTTAAGTGTGTGATAACCCCTACATAATAAGACAATTCAAAGGTAAAGTTGGCGAAAAGCAATCAGAACCACATATGATGATTGGACAAATCAAGTATCCGAAAGATGTTTTAATTTGCAAAACAGAGCTAACCGCGGTAGGGTAAGCCGGTATAATGAGAACGCCCCCCCCCTCCCCTCTAAGGCAATACTTATAATATGTTTTTAGTTTTCAACGCAATTTATGCAAACTTCGTATTATTTGGTAGTCCAAAAAGTCGCAAATACATGGCCTGTCAGTAGTCAAAATATTACAGAGAACACGTAATATAGCTTTTTCGAAAAGTAGTAAAAAAATGGATTTTAAAAATTGCCTGGGCAAAACGCTCCACCCTAACCAAAGACGTTTCATAGCCATTCATTAGTATTTTATCTATCACATAATAAAAAGGTTACAAACCTTTATGTACTTGACATCAAAAAAACCAACATAAGTCCATTTAGGCAGTTTTGAATTACATTTCGATAGTTTCCATATAATTTGGAAGCAACTGCTGTTGTGCACGTGTCCACTGGGTAAGGGAATATTGTCCTGCCTACACTGGCACTGGGGTGTTTTGATCAGTGAAACATGTTTTCGGAAAACGTTACACTTTCGAAAAAGGAAGCAATTTTTTATCATATTAACCAATGAGAAAAGTTATTTTATTGCCTAACTGAGTGTTGCAGTGCAAGTTTTGTGGACAGTATACTAGCGTCGCTCCAGAATGTAGAGCAAACAAATTTTTTTGGTATTGAATTGGGGGTTGACGCATTATACCATCTTACCCTACTCGGATTTTTTTTTCGCAAATTTGATACTAATTTGTCCATTTCGAAACATATGTGCACAGCCAAGATATTTAACAAAAAAATGATTTTCGTACGGTCGAGTTGCCGAATAATATGTAATTAATTATATGAATTGTTTTCATCAATTTAATCAGAAACATACACACTTAATTTTTGTTATCGGGATCTCAGCGAAATGGTCAACTTTTACCGAGATTCGCACAGCCGTGCCCCAGCAAACATGTTTTTTGCCAAGATTTCTGTCAAAATTGCTGGAAATCAGCAAATAATTTGCCGAAAATCAGCTAACAAACATCATTTTTGCCGGAATATCAGTTTTTTATTTTGCTGGCGCACGGCTGTGCGGATTTTTGCCGAGCTGCAGAAATAAAAACTAAGTGTGTAAGTATATGTTCATATTATATCTTTTGTTATAGCTATATTGTCTATATCAAATTAAATATGCATCAAGTACCATGCATTATACTTCATAATTCATCAAATTATGATACAATAAATCGTAACGCCTGCGTTACGCATACAAAGTGAAATTATTGCCACTTCCGAAGGAAGAGTTAAAAATCCACCTTTGAGGAAGAGTCGCTAGGACAAATCCTTGAATAACGAATTACTCTATTCTTTCATTCGTCTATTGACCCTATGTGAATATATCTGCAATGCAGACAACCCAGTTGATCGTCTTCCTTCACAAACCTGTTGTACCGGTTCGTACATAAAGTGGCCCTTAGGCGATCTGAGTTTCGACAATTTTTTCATTGTTAATATTTCCATCAATATTTCATCGCCATCACTCATTTTTTTTTTAAATAACCCACACCCTTAAATCATGCAACAAATCAAATTAGGATGACATATACAGTCTACAATGTTCAAAATTCTTCATCAAGTTTTTTTTTTAAAGTTACAGTTCATAAAATGTTTCCGCATAAAAAAGGTTTGATTAAAATTTAATCCCGTGCCGACCCATTTGAGTTTTGGCAGATTGATAGTTATTTTAAAACAAAATGGATTTGGCTCCACTTTTCGCGCAAACAAAGCTTAACTATCGAATTGTAAAATCTAACCATGGTACAGGGTTATTTTTAACCACAGAGAAATAACCTGAGAACTGTCAAATTTTAACTAAAAGTTAAACGATCGAATCAGTGGAATGGTTTTCAGCCTTAGTATGTCAAACAACAAATAAAAGAGCGTAGCATGTACATGGATAGTGTTGCCATCCAGTTTGTATTATGAAATTATCTTCTATTTTTCACTCTTTTGGAATATGTACCGGACACGGCAGGTATTTCCGTCCATCGTCATAGGGGGTAAAACCAACGAAAGCAACGTCCATTTGCTAGACCTCCACTATAGCAGAACGTTACTGCTGAGCTTACGATTTGGTAAGGATGAGTTTACTAAAAAGTGTCTCTTTTATTGGTTTTCGAGAACATGACGAAAAGACTAAAATGCCTGCCTTAACCCTAGTTATTATTTTTGTCTTTTTAACGAGGTTTAGAAAAAGTTACATTCCATTCTGTTATAATTTGTTATTCTATGCATTGTTCGGACCGGGAGGGTACCGAGGAAAATTATTTATTCTATTTGATTTTCAATCCTAGAATGATCCGTTCGTGTCGACAGTTGCGTGTTCCGAAGAGAGTCCATAATGGTGCGGGTTTTGTTTTTATTAGCGTAGTGGTTGCTTATGATTTGTTGTCCAGTGGTGTCAGTATTTCTTTGCCGGGTCGGTTACACTTTGTTGAAAAGATGATAGTCTTTAAGAAAGATGATTGTTTGTTGCTCTCTAACTTTATCGTTCTGCATAGTGTTTGAAAAGTCGTTCGTAGTCTGGGGCTCCTAATACAGCGGGCATGCGTTGAAGATGTGGTTTACTGTTAGGTGGCTGTTACTTCGCAGTTCCGGTGAAAATCTCCTTAGCCAAGGTTGGTATGACCTGTCCGCAGGCGGGAAAGTACCACCTGCTGCTAACGGTTTGAAAGGTCCTCGCCGGCGACAGTGGAGTTTTTTTTACCATGCGGCAGACGTTTCACTGCCTTTTCGAATCATTTGCCCATGGGTTCTTAATTTGGTTCTTTACCCACAATTTGGCGTCGTCAAATGGAACGCTGCGACCGAGGAAGGGGCTTGTTCGGCAGATGTTGGCCAGGATGTCGGCGCTTTCGTTTCCCAGGATGCCTGCATGGCCGGAGACCCACATCAGGGTGACGTCGTCATTAAGAATTTCCTGGGTAGCTTGGATGAATGGGTGGCGATTGAATGCTGAGGCCTTGGCTGCGGGCATGCTTGCCGAGTCGATGATGATCAGCATCGGTCCGTTGCTCGGCAGAGACACAGCCTGGAATACTGCTGCACCTTCCGTCGAGAAGTCGTTGTCGGTAGGTAGTCGCTAGGAGGTGGATGGGTTGTCGCTGGAGTCAATGCCAATCCTCACCCTGTCTTTGGCCTTTGCTTGAAGAGGCTCTGCGCTTGCTGCTTGTTAGGCGCTTTACGTAATTGTGTCTTTAGCGACATGTCGAGTCTCGGGGGTTTGGATGACCAGTTCCGTGGAGACCGGCGATTTTTGGTAGATGCTGTTGGGTTGTCTGTCGGAAGTCCTGAGTGACCCTGTCGAGGAGGCAGCCTTAGGTTTCTTAAGAGGCCTTAGTTTTCTCCAAGTAGCCTATGGTTTGGAGCGGCGGTCAATTTGTAGCGAAAGTTACAACACCGGATTCGGCGCACGCGATGTCAGCAGGTGCAGATAGGAGGTGTCCCGGTGTCTCTAGCAGGAAATTCTTGATGAACTGAAAAAGGTTGCCCGATATCCCCCAGAGTGCTAGCTTTTGAAGGATTCGTGGTGTCCAGGTCCGGTTATAGGCCTTTGAGATGTCTAGGGACTCCACCTCGGCGTGGTGCCCAGCATTCTTTGCTTCTTGGAGTATTTGATCCAGCGAAGCCAGGAAGGTACTGGTGCCTTCCCAGGACGGAAGGCATGTTGGCGGTGATCTAGGTGTGCAGTGCTTTTTAGGTACTCCATTATCCTGCGGTTCGCCATGCGTTCTAGAATTTTGCAGCAGACGTTGGTCAGTGCAAACGGGCGGTAATCATTTGCGTCTGTTGATGGTCCTTGATTCTTTGGTATCGGCATGACTATAAGCTGGACCTCCACTCAGCTGGAAGCGTGCCACTTTGCCATTTCTTGTTGAGGGCCTCAAGGAGGGCAACTTTTCCGCTGGGGGAGGTTCTTCAGCATCGGATATCCGTGGTTGTCCGGTCCGGCGCATTTCCCCTCAAGCTCCTCAAGCGAGAAAGGCTGGTCCAGGCTTGCTTCGTCATCCGGACGAACTCCGAAGGTGAGAATTTCGGCTTAGGGGTCAGCCAAGATCAGGGTAGAAATATTTCACCGTCAATGCAGTGAAAAACATGGATCTCAGTATAATCTGCAGTCGCCTTCATCGCCGCCGTGGTGAGTGCGACTGGGTGCAGCCGAAAAATCATTTCCAACACCGACCATTCAATTTCGCATTCAGCCACTCACAAGTCGCTCTGACAGGCTGCTCAGTTCGCGCCTTACCGTATGACTGTGAGTGGCCCATTTAAACGCGTGGTGAATTTTTTCAATTTGCTTGGTGAATGTGTACATTTTGCTGTGGTAAATTTCATCTTCGCGGCGCAGTGGGTGATGATGTGAGCTCTGTTGTTTACTTTTCTGCCTCTCCGGGAATGTGAGGTTGATCTCAAAGCAGGAAGAAAAAAAAATAATGATATAAAAAACATCACCTTTATCCAGTGCTGCCGAATATTTACAACCCTGGCCAGGATTGCCAAATCTCGTTGCATCTTGCCGTTGACTGATAGGGTGATCCCTTTATCCCGTCGCTTACCTGAAAGGCTGTTCACGTGCCTCCATAGCTCGGTGGTTGACTGTTCGCTGGAAATACCATCGAGGAATTCAGTCCAGGACTTTTCCTTTGCCTCACGGATGGTTTGCCGGCACTCGTTCCTTGCCGTCTGGTATGTCATCCGAATGTTGGCTAGGGCGGGGTCGTCCAGCAGCATTCTCTCTTTGGCCTTCTTGAATGGCCTTCTACGTTTAACCGCCTTTTTAATATTTTCGCTCCACCAGTGAACGGATTTGCGGCAGGGGTTTGGGCTGATTTTTGGGATCGTTTGGGATCGATCGGCTCGGAGAATGGTTTCGGGTGAGTTGTCAAGCGCCACGAGCATGGGTGCGTGGTCGTTGCCCCTGGGATCACCGTCCGTGGTCCAGAGGAGCCTCCGACGACCGAGCTCGAGGCTAACGAAATATCGATGGCAGACTCCACAGACCCTCGGCGGAAGGTGGAAGTGCCGTCGTTAACCTTTTGTCTGTGCTCTGGGGTCAATATGACCTAATTCTTCTAATTTTTGGTAGTTTGGTAAAACTCGCCGAGATCTGTCTCCTAGGTGCAAATTTGCTTGAAAAATCTTGAAATATGCGCTACAGTTTACTTTTTTCAAAAAACTTACGTTGTATGTGCTCTGGGGTCAAATTGACCCCAAATTGACCCCAAATTGAAAATGCTATAACTTTTTTAATGTTTGGCCAGTTTTGGATTTTTGGGGCTGTTTCGAAAGATAATTTAATCATATTTCAGGTAGTAACCAAAGATTGATTATAGGTGGGCGGGTACATCGCGGGGAGGGGTTTCCGTAAAAAAGGGTACAAAAACAGTGATTTGTCATGCTTATTTTACTTATATCTGAAAATCCTACCCATTTTGAACTGCACCTTTTCAAAAAGGTTATACAGGAAGGCGTGTGCTTTGACAGGAGGCATTGATTAGTTTAGAGCTTTGTCGCTAGATGGCGGTATATTTGAATTCATTATTTAGGACTACTCAAGTAATTCCGATATGTAAATATTCTTATCGCACAAATTTGAAATTTGTAAAGATGACGTTTGTCTGGTGGGAATGGACTGTCATGTGACGGAAGAAATAATTAGTAAATTGATAAATAGGCGGCGCTAGTGTACTTGCAATATTCTTGCATATTTGAAATATTGCTTTAGCTTGAGATCCCTCATACCTACACCCAAGTTGTATTCGGCAACTTTGTTCAGGATGTCCAGGACTACAAAGCGTATAACGAGTGCTAGTGAGCTGTTATATTTGAGTATATTGTTCCATGTGAGATCTGATGTATTTTGGTTTGTAGCATTTTTGGCAAACATGAATGTTGTGATATAGTTCATCAAAAGTTTTCTTTGTATTCAACTTGCTCCAGCGATGCTGCAAATAATAGAATATGTTCACAGAATATGTTTTAGGTCATCCAAGAAAACCCTGGAATTAAGGCCTTTGGGTCTACATGCGTAACCAAAGATCAGCCAATTTGCCGCCTATTTGTAAAATTCCCAATTATTACTTCCGTCACAAGACAGTTCATTCCCACTAGACGACCTTTGATCAAGACGCCATTTTAACAAATTTTAAATTTGTGCGATAAGAATATTTACACTGAGGAGAATTCTATGTATCGAAATTACTTGAGTAGTCAAATCAAAAGTAGTGAATTCAAATATACCACCACCTGGCGGCCAAGTTCTCAACTTATCAACGCCTCATACGCTTTCTTGCATGACCTTTTTAAAAAACGTGCAGTTCATAATGGGTAAGATTTTCGGATATAAGTAAAATAATCAAAAAAAAATCACTGTTGTGGACCCTTGTTCACTAAAACCCCTCCCAGCGATGTACCCGCGCATCAATAGTCAATCTTTGGTTACGTTTGGTTAATAAATCCAAAATCGGCCATACAATAAAAAGTTATAACAATTTCAATTTGGGGTCAATTTGACCCCAGAGCACAGACAACGTAAGTTTTTTTTAGCACAGACAGAAGGTTAAGTAAGATAAAGCCTGCTTCCGTAGCCGCCTTGAAGACGCTGTTACCGCGGGCGTTGTTAGAACGGCTACCCCAGGAGTGGCGGTATCCATTCGTGTCGCCGAGTACAATCACCGGAGATGATAGTTTCTCGAAAATACTTACCAGCTTACTTTCTTAGTCCTTGTGTTTTCGGCTGGGTATGTAAATCGAGACGACGGTTATCGGGAACGGCCATTTCAGTCTTACCTTACCCTGGCTAGCCGGATACTCATCTGCGGCTCGACGTCCATCTTCTTGTACATGGGACCACCCAAGCAGCACAACTTGTTTCACTACTGAACATTTCACTGTGTTGCAACTATTCGGCAAGAAACAATCTTTGCGTATGTGCCATCAAACATGACTCTCTTGCAGTCTAAAAAGCGCAAGAGGTGGAGCCTACGGAAACATCCTTCGGTTGCAGTAAAATTGCAATAATGTTGCAGAATACTACAGAGAAAAAAAATAAAATAAAAGTATAAAACTGGATTCGACTTATGGATCTTGTGATTGATAGTCCTTCACTCTACCACAGCACTATTCAACACTTCGAAGGGACTGCATGTTGACTCACCATAAAAACCATACGATTATGAAGTTTTGTACTCGGGTTTTCTGTTACTTGAATGCACCATCACAGGAAAAAATTGGGAGTTGTCAAAACGTTGAACGATGCTAAATTAAACAAGAAGTCACACTCTACTTATCTGCAACTTAACTTGAACAAACAAATAAATTTTGTATGACGCATTGAAGTTACATGGTAAAAAATATGCAACTTGATGATTTTGTTGCTGTATTCTGTAAAGTGCTGTATTCTTTGGTTGTTTGTTTCCAAATGTCAAACACGTACTGCATTGCAATTCTAATGAAACATTGATCACAACTCGAACGTTTTTGACATCTTGATGCAACTTTTTCGTGCTTTGATGTTTTTCCAATGCCTTTAATGAAACTGAATAGAAACAAGTTGCTTTTTAGAAGATGTTGCGTGTGCTACTTGTGATGGGATTGGTGGATTGGTTGTAGGGTTTGTATCCGTGATCTGAGTAACTGGTACTCTTAGGTAAGTCTCAGTTTGCACATTTCTATTGTCGGGATTGTTTGTAGAGTAGTGATTGAAAGGAATAACAGGGAGAGTCTTGTAGGTTAACATTAGAAATAAGAAGGCGAAACTGAGCCTGTAAATCACTTGGCCGCTTTCGGTATCGCTCCACGTTTCGGCTTTGGGTAGCCGGATGTGGAGTCGGCACTTTCCTTGAGTCCTTGATCGGTCACTCTTGGGTGCCTGCATTTGTACGTGCGAACTGTCAAAAGAATCGTTAGAGATTTGCCTTTTTGCTTATTCTTCATTATTTTCTTGTTCTCTTCTGCTTTCTGGTTGGCTTGCGGAAGCTTGGCTCGCAGCTTTTCAATTATCTTGTCCTTGATGTTGAGGTTTGCCCGTAACTTGTTGATCGTCTCGGTAAGCTCGGAGACTTTGTAGACGAGATCTTCGACTGTTCCGTTTTTTGTGTGTGGAGTCGAGCCGGCTTCTTACTCCGGATTGTCGTGGTTGCTTAGCTTGTTGCTTTTCTTCCTGCAGCTTGGCGATGATCTTTTTCAGCTTGTTGATTTCTTGATCTTTTCCAGCGCTGGTGATCTTGGCAAAAGTACTTGCTTGTCATGCACCGGAGCGGGCCTCAAAATCCTTGCGTGCTTGCATGTAGGTGATTCCCTGCTCCCGGTTTGGTCCCGAAATTCTGAAGAAATGGCAGTCAAAATTTGGCCTGTAAAAACTTTACTTACGACAGTGCGTTTCCACCGCACCGTCGAAAAAAGTTTGCCAGACTCCTACCACGCAAGTCACTGAGTTACCGACGAAAAAAGTTCTTCGCACAAGTCACTGTTTGGGTCCACAATGACGACCCATATCTCCTCTTCGAAATGGTTCGTCTCACTCCCTCCACGCAAGTCACTGATAGGTCGCACTAGCGACCATGCGTCTCCACCCGATGGGGTGGTTTTTACTCTTCGTCCGGTACTCACAAAACAGCCACTAAGCGTCTCTACCACCAAGCATTTCCACCTGACCAAACAGGCGGGCCCTCATACAAATCCCGGACAAAACCTGAGATTTGCGCTTGTATATGTGAATTGATGAAAATAATGGAATTTATCATGTATTTGTCTCATTACATTTTACAATACACAAGAAAGGCTCCAACACCGTTGGTGGATTATTCTGGGATTTTCAATAACCAGTGGTCATTTTGCGGGCGTGGCCGTGCGTCTAGCGACGTCAATTGTCTACACGCATGTGCTGTGGAGTCACAAATTTTTAGCTTGTTGTAAAAAAGCTAATCCCGCCTTGATACTTCCCGTTCATTATTTGTAGCAGATCTTTTGCATTTGAATATTGACTGTCCTCCACTTTTAACCCAGCTGAATTTCAATGTCAATCAACGATACCTTCGTACTAGATAATTCATTTTACTCCGCGGTGCTCGAACACTTTATGTGCAAAATGATCCATTTTTGCAGAATTTCCAATCACTAATTAAATTAAAGCGATTTTCTCTACAGCCGTAATACTCTTCGGAGTACTCGACAAAAATCCTGAAATTAGGTACAGCAAATCATTTTACACAATTCTAAGTAATGATTATATTTCTTGGCGAAGAATTGAGTTCTGTTGGAACTAGGGTGGTCGGTATTAACCATTTTTGACAAATACCGGTATTCGGTATTTGGTGAAGTCAATACCGGTAATACCGGTAAAATACCGGTAAAATACCGGTATTTGTGAAAATTTCAGAAATATGAAAAAACTTTTGATTTGGATTTTTGTGTTATAAACAATATTTGGTCGGGGTTCAGCCAAATCACACCAAGCGCCAATGAAAAATTTCCAATTTTTTTGTAAAAGTTTTCGTGTAACAAATTCAATTAATAAAAAATCGCATCAGACATCGTTCGACGCCATTGCTGAGGATATTTTACAACAAATGTACGCACAGAACTGTGCAATAAAAATCCTATTCGACTAAATGCTGATGTCATATTAGAAATTTGGAGACAGTACTCGTCGATAGCAAATCCTTCCGCACGCGATGGCATATGAGCAAGTCAAACCACCTTCCTTTTGCCAGTGGAGATATATCAGCTTCCACACTGATATTCTTCCTCCCCTTCATACGGGAGCTTGGCAGAAGGAAGGTCGTGTGATATGTGCCATCACAAATATTGCCCCCCGCTCGCTTTCAAATCGACTTCTATAAAACATTCTTCATGCCTGCCGTATCCTAACGGAACTATCAATTCTATACTTTCGCCTCTAATGCTATCATGAACATGTACGTCCAAGTTTGGAAGATGATATTAGCATTTCCATATCAATGAAATACTTTCCATTTTCCTTTTGCGAACAAAATATCACAAGTCAGTCATAAAGCCGCTTGGTGCGGTTTGGTTGAACCCCGACCATTTATTGATGAACTTCAAATGTTAAAATCATTGCTTGCTGAAGTGGGCAAAGTGAAACTCACGTGGACATAATCACATAACATACTGAGGGATGCATCTCCCAATCCGCCTCGGATTTTATTGGAAAGCTACTGGAAATGCTCCCTCTAGTTCAACGGAAGAACGTCGAAGACACTGGTCAAGTACTTGCGCTTAATCCCTTCCGATTCATTTTAGAACAATTCTTTACGGATCGCTTGCAAGAATCCTAATCTAAAAGTAGTTGCCACCGGCAACGCGAGTATCTTGCTCTGCTGCAGTATCTTCACGAGTTGCAGTCTCTTCAACGATCGCATCTGGAATTATTAGACGCCCGAATTAGATGAAAATGTCCTAATCGTTTCTAATCAATTGCTTCACTGCAGGATTATTCAAAAAACAAAAAGATCGGCATATTTTGATGGTTGCTCTTGGATTCGTTCTTTGAGAGCATCGAATAAGTTGGCGGCAATTTATGTGGCTTGATTTGATAATTGCTCCAACATAAAATAGAGGACCTCGTCGATTTCATATAGCTGTGCAGATGCAGAACTCACGTCAGAGTAGTACGACAGCAGCTTGAACAGGTTCGAGGGCTTGAGTTATTCCACCTATCGCCAAAAAATCATACTCACTGAAGTTGAATTTTGATTGTAGCTTCAAATCGATTAGAGTTTTTTGAACGGATCCCTTTAACTCATAGAACCGTTTGAGCATGGATAACATTATATTCCAACGTGGCTTGGTACAGTGATCACCGCGTCACTATCCAAGCCGTTCCTGGGTGGACGTTAGGCAGAATAACAGCGATTTCAACAATGCTTGTTCTCTCATATGGCCCTCTGCTAATCTTCAGTTTCTATTCATTTCACACTTGCCGCTCGCTTGCAGTGTCAATCGAATCTGTATCTTCATTACTTTCATCTACTCCCTTTCGCTTTGAGTAGTATAATTATCACCGAAAAAAGCCAATAAATTAATTTCGATAAAGTCACGCGGTGATCAAAGCTTTCCTAATTACCAATACATATTCTTTACCGAATTCAGAACGAACATATTTTTACAGCAAATTTCATATATTGTGGGAAAGTTCTCGACGATGTTAACAATGTTCATTGAAGAAAAAAGTGATTGACAATTAGGCAGATGGCTAAGAGAATTAGGCAACACGTATGATTAATGACGATGTTGATCGATTTTTGCTGTAAGGTGATCGTCGTTAATGGTGCTTATTTGTGCAAAAATTCATTTATGTCGTGCTCAATTGTTGTGTTTGTTGCACTGTGAGTCTTTAGCTGATATACGTGAGTAGGTGAAAACTATTCAGGATTTTTCATATTGACAACAAAATTCGAAATACCGAAAATACCGGTATTTTCCGTCTCTAATACCGGTATTTTCGGTACTCAAAATTGGCCGGTAATACCGGTATTACCGCTTGTCATAAGACGAGTTAATACAATCCCATTGAATTCCACCACTTGATTGTATCTTGACAGATACGTATTTCGACCTCAACAGTAAGGCCGTCTTCAGTGTCTCGTACTTGACTCGACTTACGAGTACGAGACACTGAAGACGGCCTTACTGTTGAGGTCGAAATACGTATCTGTCAAGATACAATTAAGTGGTGGAATTCAATGGGATTGTATTAACTCGTCTTATGACAAGTGAAGACATTGCACTAAAAAGCTCAAAATAATTTTCTTTTCAAAACGGTATTACCGGTTTCGGTACTACCGGTTAGACCACCCTAGTTGGAACGAAAATATGAAAAGGGTTTTCGCATATTTGAGAATGTACAAAACGAGTTCTTCTCAAACCTGCTTTTCCTTTATGATAATGACCAAAGAATAATAAAAAATAAATTAAAATTTTGAGCAAAATTAAAACCCTATTAATTTAAGAAAATAAGTAATAAGCCGCTATTGACTGCTTTTGCCAACAAGAGGGGAGACGTGGGAAGCAATATTGAAACAGAACTGTTTCCATACTTTAAATAATAAAGAATAAATATATAACAAATCCATTTACTATATTAGGTACTTTGTTGTTCTTTCATTGAATTCGCTAAATCAAACATTTTCATTAACAGTCAAAGTATTGTCAATATTTCAATATTTTATGAGCACGTACATCCGCCTAATAAAGCGTTACAGTAGTTCTACAAACAGTTCATTGCAAGGCACCGTATTATCAGTAAATGTGCTGCTCCGAATGCGGTACAGCAGGTTCAAACGGTTTCCCACATATAGCAAAGGTTGATATATATTTTTGTCAGTCTCGTACACTAAGTATGTAAAGGCTATAAGATCACTCCGATTCAGTTCGACTAATTTCGGTGATGTCTGTAGGTATGTGTCTATGCATGAGAATAAAATACACTTTTCAATACTTTGAATTATTCGATTTGTTTGCAACAAGCTACATTCAACGGAGAGAGCGATCTTTTTTCGCTATTGGAAATTATCCCGTTCGGCCATTGCGTTCCGGAGTAATTGACAAAACATTCTTTCCTCTCAATGATCCCAATCGGAAATACAGCTCGTAATTCGTAAAAAATCAGGCATAGCGATAATGTAATGGTTGTGAAATCATGCATACTGAAGGTACAATTAAGTGGTGGAATTAAATGGGATTCTACAAACTCGTCTTATTTGTTGTTTTAATTGGCTATTTTCGGTGGCAAATAAATCAAAACAGCAATTTAGTGTTACGCGTTTCGGCTTACTACGCTTCAGCCATCATCAGACGCCTAAAATCACATTTATTACAATTTTCACAATCAAACAATAATTCAAACAAAATACACTTACTACTAGCTGACAACCTTCTAGCTGTTCAGTAGACAAACATAACTATTTTTCTTTATTTCCTTTCTCGCTAATCTCTACCACCCAAATCACAACCCATCGATTACGTAATTTTTTCTCTCACTCTCAGTCATTCGTCCGTTCTTTCCTCTCAGGTACTCTTCTCAATACCGCCAATAGACCGTTGTAGGTTGTATCAAATATACCACGCGGGAGTGTGTAGGTTGACCGTTTGCGCCTTGCCTCGTCTTATGACAAGTGAGATTAATTAGGGTTTTGCCTTTCTCGTATATTTTTCTTTATGCAGGTAGCTTTCAAAATTTGTCGTCCTCGCTTTCCGCATCGCCTTTGTAGTTTGTCTGGAAATTTGGGTGGAAAAACGTTCATTTTGACATTTTATTCCTAGAAGTTTCAGTGAGCCGTAAACCAAATGACACATTGTAGAGTATAACCCAAAGAATGCCGAAGAAGGGACATTACAAGAACGCCTGCTAACAAGTTTATAATTAGGTTTTTCGGCTTTCAGTCACATGTGAATGTTGATGATTTTAAATTATTGCCAACGTTTCGATCCGGAAATAAGTTTTGAGCATCGAGTGGTATTTCAAAATTAGGTATCTTATAGGGCTGGGGTGTTCGTTGAATTTTTTTCAATCTGACGTTTAGTTGTGAGACTCATTTGGCGTGAAGCGTTACGGAGCCGAAATCAGGTTTCTTAATACATTTTTTATGGTTCTTACACAATAATGACAGTTTTGGGGAACCGAAATACAATGATACAGTAGATGATACAGCAGATCAACTACGGTTGGCCTAGATACAAATACAACACCATATCCAATGAGCCTCATCAGACCCAACTGAGCCACTGGCTTCATCTATATAAAATAAGCTTTCAGAATAACGCAAATCTAGATGCCAAAATGTGCCTATAAGGCAGATATTTAATCATGAAATTGGCCTATTTCTTCGCTAAAGCTGTTACATTTGATAGAAATTTAAATCAAAAAACACCATACTATCTGTAGATTATCGTGTATTAGTGCCATTCAATGTTTTGTGATACAGAACGGGTCCATATGTTGTATATTTAGTTTACAAATCTCGCGCTTAGTTTCATAGGAGCGTAGCTGTATTGATCGATTTATCTTCGTCGATGTTTTCTTTTAATTATTGTACCGAATTGCGCTAGTTTGTCGATGATTTAATGGTTTGGTGTGATAAGGGATGAATGTATCTTGCACCAGAATCAATAATCACGGTTGTAGCTTTTGAAACAATTGAGTTATGAACGAAATATAAAATCGATTAAGAGAAATCGATCAATACAGTTACGCCCCTATGAAACTAAGCGCGAGAAATATTGAAAATCGTTTTTTACATTAGTTCTGGATTACAATATCAAAAAACAAAGATTCAACCCTTCAAAACAGGAGGAAAACATAAAGTATCTTCAGCAAAGTTTCTCAAAACACAATATTGTAAAACACTGTCAAAAATCGAACAAAAAAGATTGGAGAAAAAAAAGGTTTTTTTTTCTCGGGTATCGCAATAAAACCTAAATGTGAATTTTACGCTCTTAATGTTGTCGGGCGACTTCATGAACACATTCTATGAACAAAACAAATCGATTGCTAAAATGAAGAAGTTCGGCATTAACGCTTGTTTTCTAAGATGGTTTCGTTCATACCTCACACACCTTAAGACTGTGGTTGTAATCGGAGATTGCCAGGCACCCAGTTTTATTTCTACATCAGGTATACCTCAAAATAGCCACTCGGGTCCTTTCCTGTTCCTACTGTACTTCAACGACGTGCATTTAGCTCTGAAGGCTCCAAGACTATCATTTGCAGACGACCTGATTTTTTTGTCTCATTCAGCTCAGCTCAGCTTGAAGTGTTCGCTGATTGGTGCAGGCTCAACCGTATGATGGTACACCCAAAGAAATGTTCATTAATTTCTTTTTCACGAAAAAAAAAATCGATTTGCTTTAATTATCGTTTACTGAATGTAGAATTCGAACGCGTTGATCATATTAAGAATTTAGGAGTAATTATGGATTCCCAACTCATATTTAAGCAGCATGTATCATACGTTGTGGACAAGGCTTCTCGATCTCTCGAATGCATTTTCAGAATTGCAAAAAACAAAAATTACTAACATCTATTACCTAAAAGTGTTATACTGCTCCTTATCGCGTTCCATCTTAGAATATTGTTCTGAGGTATGGAGCCCAAACTACAACAACGGCGTTGAAAGAATTGAGTCGGTACAACGCAGGTTTTTGCGCTTCGCACTACGTAAGTTACCCTGGAGAAACCCTGTTCAACTGCCGAGTAACCACGATCATTGTGAACTAATTCACCTGGAGCCCCTGCATGTGCGTAGGAATACGGCGAGGGCTCTGTTTATTGCTGACGCTCTTCAGGGTCGCTTAGATTGTCCATCGCTTCTTGAGCAAGTGAACATCAACGTTGCACCTCGGTCTTTGAGAAATACCTCCTTGCTCCGTTTACCGTTTCAATGTACCAATTACAGCATGTACGGTGCGATGACTGGACTGCAAACAATATTTAAGGACCGGTTCAGCGTTTAGTGTTAGTCGCCTAAACCTAAGACGTCGGTTTTCCAGTTTGTTTGCTTCTCGTGTATAGTTTAACTAATATATAACATATAAATATGTACTATAAAAGTATTTCAAAACGTTTTCTTTACGCAACTTGTTATAGTATGTTATATAAAGCTTATTTAAGACATATACATTAGTTATATAGATGAAAATAATAACATGTTTAGTGACAAGAACGATGTTTTATAAGACGCCATTTTTTGCGCTTTTTGGACTTATAAGTGTATGAAAAAAGGTAATGTATGCATGGAGAAATACAAGATACCTTGTATTATATGGGCATTATAAACATGTATAAAACAAAGTGTGTTACTTGGGTTCTCAATACCGCCAATAGACCGTTGTAGGTTGCATCAAATATACCACGCGGGAGTGTGTAGGTTGACTGTTTGCGCCTTTGCCTCTTTTGTGGGCTTTTTATTATGCAGGTCACTTTAGGGCTGGGGTGTTCGTTGAAGTTTTTTTTAATCTAATGTTTGGTTGTGAGGCTCATTGGGCGTGAAGCGTTACGTTTCGGAAATCATGTTTCTTAATACATTTTTTTATGGTTCTTACACAATAATGACAGTTTTGGGGAACCGAAATACAATGATACAGTAGATGATACAGCAGATCAACTACGGTTGGCCTAGATACAAATACAACACCATATCCTTCAATTTTCGCAAAGCCAACCATCGTAATATCGCTGAGCTACTGTCTTCTATCGATTGGCATAACATTCTGGATCTAGAAGATGTGAATATCGCAGCGCAAACATTTTCCAACGTCTTGGCGTATGTCATTGATCAACACGTGCCGAAGAAAGTCTGTCGTAAGGCCAATCCTTCATGGTACTGCGACTACTAAAAGAGCTGCTTTCAGGCAGCATCGTTCGGTCTCATTTCGGAAGCAATTAGGTTAGGCTCAACTATGAGTACAAGCGATCCAGTAAGGAGTGTTACTCTCAACATCAATACTCTACCAATCTACAAGGCAGACAAAAATAACCCCTTTTTTGTTAACATCCGATTACCGTAAGCCTTGTATTAATGTGAACGATTTCAGTCCGAGTTGAACACAGGAATACTGAATACTGTTTGACTATGGCATAAACAAACGAAATGTGTCCGAAAATCAACAGGTTTACTTTGATTTGCGACGATATTTATGTGTTATTTTTTCATTATGCTAGCTGTTTAAGTTTACGTCTTGCGACATTGTTGCCAGCAGTTCAAACACACAAATAGCATAATTGAAATTAACTGCGTTTTCTTTTTGATTTTTCATGATGTCCTAAAGTAGGATAATGAAAATATAATTATGACATTAATAGATAACAGGTTGAAGGGAGATTTATTATTTTTCGATATTTTACATGTTTTCACTATGATTTCACAGTAGTTCATGTTGACATCACTGTTTAAGGTTCCCCCAAACACACGCGATGCGACAGTCGCGACGCGATTCTATCGCTTGGCGACATCGATTCTGTCGCCGTTGGTATGGATGCGTAAATAGAACATTTCCTGCAGCGACCAAACGATAGAATCGTGGCGACTAGTTGTCGCCGTCGCGGTGATGAAATCGCTTAGGTCTGGGGGAGCCTTTACTGCTATAGGTAATGATCAATGACTGGTCGCATACGACGTTGCCGACGACGAGCAACCGACGACATTGTTAGCATGCGTGGCGGGAGGAGGAAATTTTTTCACTCAGTTTTATTTTGATTGAATCGACGCTAAATGAGCACTATATGGTTTGATAATTTATCAATGTGTAGATTAGGATTCTAACGTAGTTCTCATACTTTTTCTAGTAAAAGTACAATCAGGTGTGATTTTTTCAATCACAAACAAACTGCTCGGTGCTAATTGGAGTGAGAAAGTGGGTAATTGTAAGATTGTGTTGGAGATCCGCACGGCAGCCATTCTGAATGACACCGTAAGAGGCCTTAATATCCAACGCAACCTCAAGTCGCATCTTAAACGCTTCCAGGCAATATGTCAACGAGCAACCCAAAGAATCTGGATTACCTTCATCCATGACGCTCAACGACAACACGGCATCTACGACCCATGACATCTGTTCGTTTTTCTCCGAGCAGTTCTCGAGCGTGTTCTCAAATGAGGTATGGGGGAGGTTCCTTCATCAGTGCTGCCACCTGGAAAAGTTTAGAGAAAAAGTAGAACCATGGAGATTTGGCATGGCATGGTATAGAAAATGAGAATTAAAATGTCTCTAGAACGTTATAGAATTTTTTTGCCAAACCATTTTTTGTTTTTGGGGTTAGAAATTCAACAATCTTGTTAATGCTTAAACTGCTTATTCGAAAAAATATAAAAATCGAGATATAGATATCATGTCTATTTTGTGTCCTTTTAAAATTCTACCGTAAACCAAGATTTTTTAGAGAAAAGCCCTTAATTTTTGTTTTATAACAAAAATATACTTCATTTCCTATACCACATCGTGTGAAATTTCAATGATTCTACTATTTCTCTCAATGACAGTTGGTGGTCTTCTCCTCCCCTATTATCAGCCGTGGAAATTGAGAACGCTGTGAACACTGCTCCGACCGTCAACCAAACACTTGGCACCATTGTCATTGATGCAACGATGGTTATCAGCGCTTCTTCCCGACTCAAACGTAGCTTTTTTCCGGGACCCGATGGTTTTCCCTCGGTTCTTCTGAAAAGACATATGAATGTTCTGGTGACCCCGACACTTCTTATCTTTCAAGCGTCTATCAACAGTGGTACATTTCCTGCTTGCTGGAAAACTGCGAGCATGTTTCCGGTACACAGGAATGGCAACAAACGTGACATTAATAACTACCGTGGTATCACTTCTTTAAATGCAATTTCAAAATTATTCGAGCTGGTGATTTTGGAGCCACATGAGGCCCATTGCAAACCATTTCTCAGCAACGACCAACATGGCTTTACACCCGGGCGATCTACAGCTACCAGTGGCGCCGGGAGTGGGTGGGACACGTAGGACATGTCCTACGCACGAATTTCCCTGGGTGGGACAGTCAAAGTATTGTCCTACCCATGATTTTTGGTAGAACATATGAATCATTAGCTGGCAAAAATCTGTGTGTTATTAAAAGGTAATTTCAAATTTAATTAGAGTCTTTAGAATAATCAAAGGTTTCCAAGAGGTTTCCAAAGGAATAGACTACTGATTGTTCTTTAGGACGTTGAGCACTTTATAAGTGTTCAAGATGTCTAAGGCAAGGATCTTTCCGATCATTTCGTAATTTGGGTTCAATCATTTAGATGTTTATCAATATTACCTCAATGACCCCTGACTTTCAAAATGTGTAGTATGGTGAACTTTTTATCTGAAGATTTTTCTACAACTCTGCCTAACAAATCGTTGTTTGAATTTCACTAAAACCGGAGGTAATGTGCTAGTTGCAGTAAATTATACGATTATACTAAATGATAACAGTTACTGCAACTGGCGCTTAATGTACGTTATAAGTGGAATTCAATTAACGAACAGAGAGACAGAGTTGAAGAAAAACCTTCGCACTAGAAGTTCACTAAACATTTTGGAATTCAGCATCTGGAATGATTTATTGACAATCAGCTAAATGATTGAACCTAGATTACTAAATGATTAGAAATATCCTTGGTCTAAAAGTTTTCCAGTGGCAAAAAAAATGTTGTTGAAATCAGTAAATGGGATTAATTAAAAATTTTGAAAGCGTTGATAGATGGAGGGCGTTTAAATGAATTATTGGAAACCCAAGGAAAAAGGTTTTCCACAAACCTTAAAAGATTCATTGAAATCTGAGGAACCGCAAACATCACAAAGTCCCCTTGAAATCTGGTTCGTAACGATTTCGTAAAAGTTCGCTTTGAATCGCTAAATCCATAACCAAGAATAAGCAATAATGCAATAATTGATTGAAACCAGTGAAGATTTATGGATTTAAATTAGGATGAGATTTAAATTATCTGAGTATTCTGTCCGCAAAGATCTTTTTAAGTCCAGATTATTTCTAGAATCGATTATGTTGCTGCCGCATGCATAACTGTATTGATATGGATTTCATTTCAACATGGGACGGTAACTTTTTCACTTTTGGCGGCAGTATAGGTAGAATATGCATCGATTTCGGAAACAAGCTTGGTGATCTAGTGGCTACCGTTTCTGCTTGTAAGCAGGAGAGCATGGGTTCGATCGCATGATCGTCCTTATCCTATGATTTATGCCTTAGTTTTTTCTGTGTTCCACGTTCTACCGAAACTATTCCTTCTGCTATACCTTCCACACTAACAGCTTCAAAATCTTCCATATGACCTATGAGAGGTCGTAAAGTTCTCTGCACCTTTGTAGTAGGAGATGCAGCTCTCGGTGGTCACGGGTGGAAGTGATACGCTTGTAACACTCGCGAATTTTTGCAAACCGCAAATTTGTTTAATCTTTATTAAGGTTTTTTTTTCAATTTTAAATTAAGTTCAACACCGCGCGAATCGCCTAAAGCCAATGCTAATACCTTAACTTTTGCTCAAACTGGCATTTCCTATTTGTCCTACCCACGACTCGCAACGTGGATGCGCCTCTGACAGCTACTAACTAACTTGCTCTGCTTGACTTCCTATATAACCAATAGTATGGCTCAACGTGCACAGACGGAGGTGATCTACATGGACCTGGCCGCTGCATTCGATAAAGTGAACCACGATATTGCGATTGCTAAAATGAAGAAGTTCGACATGAACGGTTGTTTTCTAAGATGGATTCGTAAGACTGTGGTTGTAATCGGAGATTGCCAGGCATCCAGTTTTATTTCAACATCAGGTATACCTCAAGGTAGCCACTGTTCCTACTGTACTTCAACGACGTGCATCTAGCTCTGAAGGCTCCAAAACTATCATTTGCAGACGACCTGAATGTTTTTTTTTGTCTCATTCGCTCTACTGAAGATTGTCGCTTTCTTCAGCTTGAAGTATTCGTTGATTGGTGCAGGCTCAACCGTATGTTGGTACACCCAAAGAAATGTTCAGTAATTTCTTTTTCACGGAAAAAAAATCGATTTGCTTTAATTATCGTTTACTGAATGTAGAATTCGACCGCGTTGACCATATTAAAAATTTGGGAGTAATTATGGATTCCCATGTATGTACGTTGTGGACAAGGCTTCTCGATCTCTCGGATGCATTTTCAGAATTGCATTAAAATTGACTGACATCTATTACCTAAAAGTGTTATACTGCTCCTTATTGCGTTCCATCTTAGAATATTGTTCTGAGGTATGGAGCCCAAACTACAACAACGGCGTTGACATAATTGAGTCGGTACAACTCAGGTTTTTGCGCTTTGCACTACGTAAGTTACCCTGGAGAAACCCTGTTCAACTGCCGAGTAACCATGATCGTAACCACGAACTAATTCACCTGGAGCCCCTGCATGTGCGTAGGAATACAGCGAGGGCTTTGTTTGTTGCTAACGTTCTTCAAGGTCGCTTAGATTGTCCATCGCTTCTTGGGCAAGGGAACATCCATAAATTACGTAACGCTTAGAGGGGGGAGGGGGTTGAGTGAAGCGCGACAGTCAATACAAAAAGTTTTGATGATTCAAATAAAAAGTGTGACATTGGGAGAGGGTTGGAAATGGTCGATTTTTGCGTTACGTCATTAATGGATCTTCCCCAAGTGAACATCAACGTTGCCCCTCGGTCTTTGAGAAATATCTCCTTGCTCCGTTTACCGTTTCAACGTACCAATTACAGCATGTACGGTGCGATGACTGGACTGCAAAGGATATTTTTAATAGGTTCGCTTCAGCGTTCGACTTTAGTGTTAGTCGCCTAAAGCTAAGACGTCGATTTTCCAGTTTGTTTGCTTCTCGTGTATAGTTCTACGATTCTGTTTATTTTTGTAACATGTTAAACCGCTTTAGTATTAATTATTGTAACTTTATTTAACATCATTCGGGCTGTAGGATGCCTGTTGATATACATATAAATAAATAAATAAATAAACACAATCATCTGCAAGCTGTCTTAACGAGAATTTTGGCATGTCTCTGACGTAAAAATTGTAAAGCAAGGGAATTGAGCATGAGCCCTGGGGGAGACCCATGTAGCATAAGGCTATCTGACGTTTATCATCTTGCTCTTGCACGCGCACAGACGGGATAGGGTTTGTTTTCATACGGAAACGCTTCGGAAGCGTTTCCGTATGAAAACAAACCCTATCTCGCCTGTGCGCGTGCAAGAGAAAGATGATAAACGTCAGATAGCCTTATAAGTTGCCGAGGCACCACGAGAAAAACTCATACGCTTCTCTAGCAACAAATTATATAAATAGTTGTATAAAATTGTGAAAGTCCACACGCTTGGAGTTTGTCGTATAAGACATCGACGCAAACTGAATCGAAAATGTTGTCATCAAAATGACAATCAATGTCCAAAACCACTCAGTCCATTTACTCATTTTTAGCGAAAGTAAGTTGAATTTCGAAAGAAGTTGAAGAGAGTCATCTTCTCCAACAGTTTTCGAAAACAGGACAGCACCGCGATGGGATGTTAAGAATTACCATCCGACGCGGGTTCCAGGTTTTTGGAACAATGTTGCACTCCAATAACTGATTCAACAAGTTCAATAAGCGCCTCTTCCCGACGTCTGGGAGGTTTTTGAGCAACTTGAACCTGGTGCTATCCATCCCTGGAGCGGGATTGTGACATGAAAGGAGGGCAAGCGAGATTTAAATAATCGAAAACGGGCGATCCATATCATCCCTATCCGCAAAAGTATACCGTGACTCTTGCTTCACCGGTACCGAGTCCGGACAATCTTTCTTGGCGAAGTTTCACGATCTTCGTTTACGGACGACGCGTTGCGCATTCTTCTCCCCACGGTCCACAGAGTTCCCATTGAAGTCTCGCGCGACAAGCCTTCAACAAAATTACGCTAAATACCTGCAGTTTTTTCTCAACTAGATTTCGAGCGGGATACCGTTTATGAAGAATGATCGAACCGTGTTGGAAATCGAGAATTTGATCGGAAAATGAACACTACCAGGAGGATCCATGAGCTCGAACAAATGGAAAGATCTAGACGGCTATCTCTTACTGGAGGAGCCACTCATGTAACTACTTTTTTTATTCAAAATTGACATATGGGTCATTCCATATGAAGTGACCGAGAAAAAATGCAAACGTGCAATCGACTTTCTTAGAATTCAATGAAATTTTGACCAATTGTTTATGTATGGGTTATACCCCAAAATCCCAAATTTCGTAGTGATTGGACCTCCCCACGATTAATACGACCATGCTCCCCCACTTTCCGCATCGCGATTCAGAAGATCAGTATGGGTTTTTTTTGCATTTTTGCTCCTAGAGGCTTTATTTTATCGTTAATTTAATCATCTGACTTAATACGTTACCATATAGTCTGAAAGATGCCGAAAGAGTTTGCTGAAGAATAAGCATTGCTGGAAATATTACAACGCTTCGAAGATTTATTATTGAAAGCATATGCAAAAAATCAATGTTTCTGCCAGCGCTATCTGGCGAACTGTGGTTTTTAGACGGCAAAATCATTTCTCTTTCCGGAATTTTCCTTTAAAAATTAATCCGAATAACTACAATTTGTTCCTCAGCCCTAGAAGATTAAAATTTTTGAAATAACGCTCAGTTGATTGATTGGTACACGTAGTTTGGCAGTGCTGGCAGAATAAACAATTTTGGTCGTCGTTCCAGCAAGGATCCTTCTTCTACAAAGTTTGTCGGCATCCTTAGGGTCAACCTTAAACGCAATATGTCACATGGTTTAAGAAAATCTGAATTATCTAGGAGTTAAAATGCAATAAAAACAAAAAAAAAATTGAGTAGCAAATATTATCCATTTATTTTCAAAATACAGAAAATAAAATCATTATCTCAAAGTAGACCATTTTTATGATGTTTGTTTTTGGTCTACTGTTTTCATATTTTGATAATATACATACACAGTTGACAATTCTCGATTCCTTGGTGAGTGACTGAGAGCTCATGGCTGTCGTCAAATCACATTTGCGTGCTGTGAAGTGTGGGTTTTATTACCGTTGTAGTAAGATAGTATTGACTAGTATTGACATTAAGCTTTTCTTTTGCCATGTGTATAATTACAAAGTTCGTTTGAAAATAGCATCCAACGTTCTTTGCCATTTTCAACCCTCTTACCACCCACTTGTCACAAATAGTCACAAATCACTTACCTTACCACTTACCACTTACCAAATCACTCACCTTCTGTACGTACAAGTATCATTTACATAATAATTTGCCTTTTCATACACTATTTTTCCACAATAACATAGTGAAAGTCTACTTCCTTATGAGATACTTTATTTTTCCCTTTCTCGTAAACTAAGCGTACTGAAAGGCTATATGTTCGCTCCGAAAACAAACTTTTTATTGAAGGCCCGGGGACCCATAGTGTTGTATACCAATCGACTCAGTTCGACAAATTAAGGTGATGTTGGTGTGTGTGCGCAGAAAAGCTTCACCCACTTTTTAGGCACTTGCCTTTAACCGATTTGCTCACAACATGTTGCATTTTACGGGAAATCCTGTCCCATTGTTTCCTATTTTAATTTAATTGGTTCGGACTATGGGCTCGGAACATATGGTCAAAATGCACGAGAAATGCACCATTCCACAAGTAAATTAATCAGGGTTTTAGATAATCATATCGTTTCTTCTGTCGTAATTGCCTCTCGTATGTCTTTCTTTTGCTGTTTTTAAGAAAATGTTTGTTTCTATGATTAAAACACGAGTCTTTCGGTTCACTTAATCTAACGTTATTTTGTAAGAATAAAATAGTATGAAAAAGATTTCGGCTCCGTAACGCTTAACAGCATATGAGCCGAAAGCTTTTGAAATTAATTAATGATTTATAAAATTAAAAAAAAAATCTGTCCATAGCAGGTGAAATACTATAGTACCTATGTGAGTAATAGTTTAATAGTACGCTTTACAACAATACAGAAAAGCTATTTCTTCCATAGTGACTACGTTGCCAAGTACATTATTTACTATTCAAAGTTACACGATTTACAATTTCTTTTAAGAAATCAATATCTTTGAATTCTTGGCAATTCCCTAAAAACACTCTAGCAAAAAGGGTAAAGGTTACACGGTGTGTCTGTGACCATTATTAACGAAAAAAAAATGTCCATCCATTCTGAACTCGCCTTTCGAAAGATATAATATCCAGGCGTCTGCTATGAAAATTTCAAAATCTTTCATCTAGGGAATCGCAAGTTATAGCAGTTACAAATTTAATGATTTTTGCGTTAGATATCTCATATATACCGTGAATTTCCTCTCGATTACATCAAAATAAATTATCATCAAATATGCAATTTGCAACCTCAATCAACTATAACCTTAAACCTATTCTTTGAATAATAGAAAAAAAATAGCAAAGGATGTTAGAGATAACATTGTACAAATATCGATGGCAAAATAGACAATACAACCAAAATACAGTATTCAAATTACAGAATTATTGCACTTCAATCTCCTAATCATACCAAAGTTTGAATATTGTCTGACAAACAAGTAACTACACTCTGTATGATGATTCTGCTTTTATTAAATATGATAATAGTTGGTAACATAGAATATCGCGCTGAAACAATGTTGTCTTTCATGGGTACTGGGTATTTAGTAAGACTAGTAACCAACATTTAAAAAACAATGTGCATCATTTGTTGTCAGTTATACAACCATCATCCAGTTCGATTCAAGCAGTGGTACGAAAACGAGCTCCATTTGGAAAAAAAATGGGAAAGTCTAGATCACCCGAGGAAAACCGCCTTTTCCGAGAACGGTAGACGGAAAAAGCATTTATGCACCACTTTGGAACGTCTCAACAATTCAACTGATTTGCTGTAAAACGATGCATTTACTTCATAAAATAATGCATTTACTACATAAATTAATTTACAATGTTATGAAAGCTTATATGTGAATATGTACATTTTGTGGAAGATAATGAATTGAAAATGTATTGGAGGTAACCACTTTCCCTTCGGTATGACTCGAACCCACGACCCTACAGTACGCTAGACTAGTGCTTTAACCAACTAAGCTACGAAGGACCTCCATCGGCCTTCGCAACCTAGGCTATTGAATGAGCTCGAGATTCCTAAATTGGACGCATAGTCAAATCACTCGCAATCCATTTGTCAAGCCAACACTTCCATATGTGTATAGTATACGTCCACATTAGAGGAGCGTGAGTATTTAGTCTGTTGACTTGTAAGGTCGTCTTCAGTGTCGACTTGAGTAGAATCAAGTACGAGACACTGAAGACGACCATACAGTTGAGGTCGAAATACGATATGTAATATGATTTGGTGGAATTAAATGGAATTGTACTAAAATCGTCTCATGACAGTGAAATATTTCTTAAATAGTTTCAGTCTTTTGAAATCTCTCATTTTCATACCTGGCTTCATGGAAATACGATGGTTTCCATCTTCTAGTCGGATACTAGTATTCCCTGTGTCAGTTAATTTATGTAGTAAATGCATTAATTTATGAAGTAAATGTATCGTAGTTCAGCAAGTCAGTTAAATTGTTGAGACGTTTCGAAGTGGTGCATATATGCTTTTTCCGTCTACCGTTCTCGGAAAAGGCGGTTTGCTCGTGTGATCTAGCCTTTCCCATTTTTGTTCCAAATGGAACTCGTTTTCGTACCACTGCTTGAATCGAACTGGATGATGGTTAAATAACTGACAACAAATGATGCACATTGTTGTTTAAATGTTGGTTACTAGTCTTACTAACTACCCAGTACCCATGAAAGACAACATTGTTTCAGCGCGGTATTCTATGTTACCAACTATTATCATATTTAATAAAAGCAGAATCATCATACAGAGTGTAGTTACTTGTTTGTCAGACAATATTCACACTTTGGTATGATTAGGAGATTGAAGTGCAATAATTCTGTAATTTGAATACTGTATTTTGGTTGGATTGTCTATTTTGCCATCGATATTTGTACAATGTTATCTCTAACATCCTTTGCTATTTTTTTTTCTATTATTCAAAGAATAGGTTTAAGGTTATAGTTGATGGAGGTTGCAAATTGCATATTTGATGATAATTTATTTTGATGTAATCGAGAGGAAATTCACGGTATATATGAGATATCTAACGCAAAAATCATTAAATTTGTAACTGCTATAACTTGCGATTCCCTAGATGAAAGATTTTGAAATTTTCATAGCAGACGCCTGGATATTATATCTTTCGAAAGGCGAGTTCAGAATGGATGGACATTTTTTTTCGTTAATAATGGTCACAGACACACCGTGACGTTAGGTATGCATAACAAAATCTTATGTGATTGATAAGTTCCATATGAATCATATAACATTCAAAACTCTATAACTCGAGAACGGCTCATAATACCTTGGGGTTTCGAGTGTTTCTTATGCAAAATTCTCTGGAGAACACGATGCTGGTGTTATTTTTCAAATAAAAATATACTCATTGGCAGAAAAATACAATTTTATACTTAAAACGCAAAAACAATACAGATGGCAACACTTCTACTGAAAATCGATATTTTTCTCAAAAAGTTTGAAGAATTCTCTTCAAAATGCATAAAAAGAAGTTATTTGTAGCTTTAAAACTGTCCGAGATATGAGTCGTTCAAAAATATGGTTTTTACAAATCGTCAAAAACGGAGGGTGCTCGCATTTGCCGAGGGGTTGTCCAATCCTCAAATAAATTTGGATTTTTTCATATAATCGGTAGATAAACAAATCCACAAAATTTGATAAAAATCGGTGTAAGTCGATTACAAGTGGTTCGGTCACTTGGTATGGAATGACCCATATCGAAGTCGTCTCAAAGGTCGTATATCATTAATGCTGTCCAATGAGAGTTTGAAGTAGCTCGAAGTTTCTCCCTGTCTTGCTCATGCCCATTTGTTGACAAAAAAGAACAAGCAGGACAGGAACAACTTCGAGCTACTTCGAGCTGCTCATTGGACAGCACTATTGTTTAATGGTTGTCGTCGTACACCCTCCAGCCCGTTTCGTGGAAGTTAAAATCTCCCAAGGGCAACCGTGGCTCGGGCATAATCGAGAGATGCGAGAGATCTCTACTGAAAACGTTTCTTCGAATAGTCAACTGACAAGCGACAGCTTTGATGCCTGAAATCGTAGCAAGATGGACTCTAAAGAAAGAGTGCTGTTTTTCGATGACTAAAAGCACCCCTCCATATCGATGTAATTTGTTAACTAAAAACTATTTGAAAACATCTAATTTTGATAGAATACTTCGATAGTTCCACCGTAGAATCGAAATCATGTTAGCCTGATCGACGAAATTAGTCATCGAAAGATTTAAACGAGTTGAGGAGGGCACTGCTTTGACCATGTTCTTCACGGTGTCGGAAGCATCAATGAAGTTTAGGATGAGCTCCACGATCCCAGAAAGCGTGAACATTGGAGCGCTCGGAGGTTGTCCTGTTCGCTTTCTATCCTCCTTTTCTGACTGAGAAATCAAAAGAAAAATGGGGCATCTGGGATTTTAGATGTTCCTGGAAGCGGCGGAAACTGTCGTTTAGACTGATGTGAAACCACAGAAGTTGAACGTTTTTGAGAATTTCCATTCGTTTTTGAGAAGAATGTTATTCGAAAGTTATTCGGAATCATTTTTCAAAGTAAAAATTTGAACGAAAAAAAATAACGTTTTGCCATCAACCACCATAGGTAGCCCGATATTGCTACTTTCTTGCATACGGTTTGAACAATCAATTTCCGGCATCTTTTAAACTACATATTAGCGTATCAAGTCTAATGATTGACGATAAATTGAAACCACCAGGAGCAAACATATAAAAAAGTATACGTTTTCCCTTCTTCTTCTTCTTACTGGCATTACATCCCCACACTGGGACAGAGCCGCCTCGCAGCTTAGTGTTCATTCTGCACTTCCACAGTTATTAACTGCGAGGTTTCTAAGCCAAGTTACCATTTTTGCATTCGTATATCATGAGGCTAACACGATGATACTTTTATGCCCAGGGAAGTCGAGACAATTTCCAATCCGAAAATTGCCTAGACCGGCACCGGGAATCGAACCCAGCCACCCTCAGCATGGTCTTGCTTTATAGCCGCGCGTTTTACCGCACGGCTAAGGAGGGCCCCCATACGTTTTCCCATACTAATCTAATCTAATCATACAAATCTCAACCGCGATGAGGGGACGCAACCAATCGAGCTCATCTTCTGCACGGTTTATTAGGGCTCCAAGACGATTCAGAAACCACACTCACTTGATAGGGTAAAGTTTGCGTTTTCCCATACAGCCGTGCCCTACTACTATGTATAAATCAATCAGAAATTGATAGCACCAAACAATTATTATATCACTGTTATGAATACTAATACTGTTTTGTTGAAACACGCATATCTTAATACCGCATTATTGCGGGGAATATTGGCCGACTACAATCTGCACCACCCTCGCTCGCGATCGAGAAACCTGTTTCGTTCAACAAATACAATAAGTCATAAAATGTGATGCTAAGTGATCAAACTGGAAGGAAGGCCCTGACGGTTGGATTTTGGATTTTCCAAATCACGTTCCTGGAATCACTACTAAATGCGTCTGAAGCTGCACTGGCAGACGAGGACAAGCATTGGGTTTGTTAGCACATGAATGATCCACGATCGAATGATTGGTAGAGCTGCAGTAGCTGGATTTTCCCTCGTATTAGCATCATTCTTATCACTATTTTAAAATGAAGTAGAGCTAAGGCGTCTTCTCTCAGAGTGATGCATGGCGTACATGCCTAGTACTTACAAATGAGAGAAGTTCAAGCTTTCGTTCATATAAAAACGAACTGCAGAGTGCTACAGTCATCAAGTTGAGTGATACGGTCACCTCTCTCTACTAGTCACCGTAGGGTATTTCTGTTGTTTTGGCTGGGAAATCTCCACCAAAGTTAGTACCTTGTTAGTACTGTCACAGATAGGAAGCTATTACAATGCGGTTTTTCTTAGCAACGGTTTTGGTAGTCACGTTGGCTTGCGCCTATGGCAAAGTCGGTAGGTTGAATGTATTGACTATTGCAAATTACTGATTAATAATCAATTAATACATTGTTTGTTTCGCAGTTCCATTACAAAGGCATGTGAGGGACGTAAGTGGTAGTGCAGCGTCGGCTGGCTCGCAATCGGCCAGTGGTGCCGGGGGCTCAGCTTCCCAAAGCGGAAGCTCGGCATCCTCCCAATCCTTTGGCCAATTTCCTCATTTTGGACCACAGTTTAATCAACCAATGCTGTTCGGTGGTAATCAACTCGGATTCGGACAGTTTCCACAATTCCCTCAGTTTGGGCAGTTCCCAGGTTTCACCGGATCTTCAAGCGGTGCCTCATCCAGCTCATTCAGTCAAGGAGGAGGTCATGGAGTGCAATCGGGATCGCAATCAGGCTCGCAATCCTTTTCGTCTAGTACCGGTGGACATGGTGGGTCTGGATCGCAGTCTGGAGCTCAGTCTGGATCTCAATCCTTCTCAGGTGATGGCCATGGTGGTCAAACTGGATCAGGATCGTCTGCTGCATCTCAATCAATCAGTAGTGGTCTCGAACATGGTGCTCACGGAGCACTAGGCTCAGGATCTCAAGCTGGAGCACAATCAACATCCGTTGGACAAGACCCTGGTCATCATGGAGAAATTGGAACTGGTTCTCAAGCAGGAGCACAGTCTTCATCTCTCGGACAGGAACATGGTGGTCATGGTGGTTCTGCAAGCGGTTCCCAAGCTGGGTCGCAGTCTTTTGGTGGAGGTGCAGGCCACCATGGAAGTACCGGCAGTGGCTCTCAAGCTGGATCGCAATCTTTCAATCAGGGTCAATCCTCCTTTGGACCCGGTGGAAGACATACACAAGTTAGTCAGCAGGGTGATGGATTTGGAGTACGAATCAGCACTGATGAATCAGCTGATGGAACCAAGAAAAAGGCAGAAAGTGAGGCCTGGGTATGGAAAAACTAAGAAACTAATGACGAAATAAACAGAAAATATTCCCAATGATCACGACGAGAATGACTTTCAATTCTTCGGCTATAAGCTCTCCCTTTATTTGATTGCTATCTGCCGTTTGCTTTTTTGCTGCCTTGTAGCCCATTACCACACAGCATCCTCCTTGATAATCTTTTGAGACTTGTATGTTTATATTTACACGAGAATCACGTTCGAGTGAGAGAGCCGTTCGATCAAAAATGGATGGGTTTTTTATGACTAGAGTTATTTGCAATCATGTAGGTTTGAAGAAAATGTTTATAAAGGAATGGATTTGCTGAGAGCCACTCAATACTTTGCTACTTACTTGTGCAGGAAGTATTGCAAGCATCGGTTGCAGATGATGGGATTCTCTAAATTAATCGGATTAATAGCCGTTATTGGTTTAGTCAACGGTAAGTAATCTTTGTTTTGTCCAATTACTTTCAAAAGTGATACTGCTTTGAGGTAGTTCGCATTATCATATTAATGCTGACAAGCAAGTTCAAACGGTGAACATTCTGTTTACATAGACGATTAATGATTAGAAGGTCTTGACCTACATATAAATGATAACTATTTTTTTTCCAAATCTTTCAGCTCACCCCAACGGGTTTCAGCCCAATGATTACCCCCAAAATCAGGTGAACGCCTGGCAGCAAGCATGTCGTAATTTCCAACAACAACAGCTGCAAACACAGGCTGCCCAAAATCAATTCTTCGCGCAAACATTCCCTCATGTTGCCCTACCGCCACTTCCGTTCATGGATTTGTGCGGTCAATTCGGAGGAAGTGGTTTTGCACAAAGTGGTGCTAGCGCTGGCGCATTCTCCGGTGGACTAGACGGAGGGCTGGGAAACCGTTTTGGAGGTGGTGGTGGGGGTGGATCTGTACAGGGTGTTAGCGTAAGCACCGGCTCACTCCCGAACGGCCAGTCAGGAACATCGGTTACCCATTTTGGTCCAGGGGGAGCCAGTACCACTCATTACGGTCAAGATGGAAATGGATTTGCCACCGCCAACAGATTCAGTGGAAGCGATGGGGGCAATCATGCCGGGGCCAGTTTTAGTTCGTTCAGCGGTACCCCAGGATACGGAGGATTTTCGACGGCCAACCGTTTTGGTGGAAGTGGTGCAAGCTCTGGAGTAGGAGTTAGTTCATTTGGTGCTTCATCGTCTACTGGAAATGGAGGATACGCAACAGCAAACCGATTTGGAGGTGGTGGAGGTAGCGGCGGTGGTTATTCGGGTGTAGGCGCAAGTTCGTTCGGAGGCAATGGAGGAAATTTTGCAACGGCCAATCGCTTTGGTGGCGCTGATGGCGGACAGAGTTTCAGCGCACAAGGACAGCATGGTGCAGGAATTAGTGTATCAAGTGTTGATGATGGTCACGGTAACGTACATACGCAAGTGCACAAGCAACAATATTAGGTCGGAAAATGAAAGTTTATTGAGCTTTCAAGAAACTACATAGGTGTTAAAAATACATGTTGTTTAATTATCATGAAATAGTACATGTGTTTTTGTTCTCCGTTCGATGGTTTAGTGAACTCCTTACTTTTGAATGCCCAATATTTGCGCTATACTATATATTTGATTATGAACTTCTGCGACGCCATAATTCGTTTCTAATTCGATAGCAAAATAAAATTTCTAAAGAGAACTAGAAATATTTCGTTAAAAAATCAGAAATTTTCTATTGACGAATTCGTGAAGTAAAAAGAAGAAGACATGTGATGGTGAGAAACAACAAAATTCGTCATGGCAAAGTATACGGCGATTAATTTAAACTGATAGGGGAAAAGACGGCTTTGGCAGGTTTTGTTCTATTATTGGCAGGGGGTTTTCTATAACCTATTATGCTCAAATTTGGCCTAAACATTCTTTGCATATCAAAGAATATTGTGGCCGAATTTCATAAAATTTGGTCAACAAAAACCCCACTGACAATAATAAAACAAAACCTGCCAAAGCCGTCATTTCCCCTAATAACAAATCAAAAACGAATTCTCATTCAAAACTATTGAATGTTAGGTGCGAGAAAAACGGAAAACTGCATTTTAGAAGCAATGAAACACTTTTTTAGTAATGATGTGTTCGAAATTCATGTTCATTAAAGAAAGTGGACACCTGTTTTTCAAAGGAACATGTTTATTTTTAAACAAATTCATAAGGTTGCTTTATATAAATGACAATCAACATACATGTGAACGAATTCACGTGATTTTGAATATTTACTTCTCTTTTCTGAAGAATGCTCGGACTTTTCTCTTGACAGCTCCCATTAGATTCTGCTCAACTTCGTTCATTGCCGTTCATTCCGTTCATTGTACGCAGACCAAATTTTCTTGAAGCAGTCAACAGATCTTGCTTCTTTCCCATCTACATTAAGATCCCGCGTAATTATTGCCCAGTATTTTGCGATAGGACGCAGTTCAGGGCAGTTTGGTGGATTTAGGCATTTTTCGACAAAATCGACTTTTTCCTTATTCAGCATCTCCAACGTAGCAGAAACGTAGTGAGCCGATGCCAGATCCGGCCAAAACAAAAGAGGATCCGTATGCTTTCTGTAGATGGTTAGAAGTCGTTTTTTGATATAGTATTTTCTTCAATTTTCACCGTTGTTTGTGAAATACGGAGTCACAGGAGCAAATTGCTTGTCATACCAAAACAATTTCCTAATTTTTTTCGGTTCGGATATATCGCCCATCATCAGGCACATCTGTCCTCTGTTCAGCGTTGAAAAAATGTGGCCCTGGAAGTGTACTGCAGTAGCCACCCTATAACCAGAGACCGCGACCGGCGGAGTGAAAAACTGTCGAAATGGCAACGTATGAAAATGTATGAAATCGTGAAAATAATACCGGCATCACTTGAACTTTTTGCTTGCTTCTTATGGATGCAAAAAGTAAACAAGGCGAATTGGAACCGCTTTTGACGGTTCGATTGGAAACAAGATGGCGTCTTCGCTGATCTCTTATTGTAGTATTTCTATACTGCAGTCCAATTTGATGTATATCTCGTCGTCCATCAAAATGCACTGTACCATTTGTGCAGAATTAATCTGCGAGTTGATAAACTGATCCGACCTATCGTTCGGAATTTCTAAGGTTTTTCCAAATTGTTCAGGTGTGCTGCAAAAGTAAACAATTTTTTTTATACACAGAGCGAAAATTACCAATTTTTCGTTAAGTTTTAACTTTAAACCATTCATAAAAAGGTGTCCACTTACTTTAATGAACAGTCCTTAGCTCTTTATTTTTCTCACACTTTGAATTCATTGGTTTTTAATTAGAATTCGTTTTTAATTTTATATGACCATTTTAAAAGCATCGCCGTATACTTCACGAAGGATTTAGTTGTTTCTCACCATCGCATGTCTTTCATTTTTTTACCTCTTTCTAGGATTCGCCAATGAAGGGTAGAATCAGTAAGTAAATAGCGAATTTCTCTAAAAAATGCAATCTCTTTATCTCTGACAAATGCATTCTCGTTATTAACAACTTTCAATGTAAGAATAGCAATTGAAAACGGAGATTTTTTTATTACAATTTTCCATTAAAACATCAATATTTGCCATTGAAAAGCGTACAAAATTACTATAAATCAAAGATCTGCATACTTAAGTTTCCAATTTGGCCTCAACAGACGTTGCGTAACCAATGATCTGCAGGCATGTTTTGAATATGTAATATGCCCATTGTGGTACATATGATAGACTACGCGTAGGGAAGATGTTCGCGGTTATCCAAGAAGCCCCTGAAGTGAAGGCCTCCAGATCTACACGCGTAACCAATGATCTACAGGGCTGTTTTGAATATGTTATATGCCCATTGTGGTACATATGATAGAATATGCGTAGGGAAGATGTTCGCGGTTATCCAAGAAACCCCTGAAGTGAAGGCCTCCAGATCTACACGCGTAACCAATGATCTACAGACCTGTTTTGAATATGTAATATGCCCATTGTGGTACATATGATAGAATACGTGTAAGGAAGATGTTCGCAGTTATCCAAGAAGCTCCTGAAGTGCAGGCCTCCAGATCTACACGCGTAACCAATGATCTACAGGGCTGTTTTGAATATGTAATATGTCCATTGTGGTACATATGATTGGAGGGCCCTCCTTAGCCGTACGGTAAAACGCGCGGCTACAAAGCAAGACCATGCTGAGGGTGGCTGGGTTCGATTCCCGGTGCCGGTCTAGGCAATTTTCGGATTGGAAATTGTCTCGACTTCCCTGGGCATAGAAGTATCATCGTGTTAGCCTCATGATATACGAATGCAAAAATGGTAACCTGGCTTAGAAACCTCGCAGTTAATAACTGTGGAAGTGCTTAATGAACACTAAGCTGCGAGACGGCTCTGTCCCAGTGTGGGGATGTAATGCCAATAAGAAGATAAGAAGAAGGTACATATTATCGAATATGCGTATGGAAGACGTTCGCGGTTATCCAAGAAACCCCTGAAGTTAAGGCCTGCAGATCTACACGCGTTACCAATGATCTACAGACCTGTTTTGAATATGTAATATGCCCATTGTGGTACATATGATATAATACGTGTAAGGAAGATGTACACAGTTATCCAAGAAGCCCCTGAAGTGAAGGCCTGCAGATCTACACGCGTAACCAATGATCTACAGGCCTGTTTTGAATATGTAATATGTTCATTGTGTTACATATGATCGAAAAAGCGTATGGAAGACGTTCGCGGTTATCCAAGAAACCCCTGAAGTTAAGGCCTCCTGATCTACACGCGTAACCAATGATGTACAGGCCTGTTTTGAATATGTAATATACCCATTGTGGTACATATGATCGAATATACGTAGGGAAGATGTTCGCGGTTATCCAAGAAACCCCTGAAGTGAAGGCCTCCAGATCTACACACGTAACCAATGATCTACAGGCCTGTTTTTTAATATGTAATATTCCCATAATTGTGGTACATATGATCGAATGTGCGTAGTGAAGATGTTCGTGATTATCCAAGAAACCCCTGATGTTAAGGCCTCCAGATCTACACGCGTAACCAATGATGTACAGGCCTGTTTTGAATATGTTATATGCCCATTGTGGTACATATGATAGAATATGCGTAGGGAAGATGTTCGCAGTTATCCAAGAAGCTCCTGAAGTGAAGGCCTCCAGATCTACACGCGTAACTAATGATCTACAGGCCTGTTTTTAATATGTAATATGTCCATTGTGGTACATATGATCCAATATGCGTATGGAAGACGTTCGCGGTTATCCAAGAAACCCCTGAAATTAGGGCCTTCAGATCTACACGCGTAACTAATGATCTACAGGCCTGTTTTGAATATGTAATACGCCCATTGTAGCGTAATTGTAAAGTAAATTGATCTTTGGTTGCGCGTTTCAGGAATTTCTAACCTAACCAACTAACCAACAGCATATGTTGTGAACGCATTCCATTATTTGTACTACAGAGAGTATGTACCATTTTTCAATTGAGTAAATTTATCTTTGGTTACGCGTGTACACGGAAGGCCTTACTCCAGGAATTTCTTTGATATTGGTTTTTTTTTTTTTTCTTTTTTTTTTTTTTTTACAAGGGAGAATGCATTTACACACTAACCCAGTACACGTGCATTGTAGTTGCCAAACTACCACACGGAAGTGTACTGGAGTGTCGGACTCGACCATACCGGTAATACCGACTAAACTCCCTTGGGCTCCACCATCGTTTCCCCCAGGAACTACCTCCCAGTACTACTTCTGGGGGATGGCAGTACTAAACGTACTCGCTCATTATCGCTCACACAGGCACCCGTCCCATGCGAGACTGACTTGGGTGCTCGCACACCATTCACTCCATTTGAGTCTTACTTGGATGCTCTCCCGGGCGCTCCGCTGCCATGCCTCGAGGTGTCAATAGCGGTAACTGCCTGGGCCTACAGATATTACGCTACGACACTCCTGCCTCAGCACGAGCAGATCAATCACACCACTGCCGAAGCAGACCACACGCTACCCTGCCGAAGCAGGGACACTCCCTATGCACCACATGTGCACAACTGTAGGTGTGTGGGTACAACCCACTGCTACCCTGCCGCCGAAGCAGCTTCTCCAAAGACCATTCGCTCCATGTGACCCTTATTCGGGTGCTCACTCTAACACTCCACTGCCATGCCTCGAGGTGTCGATAGCTACATCGACTCATACCTCAGCATGTGCAGTCCATACTCAGACAGACTTCTGCTGCGCTTCGAGGTGACAATAGCGGCGACACGCTATGACACTCCTGCCTCAGCACAACCAGATCACTCACTCCCTGCCGAAGCAGCTCACGCGCTACCCTACCGAAGTAGGGACACTCCCCAACTCACTCTAACACTCCACTGCCATGCCTCGAGGTGTCGATAGCGGTATGTAGGGACCAATCAACGATACTACGCTACGACACTCTTACCTTAGCATGTGCAGTCCATACTCAGACTTCTGCTGCGCTTCGAGGTGACAATAGCGGCGACGCGCTATGACACTCCTGCCTCAGCACAAACAGATCACTCACTCCCTGCCGAAGCAGCTCACGCGCTACCCTACCGAAGTAGGGACACTCCCCAGCCAATTGGCACTCCCTGGGCTTGTGCTTTTGAAGCGGCACACAGTCGCTTTGATAGAGTCTGATTACGGGCACTTGTGGTTTTTTGGGAGGGATTTTAGCAGAGCCCACTGCTAAATCCCACCACGCCCTAGGCAGTTCTCCCTGACTCACAGACAGCTGGGGAGGGGTCGTCAAGCCCTTGGACATGGTCCATGCTGTCCCTGCTGTCCCTGCTGCCCCCTGGATATTGGTATGAGTGATGAACTTTGTACTACACTTAAAAATCACTTTAATAAAGAATAAAAAAAAATCTTGGATAACCAAGAGCATATGTTGTGACCGCATTCTATTCTTTGTGCTACAGAGAGCATGTACCATTTTTCAATTGAGTAAATAATTGATCTAACCAAAGATATACGCGTATACAATCGGATCGCCATACTCCAGGAATTTCTTGAATGACCGAGATCATATGCCTTACTCCAAGATCCAAAGGCCTTACTCCATGGATTTCTGGGACGAACTATTTGCGACCTCTTGCATAATAACTATCATGTCCGTCAATTTCTAAAGTCGTAAACAAGTTTACTTTTTGTTCCAGTTTTAAAAAAATCCCAGTGCAATCCCATTTAATTCACATAAAAAAGATTTGTTTGTACTTCTATTCAGTAAAATGCATCAGTCTGTCAAACAACTAACAGAAAAGCGGAGCATGCACGTGGGTAGTGTTGCCATCAAATTTCTACTAGGAAATTATTTCCCAGTTTTCAATACTTAGGAATAGTAGCAAATTTGGGTGTACATGACGAGTTTGGATGAATAAAATGTATTTGGAAGATTTTACTTTTATTACGCTAGCGGAAAATAAGCGAACAAACGAAATTTATTGACTGCATTGTGTTTTATAAGATATGTAATATAAGATTATTCAGTTCAAATCGTCAGTTTGGCAACGCGTTCTCAGCCTGTAAACAAGGTGACGAAAGAAAAAAAAAATTAACATCTTCAAAGTTTGCAAAAAAAATTTCTTTTGACGCCTTTCGGGAGTGTGTTTTCGAATAGTTTTACAATTCAGTGAAAGATATTACTTTGATTTAGTGCATAGCGGAGAAAAAAAGTGAGAAAGTGTAGTTGAAGTTTTTGAAAAACATTGATTTTGATGACAATGTTACGCGGGTTTGCTTAGAGTGGAAGCGGTTGAATTTTCCTTCGTCGCACGGAAAAGATTGGTAATGTTGCAAATATACTGAATCGTGAAGTTTGTTTTAAGAGTTTTTCAATGAAAGTAACACCGGAATGTGGCTGGAATGAGTTTAGATGATAGTGTACACTTTTTTCTATCTCGTCAGGTGATAATTTCGTTGATTTAAATGACCAATCGCGAGTATTTAGTGAATTAGAATTTGATATGACGGGAATTAGCGCCATGGACGAATTAGCGCATGACCCTATATGGCTCAAACCATAGCCTATTATGCTGCGCTTAAGCATATTATTGTTGTGCATCAGCGTATATCGGAGCACAAGCCAATGTTATGCCATCAAGCGAGTAGCCTACTTTTGGTTATTACATCAAGTAGTTAAAAACAACGATAATTGCCCACTATTTTTTTTAAGCCACCAAAAGTGTCGAGCAAAATGGATAATTTTGGATTAAAAAAAAAAAAAATTTAAATATTTTTTTTGCTAATTATCTAATATATATTATAATATATCTAATATATCATCTCTTAGACTAGGTGCTCCGTGTTTTCTAAACACTATCATCCTTATTTGCTATGTTACATTGTTAGTTATTATTAATACATTTCAATTCTTCTGGCAGTTAGAATTTTTTCTCTGGTTGAATTGAACCATGTAGGAATTACAATGTTTTCAGCTTAAACTAAACTTAACCTAATTTATTCTAAGGGTACAAAGAGCTAATCGTTGCAATAGAAGATTGCAACGATTTTTGTCTAAAATTGGAAATAATTTTGTTGCATAGTCTCAATATTAGAAATTCTATGAAGTTCATTGGTACTATACCACGGAGGCAACTTGAGAATCATTTTCAAAAATTTATTTTGAATCCTCTGCAGTGCCTTCTTTCTGGTATTGCAGCAACTAGTCCATATTGGCACAGCATAGAACATGGCTGGTCTAAAAACAATTTTGTAAATCAAAAGTTTGTTCGTAAGACAAAGTTTTGATTTTCTGTTTATAAGTGGATATAGACACATAATATATTTGTTACATTTGGCTTGAATGCCTTCAATGAGACTTTTAAAAGTTATTTTTTTTTGATCTAGCAGAAGTCCTAAATATTTAGCTTCGCTAGACCAATTAATTGGAACTCCATTAAAAGTGACAATATGTCTCTTAGAAGGCTTCAAATATGAAGCTCTCGGCTTATGTAAGAAAATTATAAGCTGAGTTTTGGAAGCACTCGGAGAAATTTTCCATTTTTTAAAGTAAGTGGAGAAAATATCCAAACTTTTTTGCAATATACTAAAAATGACACGAAGGCTTCGCCCTTTGGCTGAAAGGCCCGTGTCATCTGCAAACAAAGATTGTTGACACCCTGGTGGTAAATCAAGTAAGTCAGAAGTAAAAATGTTATACAATATGGGCCCTGTCGTATTCCAGCCGAAAACGGCTGAATGGAATCCGCCGTTGAAGAGCGGTGCGACTGTTCGTTTTAAAATTCGACAACAAACTGACGGTGCAATCTTCGTCGTTGCTAAAGACACTATAAACAAAGACGGGAAATGTTCCAATTGGAATTCCAAATTTACTGTCAGTGCTATTCCAATCGAGCAGAAGATCTGTCATTCCAAAAAAATCACGCAGAACATTTGGTAAGGACTAATATAACTTCCGCAAATAAACATGTTTATATTATTGTTGTAATATTTTTGGATCAATGTAGCCTAATAAACCCCTACAAGTGGTAGAAAATGACTCTCAACTTGTTTATATTGTAGTTGTTATCTGATTTGCGTGGGTATAAGCATTACTAATATTTTTTTTGAAATTAGGAAAGTCACTTACACCAATTTGAAAACTTTATGCAATGTGAGCAGTGTTGCGCATTCAGGGTTGCCTGTCGAATTATTTGCTCAGGGATCAGATTTCGCGTCTTTGTATATAGTGTCTTTAGGTTAACTAATACCTGGGACGGGACTTGCAAAGAGTAAAGACACTATAAACAAAGACGGGAAATGTTCCAATTGGAATTCCAAATTTACTGTCAGTGCTATTCCAATCGAGCAGAAGATCTGTCATTCCAAAAAATCACGCAGAACATTTGGTAAGGGCTAATATAACTTCCGCAAATAAACATGTTTATATTATTGTTGTAATATTTTTGGATCAATGTAGCCTAATAAACCCCTACAAGTGGTAGAAAATGACTCTCAACTTGTTTATATTGTAGTTGTTATCTGATTTGCGTGGGTATAAGCATTACTAATAATTTTTTTGAAATTAGGAAAGTCACTTACACCAATTTGAAAACTTTATGCAATGTGAGCAGTGTTGCGCATTCAGGGTTGCCTGTCGAATTATTTGCTCAGGGATCAGATTTCGCGTCTTTGTATATAGTGTCTTTAGTCGTTGCTACTCAACCCGATGGCGCTACCAACACCATCTCACACTGCGGTGGCAGCAATGCGCTAGCATTGCCATACCCCGCCGCGCAACATCTCTCAGCCCCTCACAAGCTACCGATTCATTGGCTCACGCTTAAATGAAGCAAAGTTCGTCAGAAAATTCAATATGTTGCTCTCCATACTCTCAAATACTCAATCATGCACAGATTCTTTCACGATAGAGATCAATATTAGTGCATATGCAAAATTGAGAGTTCGAATCAAGTCTAATGTAAAACTTGCCACATTGTACGGTAAAAATATGTGATTTCACAATTGGTATAGTTGATTGCTTATGTTTAATGTACTATCCGCCATAGCAGAATCAAATCATAGTCTAAAATCACTTATACAAACTAAAATCATTAGCCGCTTACTCTGAATACTACAGGCCCCAGTATGCTGCCTCGGGGGACACCAGCTCTCACAGGTAATCTATCAGATTTAGAATTCTGATAGTTTACCTGCAGTGAGCGATCTGATAAATAATTTTGGATCAGTTTAATAATGTACAGAGGAAAATTAAAATTCATCAATTTTACAATCAAGCCTTCATGCCAAACACTGTCAAATGCTTTCTCTATATCAAGAAGAGCAACTCCAGTCGAACATCCTTCAGATTTGATGAGCCGACTTTAATTCGTTATTAACTGATGGGTGGTTGAATGCCTATGGCGAAAATCAAATTGCTCAATGGCATTAATATGAACCATCATTCTATTTAAAATAATCTTTTCAAACAGTTTGCTTATTGAAGAAAGCAAACTAATTGGGCGATAACTAGAAGCCTCGGGCCCTTCTTAGCCGTGCGGTAAGACGCGCAGCTACAAAGCAAGACCATGCTGAGAGTGGCTGGGTTCGATTCCCGGTGCCGGTCTAGGCAATTTTCGGATTGGAAATTGTCTCGACTTCCCTGGGCATAAAAGTGTCATCGTGCTAGCCTCATGATATACGAATGCAAAAATGGTAACCTGGCTAAGAAATCTCGCAGTTATTAACTGTGGAAGTGCTTAATGAACACTAAGCTGCGAGGTGGCTCTGTCCCAGTATGGGGATGTAATGCCAATAAGAAGAAGATGAACTAGCAGCCTCAGCTGAATAAATAAATAAATAATATCACTTCATCCAAACTAGTTCCCAACGAAGGGTCAAAAACATTCTCTTGATTAAGAATGTCTTCGAAGCTCCGTGTAACCTGATCCTCAATATAAGTCTATGTGATCATGAGGTTTTGCAAAGCCTACACTGAACCAGAATATCCTCCTAAAACTAACGGATTTGTCTTTTCCCTGCTCCAAAAAAATCCTTCTTGTCTCGACTTCCCTGGGCATAAAAGTATCATCGGGCTACCACATCACCGGGTATCATGATGTACGAATGCAGAAATGGCAACTTGGCTTAAAAACAACAACTGTGTGTGCTGCGAGGTGGCAATGAAGAAAGTAAAGAAGTAAACTACTAAAAATCATCGTGACGTATTTCCATGCTTCTATTTTATGCGAAAATCTCATTTCATTGTATTTTATGCGACAACTTAACAGAGAGACAACACTTGAAATTCCTACGGGCTTCATACTGAATGCGATTGATTTGCATTCCAATGAATCAGATACAGTTGGTGGTTTTTTACCCGCCGCTGCTGTATCCATGCGCTATCGTATATGTAAAAACAGCCAGCATGAGTTAACCACCTGAAGTTTGTATGGCGAAAGATATCTAACGCGGGATTTCTCAGCTGTAGAAACTTTTCACAAAAAACTATTTGGTACCAGTCATGTAGGAAGGTGTCCGCTACTACGTCTACCAAATATTTGTTCGATTAAGGTGCTTATTTTCGAGATATTAAACATTAGATGCCTTTCGCCATACTGATTTCCGAAAGATAACTCCTAGTGTGCCGCTGTAATCACGCTCAAAGCAGGCGATTCATTGTGTAATATTATCACTGCAGGGTTTCGACTTTTCGTTTTGATGAGAACAAAGCAAGCGTTGTTCGGGCCCAGTGAGCAGTGTTGTCCTACACTCAATGCAAAACATTCTGCTCTTTGATTTTACTCCATCTAAACGATTTTATAATCTCAACTAAGTAAGTTCAACTAATATTTGAAATTTCTAAATGTCATGGCAAACTGTCAAAAAAATGCACTCCAGAGCCACAGGAGCGCGCGCGCTGAAAATACACTCCAGTGTATTTTCAGTGCGCGCGCTCCTGTGGCTCTGGAGTGCATTTTTTTGACAGTTTGCCATGACATTTAGAAAATTCAAATATCCTTCTATTAGTTGAACTTACTTAGTTCAGACTATAAAATCGTTTAGATGGAGTAAAATCAAAGAGCAGAATTTTTTGCCCTGAGTGTAGGACAACACTGGCAGTGAGAATCTATTTTCGTTGTTCATAGCGAGGAACGTCACCGAAAGCTCGGATTTGAAAGAAAACGAGCAAACCAACTTCCCGCGGCAGTGAGTGAGCGGAAATGGTTTCGAAGTGAGCGGAAATGGTTTTCACTCTCCAGACTGCTTTTCTTTCTCGAAAAGCAATTTCTTCCCGAAAGTTTTCGTGAGGAAGCATCATGTGCTCCTGAGATTGAGTGAGTATTAGGAACCCTGATTATCAGTTATTTCCTTATTGGAAAAGTTTATGCAAACCGAACACTGAGAAAATTCTTCATATTGAATATAGGGGAACTGTTCCATTTTCCATCTTACTGAACATATATTCATCTCATCGCAAAACAAAGAAATACAGCACCAATCTCGTCGCTTCTTTTTGCTAACATGCGTGCTCACTGGTGAAAAAAATCACAAAAATAAGAAACAAACCAAATTCCTTTTCATTGCTTTGTTTTTGATGGGATGGAAATAGGAGCTATAGGATGAAGTGCCGAACCGTTCCTTTATGTGTTGCAAACATATTTTTTTGCAATTAGTGGACCTAAATATATTCAATATGAATACACACATAAATTTAATAATTGAATAATAGAGATCACATATAAATTTTATTTGATTATAGATTCTATTTGTGCTTTGCGTGGAGAGTGCATATGTGCGCACTAATAAACATCATAAGTTAAAATAATATTGTTTCCAATAAAAATGTGTGGATTATCTAAGAACAAAGCTGCGGCTTTAGCAGATTGGTTGCAATGGCAAAGTAATGTCTCACGTGGACCTCAGTTTAAATTTGAAAATTTGACAAGTCAGTCATTCCTTTTGAAATTTTATCCCAAAGCGACGAATATCAATGTTTCAATAATTATTTCAAAATAATTTTTTTTGAGTATATTGTTAATAATAAAAGGTTGAAGAACATCCGTTATTTTTTTAAATAAATTGTAATCACTATACAAAGTCTTAGTCAAAATAATTTTTTTTGAGTATATTGTTAATAATAAAAGGTTGAAGAACATCCGTTATTTTTTTTAAATAAATTGTAATCACTATACAAAGTCTTAGCCAGACCTATGTACTCCATTTGAGTAAAATAGCATATTTTGTTCGTGTTTGAAAATTCAATTAATAGTATTGTTCAACTTGAAATTCAATAATGAATAAAGAAATCTATGAATTCTGTATATTTGCTTGAGTGTTTGACGGTCAAGTTGCTAGAAACAAATCAATTTTTACCGTTTACCATTTTTTTCAATTCTACTTTTATGGGCTACACTTTGTATGTAGAACAATTTAGAGTGATTCAAATTTTGACTTTTTTGCCCCCCGATGCTTAAACGATTGCTTTTGCCTTTTTATTAATTCTCCTAAATTTTTAGCTAATTTGGATGTAAATTGAGTGAGCACGCGCAGTTTGAAGTTTGTATGAAAATCACTATGAAAACAGTAACTTTCATGGAGAACCGTTCCCCAACGCTTCCCTTCCAGCTCTAAAAACATATAAGTACATTCAGCAACATAGGAAATTTTACAAGGAAATAGGCCGTCTTTGTTCCGAAACGATTTGATACTCGCAAGTAAAGATATTAAGCAAATACTGAATCGTGGGAAATTCAATTTAACACGTAAAAAAGTTTCTTGGCTGTGCATATGCACAGCATATGTTTCGAAATGGACAAATTGATATGAAATTTGCGAAAAAGAATCCACGTGTCTTGGAGGGACTCGAACCCTCAACCTCCTACTCTCTAGATAGGCGTGATAACCCCTACACAACAAGACCACTTAAAGGTCACGTTTGCGGAAAAGCCATCAGAATCCGAGTACCAACCTCCACCGCGGTTAGCTCTCTTTTTTGCAAATTGAATATCTTTCGGATGCTTGATTTGTCCAATCTCCACATGTGCTTTACTATTGTATACCCACAGCCAAAAAAAAAAAAAATGGTTTTCGTACGGCCGAGTTGCCGAATAATATGCAATTAACGTAAAAAAGAATAACAATCCATATAAACTTTTAATGACGTGTGCACAGTTAAATTACATCCAAAATTGCTAAAAATTTAGGAGTATTATTAAAATGGCAAATGTAATCGTTGAGGCATCGGGGGGCAAAAAAGTCAAAATTTGAATCGCTCTACTAGAACATGCCTATGTTAGACAAAGTTAACAGATCCTTCAAGCATTTCAGGTTCATCAAAAATCTCGAATTGTAAATATTTAGTTTCATGACACTCAACGTTGCATCCCGCTTGTTCAAATATTGTATTTACAGTACCTGTATCCCTTAAATTTTTCTGTATAAGAATCCAGCAATTTCGTATATGCCCAGATTTTGGAAGGATCTTATACAGAATTGTAAGAAAATCTAACATCCACTGATTGGGTGCACTCTCAATATTAAAACATAGTGTAGCAATTACGGATCATTAATATTCACTCAATTCAGTAATACGTCCTTCCAGTTTGTTATTTTCGACTACAGTTATTCCAAGGTTACTAAAATTATGCAACGAGCCAAACTAATAAGTTGCAAACAAATTCAAAAACACATACTGATAACCTAAAAAGATTGTGACCACATCAACCGACTTCCCGAATATATTAGGCCATTAATATTCATGCGAGTTATGAAAAAGATCGGCTATTATCATAGTGTAAATCCCCCTGAGGAAGGCTTTTGTGGCGTTTCGTAGGTCAATCGGAAGCAAACAGTCCGATGAAACCTGTTTACAAATTAAATTTCCTGTTATCTCTTCTATTTTTGTTTGCCTACAGCTGAATGGTACTGAAAGGCTGTGATGTCAACGAAAAATAAAAAATGGTCGATGGTAATCCTAATAAAATGATCCATAACACAGTTTACAAACTCCAACAGAAATAAAGCTTCAGAATACGTCTTATGAAATAAATACGTCAGAATACGTCTTATGCTCATCATTCATATTTAAAAGAATAATATTATAAAATGCATCCCTAGTAGACGAGATAAGCACGATCTTGATAGTAAAATTATACGTGCGCTTGTTTGATGGAAGCATACGGCATTACCTACCCATTATATCCATATAATAAAAATGCTAGGATTCGCTGTTAAAAAGAGTTAATCAATATTATTGGTTAGCTATTGATTAGTTTTTTTATTATGAATTTCTGTGCACTAGTTTATTATTTTTGCTTATATTTATAACGAATAAGTGCATTTTACGTCCATGATCTGAGATAATGGAAAATATCTTAATTTTCTTATACTTCACAAGTAGGTGCAGTACCTACTTGTAATGAATAAGATTTGGATTTGGTTCTGGCTGATTGGTCATCCCCAATAAAAGCCATAAATAATGGTCAATATCATATATTTATTGTTTTATTAAAAATATAAAAAAAATCAATCGAGAAAAGTATAATACCTTTTTGGAGGATTCATTCCGAGTTTTAATTATACAAAACGTTGCAATTCCGAATGCAACGAATGAAACCGTGGACATCCCCGTGAGTAGGGCTTTCCCACATTCATGTTGAGGAATTATATATTCATGTTGTTGGCGTGCAGAGTTCCTTAACCGTTTGTTGACGGCGTTCAGTCGACTGGAAATGCGAAGAACGGGGAAAAACCCGGCACAACGCCCAAGTCTTCTGCTTGGCCATCGGTTACTGGTTTGTGTTGAGTAAACAAATATACCAGAGGATGCGAAGAGTTGCGGTACTACGATTCTTATTGGCGTTGGTGAAGATGATAACGTCGACCGACATCCAGTACGAAAGACAGGTTTTTTTTTCTGGTTCGGAAGAACCGGTTTGCATATCTTGTGTATATGACACTCGCGAGTAGTGCCGCCCTGCGTGAAAGATGAACAAACTGCGAATAATATCAACATTAAGGCGGTTAGACAATGCCCATTAGCTTCTCTCTTCGCGGCAGAGTCCGGATGTAAAATAATGGATTTGGAACTGGTCATTGGGGTTTGTTTTTCGATAGTTTGTAAAGTTGTAAGCAATAGGATATATGTCTTTGGCCTGTTTGTTTCTATTATTGACACATGACATGAGTTTAGAAAAGTTTAGTTTAGTAAAGCGTTTTTACCTAATCGATGTTAGCATGGATGTTTAAATATTTATAAAAAGCCAAGATATTCACTATTCTTTTTTCAAGATTAATTCTTTCAGATCTGATTTATGAAATCTTGAGTGGAAGAATAAGGAGTGTAATTTTGCATATGGACTGGGCTGTATCTTTGAATATGGATTCTAAATAATCAAAATCATATCTAGACTTTGAAAATAAATAAAAAATAGAACTTTAAAACGTTTTGTCCGGTAATCCGGCATTTTTTGGATAATAATAGGTAATAGATGATAGGGCTTTGCGAAAAACACATGAATTGCAAAAAATATTGTTCGGTTTTTATACATCAAAAATAAAATGTAAAAGCAAGGCACCACGTCGTAATCTTCAAAGACACGTAGATCTCATGCTTGGCTCAACACTGAAGTTGAGGTCGAAATACGTATCTGAAAAGATTAAAACGTGGTGGAATTAAATGGAATAGAACTAAACTCATCTTATGACAAGAATTCCACTAAAAGAGCTTGATAATTTTCCTAAAAGCAAGGATGGTTTTGATCATCTTGTAGTTTGTCAATATCGCATTTTAGAGACTGAATTTTGATAAGTGTTGTTACTACCCATATAAGCAGAACCGTCCCATATGTTTTTTTTTTCAACTATGGGTTTATCAATGTAATATACATATTACGTCATACATTACACAGTGCAAACAAATATTATACTTGTGATGTCTATGGGTATAATTGAAGAACATATAACTGTTTAACAAGAGGAAATCAATTAATGCAGTGGTTCCCTGCATGCTTACTATCAAAGGCCGCACAGAAGTTTTGAGCTGTTGAATCGGGCCTCAATTGCAAGATTTTATTCCTGTGAATATTTTTCAAATAAAATTTTTACCTGTAACGACATTTCATTCTTTAGATTTTATCGCCGCAGCTGACTTTTAGACTATAGTACCGGTTTGGAGTAGCGGACTAGAAATTGTTTTTTCACCATAGCATCTTGTCGGCTCAGTTGGCAGAAAATATTCTATGCTGTTTTCCCAAATAATCATGTGGCAACCGATTCTGTAATTTTGATCTTATGTTTTTCATACTCGAGGTTTGTTGTTCACTATAACTTTTCGTAGCAAATAACAAAGGGGTTCTTAAAAAACTCTGTTAGGATTCTGAGCGTGAGCAGCATCCGTTCGAGATTCTGAGCAGAATCCGTCTGGAATTCTGAACAGAATCCGTTCGGGAATCTGATCAGAATCCGATCAGAATTTTAAACAGAATCCGTTTGGAATGCTAAAGAGAATCCCTTCGTGATTCTGAACAGAATTCCGGCCGAGATTCGGGGCAGAATCCTTTCGGAATTTGTTTGAAATTTTAAATAGAGTCCGTTTAGTATTCTGTTTGAGGTTTTGAAAAGCATCCGATCGAAGGTTCTGAACAGAATCTGTTTGTGATTCTGAAAAAAAAATCGAATTGGTATTCTGAACAGAATCAATTGTTAATAGTCAACGTAGTTTCTGGAGATAATAATCCACCAAATTTCAGTTTAATTTATCCAAAACCTAACTTATTTTTAAATCTGACATTAAATACAAATTTGCTATTATCATAACCCGAGGCGATAAAATCGCAGTGTATTTGCTATCGGCCTACATATCATCTATGTATGATGTTATGAATTTCATGAACCATAATGATACAATGAAATAATACAACTATACACGATATAAAAACCGTGCTTCAACATCATAGTGATGTGAACTTGACGGGTTCCCGAGTACATCGAGATATTGGGAATGTTTAAAAGCTTTTCGTGTCATACTATGCTTATCAATGGGCCACACGTAGTGTATTCTCAGAAACCTTCGCGGGCCGCAGGAAAAGGTTTGAAGGGCCACATGCTTTGGATCACTGAATTAATGTATTCCAATAATCACTTTACTCATTTTTATTACTCTTAACAAAAGTATCACGGCTGTTTTGAGGAAAACAAGAGTTAGATTATTCTTTAGAAATGCATTATGTAATGTGTTCCAAAAAATCTGTTTCATTTCACAACATAATATTTAGCAGGAGCATGGTGAGCATGATGAATTAATAAATACTAGAAATACTACGAGTGCTGAAAAAATCGAGTTTTGCAACGAGTTGCACACGCTATTTTTTGCAATGACGAAAAATGGGCTTAAATATGATAAATCTGTACCAAAATGGTACAATTTTATTCACTTAGCATGACCAATCTTGCCAAAACATCATGTTGCTGCAGAAAACAAACAGATTCCATGTTATCGTGCCCCATTGTGTGCTCGACAGACCATAAGGCGATAGATAAACCTGCCTTTGGAGAATTTGATGTCATGTCCAACAAATTATTTCATTTATTACGTGACACAGAGAATACACTATTTGAACACTCACCCAAGCCAATTTAGCTAAATGTGGTCATGTAACTATTGTTCCAATGCTGGTTTTCCATTATAGCACCCAAATGAGTGCTTTAATGGATTTTATGCAACTCATTTGAGTTGCATAATGTTCATTAAAGCACCCATGTCATTGGTATGGAAAAGTAGGCTGTTTTATCACTCAAACGCCAACTGTAAACCAGGTATTATGATCAGGAATTGCAAAATAGTAGTTTGTGCAACAAGTTGCAAAAAGATATTTTTTTCAGCACGAGTTGTACGTTTATCCAACGAGGCTTGCCGAGTTGGATAAATACCACGAATGCTGAAAAAATCGAGTTTTGCAACGAGTTGCACACGCTTTTTTTGCAATAACGAAAAATGGACTTTAATTTGATAATCTGTACCAAAATTGTAAGTCTAATTTACTCCACATGATCATTCTTGCCAATAAATTATGTTGCTGCAGATAACAATCAGATTCCATGTTACCGTGCTACATTGCATAGTTCGATAAGCCGTGAAGCTATAGATGTACTTGCCTTTGGAAATCTTTGATGTCACGTCCATCAAACTATTTCATTTATTACGCGACGCAGAGAATACACTATTTGAACACTTACCCAAGCTAATTCAGCAAAATGTAGTCATGTAACTACTGTTCTGATGTTAGTTTTCCATTATAGCACCCAAATGAGTGTTATAATGAATATTATGCAACCCATTTCAGTTGCATAATGTTCATTAAAACACCCATTTCGTTGGTATGGAAAAGTAGGCCGTTTTATCACTCAAAGACGAACTGTAAACTAGATATTATGATCAGGAATTGCAAAAAATATGCAAGGATGTTAACGATCATTCAGTAATTTGCGTTCGATCATTTAGTAGTTTGTCAATAACACAATCCAAAAGCTGAATTTCAAAATATGTTGTATGGTAGACTTCTAGTGCGAAGGTTTTTCTACAACCATGCCTAATGGTTCGTTGTTTGAATTCCACTAGTAACGGAGTTATAGTTATAGTTTCAGTAACTTAGACTAAATGATAAAAAAAATTCCAATCATTTAGTTTAAGTTACTGCAACTAGCGCCCTAACTCCGTTATTAGTTGAATTCTAATAACGAACCATTAGGCAAAGTTGTAGAAAAACCTTCGCACTAGAAGTCTACCATAGAACATATTTTGAAATTCAGCTTCTGGAATGTGTTATTGACAAACTACTAAATGATCGAACGCAAATTAATGAATGATCGTTAACATCCTTGAAAATATGTTTTCTATATGCTCTCATTATGTTTTCAAAATTTCCTCGGGTGGCCATGACATTATGCAAGAAAGCTGCCTGTTCCACATAAATTTACAGTCAGATTTGGTCCGGGAGTTAGAAAGTGTTAGCTCTAGTGCAGCTCCAGTGACCCATTTCAGAATGCCTGGTATTTCATGACCAGTCCGAGGTCACGTTTGCTTGTTCATGCTACCATTATCAATTGGATAAGCAAACTTCTGGATTCTTCGAATCCAGCGCGTATTCAGTTTTAGTTATAAGAAACATAAAAACTAACGTTTTGAAACAATTTCACCAAATTAATCCACATCCGTAGAACAGAAACTTAATGGTGCGTATATTAGCTGGAAGAAGCTTTGAATTCATCCGATGATGACAGAAAAGGACATCCGGGGACGAATTCAATGCCACAGTCGTGATTGTTATTGCGCTTTTTCAAAAACTCATTGTCTATTTGAATTGAAACTATACCGCACTGGCACCGCTTTAACATTTAACGCTTTTAGGCCCATATTTTTCTAAGCGGTATTACCTAGTAAATTTGATATGTTTCATTTGTTCTCGTGATTAATAATAAAGAAATGACAAAACAAGTTGAAAAATATTTGTTTTTGTGATGTTCTAGATCACCTTGTACACTGTCACTGTCCTTGAGTCCAGAACTTGCGATCTACAGGTTCCATGCTACCTTTTTTCGTCACTGCAAGCTTGCAAGATTATATCCATATATCCATTATATCCATAACATATTGCTGAAGATCAAGAGACATGATTAGATGGTTTTGGGATATCCTGGGTCATCTAAACCACCCTTGAGTTCAGAACTTGCAATTTACAACTACGATACTAGCTTTTTCGTCACTAGAAGCTTAGATATGTATTCAACCATGTAGATTTCCAGGAGGCGCAATGAGTATAGTATTAAAAGTATGGGTAGTGAAAAAAAAAAACACTGTTACAACTGTTGAGGCACCTCAAACATAGTTTGAATGACCCAGAACTTCCGAACTATCTGGCGATGTATTTTATACTTCGAGGAGATATAATGGGTGTTGTTGAACCTTATGGATCCTGTACACCTCCGGTGGTGCCAAGGGCCGACTTGAAAGATCTCCATCCTGAGCGTTGCCCGGCTATCGCTTTAACCTGTTGCCAGGTTAGATTTCGGTCGACTTCTTTAATTTCATTATTGAGGCTTCGCCGCCATGAGCCTCTGCGGCGATGTCCCGCTGGGTTCCAGTCTAATGCTTGTTTACAGATTTCGTTTCCGCCCCTACGTAGAGTGTGGCCAACCCAGCCCCACTTCCGATCCCGAATTTCTGTTGCTATCGGCCTCTGGTGACAACGACGATGGAGCTCGTTGTTTGAGATCCAGTTGTGAGGCCGTTGAGTGCCGTTGAGTGTTCTCCACTGATACACACCATGTTTCGCTAGCGTATAACAGCACAGATTTCACGTTAGAGTTGAAAATTCGTATTTTGGTGCGTTCACTTATCTGCCTGTTTTTCCAGATATTTCTTAAACTCGCAAAGGCAGCCCTTGCTTTCTTGATACGTGCGCCTATGCCGATCTTGGTACCGCCGTCTGACGCCATTTGGCTACCAAGATATTGGAAGCTTTCAACATTCTCCACTGGTTGCCCGGCTACTGTGAAACTGGAAGGAGTCACCGTGTTTACATCCAACGATTTGGTTTTGTTGACGTTGATGACTAAACCTGCCGAGGAGGAGCGATCGGCAAGGTCGTTGAGCTTACTCTGCATATCAGAGCGCCGTTGCGCGAGGAGTGCAACGTCATCCGCCAATTCGAGGTCGTTTAGGTGCTCCATGGTTATAGGCTGCCATAACAGCCCGCGGTTTGGTTCACGGTCAATCGCATCTACCAGAATCTCATCGATTACGATGAGGAACAGTAACGGTGATAGAATACATCCTTGCCACACACCAGCTACGACCCGGATAGGGTCGGGCAGGACCCCATTGTGCAGCACTCTACACGAAAAGGCCTCGTACTGTGCTTCGATGAGGCCGATGATTTTCTCAGGAACCCCCTTGCTTCTCAGGGCGCCCCACATATTCTCGTGATTGAGACGGTCGAAAGCTTTTTCGTAGTCAATGAATACCAAGTAAAGGGACTCTTGGAATTCGTTGACCTGCTCCAGAATGATGCGGAGCGTGACAATATGGTCCCCACAGGATCTTCCGGCACGGAATCCGGCCTGCTGCCGCCGGAGAATCGAATCGATCTTCTCCTGAATCCGTTCTAGGATAACTTTGCATAGAACTTTGATAACGGTACACAGCAACATAATGCTTTGCCAGTTATCACATATGTACAGTCAGGTCACTCCTTTTATGCACCTTCACTAGGATACCTTGCATCCAGTCGACCGGGAAAGTTGCGGTGTCCCAGATATTACGTAACAAACGATGCAGTAGTTGAGCGGATGTCATGGGGTCAGCTTTGAGCATCTCGGCTGATATGCGATCGACTGGGGCTTTATTCGACTTCATGCTTTGGGTGGCTGTTTGAATCTCTAACAGTGATGATGCTTCGGTATTGACGCGTGTTATACGTCGGATCCTAGGCAGATCATCCCGAGGTGATGGTAGCCTGGCTGGCACATGAAAAAGTTGTTCGAAGTGCTCGAACCAGCGTTTCAGCTGGTCAGTTGGGTCGGTCAATAATTGATCATTCGCGTCTTTCACAGGCATCGTTGCATTCATCTTCGCCCCGCTTAAGCGTCGTGAGATATCGCAGAGGAGGCGAATGTCCCCGGTTGCGGCGGCTCTCTCTCCTTCGTCGGCCCACGCTCGCTTGTCCCGTCGACATGAGCGTTTTACTTCCTTCTCAAGAGCCGTGTATCGTTGACGGGCTAAGACTTTGGCTCCTCTGGTTTTCGATCGTACTATCGCGGCTTTGGCTTCTCTTCGCTCCTCTATCTTCCTCCAGGTCTCATCGGTGATCCATTGTTTTCTCTGGGTGCGTAGTTCGCTCAGATTGTTCTCGCTGGTGGCGATGAAGGCATTCTTGATGGCGGTCCATTGGTCTTCCACGCTGCCACCTTCCGGAATATCTGCAGCACGCGTCTCCAGTTCTTCAACGAAGGACCGTTTCACCGTGGCATCTTCCAGTCGGCGTGTGTTGAATCGTCGTCCAACTCTTTCCTCCTGCCGACGAATCCGCGCAATGCGCAGGCGTATTTCGCCGATGAGGAGGTGATGATCAGACGCGATATCGGCACTACGTTTATTCCGTACATCAAGAAGGCTCCGTTTCCATTTTCGGCTGATGCAGATGTGGTCGATTTGATTTTCTGTAAAGCCGTCACGGGAGACCCACGTGACCTTGTGAACCGGTCGATGAGGGAAGAGCGATCCCCCGATGACCATGTCGTTATTACCACAAAATTCTGCGAACAGCTCTCCGTTTTCTCTCTCATTCTCTCTCTCTCTCTCTCTCTCTCTCTCTCCCCCTCTCTCTCTCTCTCTCTCTCTCTCTCTCTCTCTCTCTCTCTCTCTCTCTCTCTCTCTCTCTCTCTCTCTCTCTCTCTCTCTCTCTCTCTCTCTCTCTCTCTCTCTCTCTCTCTCTCTCTCTCTCTCTCTCTCTCTCTCTCTCTCTCTCTCTCTCTCTCTCTCTCTCTCTCTCTCTCTCTCTCTCTCTCTCTCTCTCTCTCTCTCTCTCTCTCTCTCTCTCTCTCTCGGGACGGTAGAAAATGCGACGTAAACAAAAGTATGCACGTTCCACGATAAAGTGATGCCAGATGGTATTATTCATAAAAAATTTTATTTGGTTGGGAAGATATATTCACTCATCCAAATTCCTTCCAAATACTTTGAAATTGAGGTAAATACAAATAACATGAAAGCGTCAGCGTTTTAGACAGTTTTCCTTTTAACGATGAAGCATTATCTTCATACTAAAATAAGACTCCTGGCCTTTTCTCAGCATTGTACGGCTTAAAGTTCTTGGGCCGAGGTGATTTTTTGTTCGGTTTGAGGATACGTTTTAAAATGTTTTCTAATATATTTATATAAGTTCTAATGATACGAACAGTTAGACAAGATTGAAGTGCGTGAGTTTAGCATTATTGTGTGGTGATAAACAGCCTGAAGCAATGTTTGTATCGAGCACTGTGATGATTTTCAGGTAGGTGTTTGTTTGATGATACCGTTTTGAAAAAGTGGAAAGAATCACTCCGGCTCAGTGGTGTTGCAACGAAGAGCGAAAGTTTGAAATCTACATTTTTATTTTCTATAATTGAATCGATTAGGAGTGAAATAAATGGTTGAAAAATATTGAGTATTGTGCGAGATAAATAGGAGACTTTTTTTAAATTATCAATCATAAACCTACGGCTTCCAAATAGTATAAATCATTAGTTTTCTGTGCAGTGAGCCGGGAATGGGGTCCATAGGCCCAAGTAGTGATTTACCCTATTTCCTTTTTCCTAACTTCACCGTGTTCATGACGTTTAGGTTGTCGTAGGGCATTGATCGCTCAAGTCTGATATTTTTCCCTGATAGGGGAATTAAATTCAAGCAATTTTGCTGAAGACAGTATTCACTTTTATCCATCGTGCGATTTTAAACATCCATTTTTCTTTTGGGGTCATATATGACTCCGTGATCTTGAAATTAACGTTAACGCGTGAAACACTTGGAGAACGTGCCGTAGAAAAAGTAACATATATGCTATTTTCCAAAAATGGTGTTAGCGAGTAGTACTCATCGAGTTCTTTAGCAGAAAAATGGAAATCATTTTTGTTTTGATTAGGCGCATACGTCACTTTTTCAGATTAATACGGCAGCGTAGCACATCCAGCCCAGAGTGTATGTAATTAAGAGTGTCAGAATTGGAACAAAATTCATCTGTCATTCCCATACAAAATCGTGTTCCAAACGAGCATAGGAGACCTTTTAAATTTGGCACATGTCGTTACTCTTACGTAGGGTATCTGTTCCATTATTAATAACATGATCTGATATTCATAAAATCCGCAAAACAGGCAATTTAGGCTCAATTTATGTCGTGTTTTTTTTTTGTTATCTGGCTTGCTCACTGCTGAAAAAATCACAAATATGAGAAACAAAACAATATGCGCACCAATTCTTTGTTTTCGAATGGTATTGATTTGGGTACATGGTATGAATTCAAGAAACAGTTCGCCTATATGACTCTGATCCAGCCGACTTATTATGGATTTCAGTTACCAGAATTTTTGAAGAATTTATTGGTTCGAATTCCGTTGCGGTCAAACAAATTTTGTAATTGCACACCGAAAACTGTTGCGAGAAGTGATAGAGGTGTAAAAATGATGAAACGAAAACGAATTTCATCTAGAAGTAGGCACGATTTTCCATTATCTTTCTGTACACCTTCCTTTTTTGTTGTGAGAAAAGAATGATGAGTGAAAGATTTTATTTATTGCTTTATTAAAGTGAATTTTCATTCGTTCAGTTCATCATTGCACAATGGTCCACAGAGCGAAATTAAGTGGAAATTAGTATTTTGAGCCTGAAATAGCAGAGTTAGAAAAAACCTTTGTTCCACAAAGTTGTTCCAAATAGTAAGAACTTTATCCGGATGTTGATGAAAATTAGGGTGGTCCTCATTTTCATGGAATGTAAAAATCAACTTTTTTAATTGCAAGAATAGAGGTGAACATTATTTTGTAAAGTTGTAGCCTAGCTAATTCCAATCATTTTGCTAAAAAAATGTTTTCTGTAGCTCTTAAATTGACGAATTTAAAGCATTTTTCTCATTTAGACTTAGGGTGGTCCCACATAAAACAGTTTTTCTGTTCTAACTTTTTTTCTTCAAATTTCTCAGTTTAGTCGTCTTCGGACGACTTTTAGCGCTTTTTGAGACGCGACTTTTCGTGATAGTAGCTTGTTGATATCTTTTGCAGATGAAAAGTTATTCGCATTGTGCCAAAAAAATGGGTTTTTCTAAATGGCAATATCTCTGGATGACGCAGCCATAATTTCAATCCTTTAACACCATTTCAAAGAGTAAGCCCTAGAGTATATCATATCAAAAAATCAGGGAGGTGTTTTTCTTGTATCTGAAGTGACATCGGTTTAAATTTGTTAATTTTGCCTTTCTCGTACTTCAAGGTGTGACGAAAATACTCCAAAACGACTTTATATTAGAACACCAGAGATCCTTAGTGTTATAAACCAATCAACTAAGCTCGACGAGTTAAGGTGAGGTAATTGTATGTTTGTATGTATGGCAAAAAATTGCATTCACCTTTTGGGTATTTATCCTTGACCTTCCGGCACACATCGAGTAAAAGTGAAATATCTGTTTAGTCTGGTGACCAAGTTGAACCAAACCACCATTCCTCACAAAATTAGTTCTCTATCAATTGAGAAGATATTAGAAGTGATTAAACAGAAAACTCCGATAAATATGACTAAATAAAAGGTTCAAGGTGCACAAGGAAAAGTAATTAACAAGGTGGCTCAAAAACACTCTTTCAAATTTTTTGATTTCATATTGTTTATTTTATTTTTTTGTAATTTATTATTGGAATAATAATAAAGTCATAAAGTCACTTGTACTAATTGTATCAGATAGAACTAATTTTCAATAACTAACTGCATTGCTTTATCTGGTAATTCTGAATAATCTTTTCTTGAGACAATTCCAACATTATTCATCGAAATTACGGGGTCTGACGATAACAGCAACCTTCTGAAGACGTCTTCGATGTTTACCATTCTATTGAATTTTCTGGAGTGGAACTCTCGATATCTTCGAATACTTTTGTTCCTCGTTTCTTGTACTTCTTCGCTACACATTCCAACCGGAAGTATTGTGTATTTTATGATTGCCGCTCCATGTACCAACAGTTTATGAACTGTTGGGGACAATGTATACTAGACCTGTTCACCATTTTCAAAAGTATTCCAGATTCAAAGTGCCACCCCTCTATTTCAACGAGTATCTTAAATGGAGTCTCCTGACCAATTTTCAGCCAAATCCATGAAGATTTGGAGGTGCATTGTATACCAACCATAACGCTTCTCATACAAAGCTCTTGTCACTTCTGCGTAAATCTCGAAAGATTTGTGATTGACTTTTGATTAAGAGTTTATAACGGTAAGAAGGATGAAGAAACGCTCTAACAAGCTCTCATCCAGACCGGTAATTTTCGCAGTGATTTTCCATTCACGAAAGAACTTGCGGGCTGTGTTCCCGTCATTTGAATTTCCACCACCGGGAACAGGTTCACTAATGCGTAATCCTGTTGCACAAAAAGGATGGATATAACTTAATCTACCGAATTACTAATATTTGTTATTACAGTACGTACCTAGTTCCGCTCGCATCTTGTTTCGAATTTCCGTTTCTCTAATTTTCACCGCTTCATTCGACTTGCTTACACGCCATGTTGGTTTATCAAGGGCAAGTCTATAGGAGACCTTTAAAAGCATTTCCATTGTTCTGATATATGCATGAAGAGGAGAAAATCCATATTTATATTTGCCTGGATCATCAGAATCTGAATCAATTCTGGAATTGTTCAAACATTTTCCTGACCTTCCACAGATGTAACAAGCTTGCGAATATGTTCCAGTTAAATCATTGACGACCTTTGTATCCATCATCGTAAACAGCATCTCTGTTTGAACGGATACCTCTCGATCCGCCACAGTTAATTTAATGTTTTTCAAATTTTGAATTTGCGAGTTCATCAACGAAACCTCGCGTTTCGTTAATTCGGCTGACTCTTTTGCAAACATTAATTTAATGGGTCTGCACAACGAAACGGATGAGGGCAGGTCATTGTTCCACACAATTTCATCAATTTCATCTGCTTCACGATGGCCAATCAACCTTAAAGGAACCATCGAGAAGGCGAATATGTGTGAATCGGAATATTCGTGTAATTCCTTATTCTCGTCTTCATCAAAAAGCATTGCTTATACCTGGCGTGATTGCTGCTTCCGTCACAGCCCCACTTATAAATAATTGTGTACCCATCATACGGTCCACTATTTGAAAGTAATTCTTTACTATCCACGCTTTCCAGAAGGCGCTTCGAGGTATGCTCGACAAGCTCTTGTAACGGCACTTCTGCAGCTGATGGATTTATAGAAAGACCTATCAGAAATTTTCATTAGTATTTATCATGTACTATGGATTAGTTATTTTGTATACCTGTAGGATAACACAACTTTTTGCTTCGACCAGTTTGTTATACGCTGGAAATATATCGACGCCTTTGACGATAGTTTGCTGTCTGATATTCGAATGCTGAGCTTTAGAAAAATCGTTTTTGCATAAAAATGCAAGAGCTTCCTCCGCTGTTAGAGCTACAACATCTTGATTTGAACGTTCGGTCGAATGCTGCCGCTCGAATGCTGCATCAGGGTTTTCTGACAATTTTGAATCAATTTCCAGCTTTACGAAACCCTGCCCGGGCTACGGAAGTCGCAGCAGCAAACAAAATCTGCTCCATTGAAAATTGATTAAGTATGGACTCAATCCGCTTTTTCTTTGTTTTGGATGTCAAAGCAGCGAAAGTTTTTGAAGTACGGCAGCCAGATGATTTTGAAGGAGAATGGATATCGACTACAAATTCTCCTGCGATCCAAGCTTCGTTCAACTTGAAAAAATGGTCCCGTTTCCGGCCAGCTTCTCGCCATAGCTTTCGGAATTTCAGCAACACGAGGCTTAGCTTCTTTCTAGGGAAATTCGATTCTTTACAAATTCTAGTAAATTTTTCAGTGTGTTTCCCTTCAAAAGAAGGAAGATGAGATCGGCCAGCTGAATCACTGTTGAAAAAGTATTATCGTTATTTGAATGTCAGCTCTCCAGAAAGTGACCTTACCTTGCTTCATTATGTAACGTTCTGACAATTCTGAGTGGAAAAGATCACAGCTTGCTATTATTCATCACATTCGAGATCAAATATACAGTTTTGATGCAAATATCAGGCACTTGAAGCTACTAAAGGGTCTTAATCAATAGAAGTAATCATACTTATGATATGCATAAAAGAAATATATTGTCCAAGATAGGAAATTGTAAATAAGCAATAAATAAATAAAGTAAAAAAAATCCCATAATTCAAAATTTTTGGAAACATAAATAATTTTAAAAAAAAATCATAAAAAGGCATTAGTCATTTTGAACTGAAAATAACAATAATAATAAAATAATTTTCCACAAAGAAATCGAAATTCTTCTTTGGAAAAAATATAATTTTCTTAATTAAAACAATAAACAATTGCAAAATTTTCCATAACATTTTTTTCTATATACATTGTAAACATTCCACAAAAAAAATTATATGGAGAAGAAAATAGGAAAACTACATAAAAGATAAAAATCAATTAAATAAAATCAAATTTTCCTTGAACAATAAACACTCCCAAAGCAGGGGTCATTCATGCAAATTATGCTCCGTTTTATTGTTTTCTGTATTTTTCAATGAAAATTTTTATTTAATTTTATTGTTCTTCATTGATTTCAGTAATTTTTTTAAAATTTTTATGGAATATACAATCATTTTGTGGAAATTTTAGCAGTTTTTATTTCTATTCTGGTTTATTTATGGAAGTTTTGTTTTTTTTCTGGAAATTACATAAACAATAAACACTCCCAAAGAATGGGTCATTCATGGAAATTATGCTCAGTTTTATTATTGTACATTTTTTCTACAACCGCAATTTTTATATTCAAAATTGCTAATATACCTTTGGATCTTGGAAAATAGATAGAGATTGATAATTTTGTGAGGAATGGTGGTTTGGTGCAACTTGGTCACCAGACTAAACAGATATTTCACTTTTACTCGATGTGTGCCAGAAGGTCAAGTATAAATACCAGAAAGGTGAATGTAATTTTTTGCCATACTTACAAACATACAATTACATCAACTTAACTCGTCGAGCTTAGTTGATTGGTTCATAACACTAAGGATCTCTGGTGCTCTATTATAAAATCGTCTTTGGAGTATTTTCGTCACACCTTGAAGTACGAGAAAGGCAAAATTAACAAATTTAAACCGATGTCACTTTAGATACAAGAAAAACACCTCCCTGATTTTTTGATATGATATACTCTAGGGCTTACTCTTTGAAATGGTGTTAAAGATTGAAATTATGGCTGCGCCATCCAGAGATATTGCCATTTAAAAAACCCATTTTTTTTGGCAAAATGCGAATAACTTTTCATCTGCAAAAGATATCAACAAGCTACTATCACGAAAAGTTGCGTCTCAAAAGCTCTAAAAGTCGTCCAAAGACGACTAAACTGAGAAATTTGAAGAAAAAAAGTTAGAACAGAAAAACTGTTTTTTGTGGGACCACCCTAAGTCTAAATGAGAAAAATGCTCTAAATTCGTCAATTTAAGAGCTACAGAAAACATTTTTTTAGCAAAATGATTGGAATTAGCTAGCCTACAACTTTACAGAATAATGTTCACCCCTATTCTTGCAATTAAAAAAGTTGATTTTTACATTTCATGAAAATGAGGACCACCCTAATTTTCATCAACATCCTGATAAAGTTCTTACTATTTGGAACAACTTTGTGGAACAAAGGTTTTTTCTAACTCTGCTATTTCAGGCTCAAAATACTAATTTCCACTTAATTTCGCTCTGTGGACCATTGTGCATTGTTAGTTGAAGATGTTTTTCGACACAAACTGCAGAAAAAGATTCTCCTTCGATCCGAAAATTGCTGTGTTTGTGTCATCGAAGCGAAAAGTACGAACCTTGATAACCAAGATAAGATTGAAGTTAAGCTAAGGGAGAAAGTGTTCTCAAATTTGAAAGTGCATGAAATTTGACAGGATAAAATGTAAATGTATGCAGAGTTACAGTTTTTTGCCTGTATACAGCTTTCTTCATTCGGAGGCAAGCATTACCAAAATCTCTTATCCATAAAAGATAGCTAGAACAGAAAAAAACAGAAGTGACAGTCTGGAGGTCCGATAACCAAATTGTTCAAAAAGGTCCCTTATAATTTAGTTTTCTAGCCCTCAGATACATTTAATCGGTTCCTTAAGCATTCTAAGTAGATGAAACAGTGACCCATTCTCACCCCCGACGATGATAGCTGAAGTGTGGAAGCATAAAACGTGCCAATCTGAATAGAAGGGCTGAATGCATTAATTACCTACCCCTTAAAGTAATACCGATAGGTAGTTCCGGAGGAATATAGGCTAGATCCCAAAGTTTATTCATCTAAAGCATGGTTTCCCAAACTGTGGGTCCCGACCCCCAGGGAGGTCGTGAGCGGATTGTTGGTGAGTCGCGCAGAACAAATATTAATTGCTGCTCGAATGCCGAACCTTTTGATCATTTTTTTCAGGAACATAATTTCAAGTTCAAACCGTATTTTTTTTAAATATCCATCACCACGTTATTTTATTTAAACATTAATGCCTAAAAACTGTCCCATCAATGAAGTAAAATAAAAACGCTAACAATTTGACAAACAATACCATATTCGTCATTTTTTGCATTTGCACATGTAAGGAAACGAGAATATTTTTTATGTGGAAGAAGCCGAAACAGATGACATTCTGATTCATATAATGCTTAATACTACTTTTTAAAATGCATTTTTTTTATAGGTGGGTCGCGAGACATATAGAATTTTACTAGGTGGGTCGCAACAGTCCAATACATAAAGTGTGCGATATTCAAAACGCACTATTATTATGAAGTCAATTGCTAATGATTTAGTAAAGGATTAATTTTTTGGTGAACTGATTCAATTATCGCACCTTTACGTCAAACATCCAATCAACACGTATACGGCCCAGATGGTTTACATCTGATGATCAACTTTTAAAAGAAAAAAATCCCCAAAACACTTTTACGAATCAGACCGTTAATATGGTTTCCAAGATGTCAGACGGAATTAAAACCACTTAGCATGGTAAATATTTTCGGTAAACACAGACTCGAGAGCCGATCTGCACATCCATCAAATGTTTAGAAAATCCCATTTCGGAACCCATGCGCATACTCACCGTTGGTACCATGCACTTAATTTCCCATCCACTAGCGTTATCTTCGAGACGAGACTCATCTTCCAGTTTAGAGGCTGAAATCCAGTTCAGTGGCAGAAATGGTGGGGACAGTTTGATTATCAGTTCCAATCAAAAAAATCACATCAAGCTCATACGTTGTAAACTGGTATTGTCTCGAGCGTGGACGGATAACGATTTACCACCTTTCGATATATAAAGCGACCCGGTTTGAGATGCGCTGATATCATTGTCAACTTACAAGTGATTGCGTGCAGAGCAAACCTTCGTTTCCTTAAGTCGTGAGCTCAACATCCAACATCACCAAGATGAAGGCCATGTGTGTTATTGCTGTTCTTGCCACCGTTTTGGTGATGGCTAACTGTGCTCCTTATCAAAGTGAGTGGAGTGCAAGAAAGTGTTCATTTAGTGCTATCAAAACTATGATGACTCAAATCGCTCATGAAACAATTATTGGTTTATTATCTTGCAGTTGCTTACTTGGTACCAGTAGAGGTTCCGCTGAACCGAGTAGCTCGTTCGGCGCAATTTGGTAGTAGTGCAGCCAATGCCGGTGCTCAGAGTTTCAACAGTGGCTTCGGAGGATTCGGTGGTGTCTCTGGAAGCTCGGCTAATGCCGCATCTCAATCCTTCAGTCAAGGTGGTGGCTTCGGATTTCCAGGTAGATTGGTTAAACATGAAGTTTGGAACACGAAATAACGGACGTTAAATATTTTATTATTTACCTGAATCAGGATTCAGCGGAAGTTCTGCGAATGCAGCCTCTCAGAGCTTCTCCGGTGGTGCAGGTGGATTCCCAGGATTCGGTGGTTTCAGCGGATCAGCGGCGAACGCCGGCGCGCAATCCTTCAGTGGATAAGCACATCGCTTAAACATGGACAGGAAAATACTCAATTAAATTCGAACCTCTTGCAAATACTTGGGAACATGTAAAATGATATCGTTGCGGAAACCATGCTTTGGCAATAGCTAGAGAACATTTTTTTACAAATCAGTCGCACACACCTAAATTATTATATTATCGCTCATATCATGACATCGATAATAGCCTATGTAAAATACAAGTAACTTATTGTGATGAACATAAAAATGATCATTTTGTACAAGATAATATCTCTTTCCTGAACTGCTTTAAACAATATTGCTTAAACAATCATTTTTACTGGAAACTTAAAATAAAAGTTTATAATAATACGAATCAATGAATTTCGGTCGTTAATTGTTAAAAAAAAAGTACGACGCTTTGGCATTTCTCGTATATTTTATCACAAACAGCGTCATCCGTATATATAATTAAAGTTTGACTATGGAAAGCAGTGTAATCCTCCACTTTGCACAAAAGTTCTGCTCTTAAATTTTACATCGTCAAAACGGTTACCTATGTTTGAGAGGGATATGTATTTGTAATTTTTAAGCGTCCCCAAGAAAACGCTTCGGTTGCTGCTTAGTTTGAACGTGTGTTAAGTTGTTTGAACAACCATTTGACAGTTGGCGGCTCGGTTGGAAAAAACTAAAACGGTTCACTGAGGAAAACGGACTATGATTTTCAATCAAACGCCTTATGAAAATTTGCCATAAGGAATCGGTATGAAGTTCAATATGTTGCCTTATGAATGATGATTTTCATTTTAAAAAAAGTGAAGTGCGGCAGACTGGATTCAAACCATGGGCGTCGGGATCGGGAGGCCGATATGTAGACCACACGCCCATCGACGCTTGAATACTCGGGAAGGTTACTGCGTATAAGAAGCACTGCTGGTGGAATAATCGGTCGAAGATTCATAAGGCGCCAGTTATGAATTTCGATAGTCCAGTTCGCTGAGTGTTTGATTTTGGTTTGAGTGGTCGGGGGCGGAGTCAAGGTTCGCCGAACATGTTTGAGGATTTGTAGTGAAGTTGCACAAACTCCCATATATTTTTTATGGTTGGTGCTCAAGTTGGCGCTTCGGTCGTTCGTGTGTGATATTATTGGTTGAATAAATTGATTGTTCGTGCCGCTGTTGGTAAAACTTAATGGATGTTTGAACAAACGAGAGGTGGAGTCAATGTTGGTCAAACTGCTTGACCGTGTGTACGTTCCATTAGAGCCACACGAGCGCACACTGGAGTGTTTTTTCTTTGCGCGTGCTCCTGTGTCTAGGGCGCGATTTTTTGATAGATTGACAGATTGACTCTATTAGTTAGCACTTACTGAATTAAAATTATATAATCGTTTAAATGGAGAAAATCAAAGAGCTGATTATTTTGCACAAAGTCTACTAGAACAATAGTGTTAAGGAAAGGAAAGGAAAGGAAAGGAAAGGAAAGGAATGTTAATATGTTGCCTATGGAGACCAAGACTACATCTCTCATAGTTTTTATAGAGTGGAAGCTATTCTTGTTTGTGATAAAATAATGTGGGTTACGTATTACAGTAATATCCCGATTTTATCACCCCCCTGGTGAATTTTGGGGTGATAAAACAGGGTATGTGACAAAATTGGAAAAAAATATTTTCATTTTTTTAACTCATTCCACAAATATGAATCATTTTATGCCATGGAAAGGCCAAATGCGTGAACGGTACCCGTTATTTCTTGTCGAAATTGCTTACAGAATACTTCCCAGGTACTCAGAAGTCGTTCGTAATAAACTACAGGCGGAGAAACTTATTTCATGAAAATCAATATTGTTTTTGGCATTTTACGAAAATAAAAAGAATGACAAATTTTTTTGGGGTGACAAAATCGGGTCGAAAACGTGACAAAATCGGGACGTGATAAAATCGGGTCGAAAACGTGATAAAATCGGGGGTAGACAAAATCGGGGAGTGACAAAATCGGGTCAACACTGTACTATGAATCGAATTGGATAAAATGTTCCAACCCCAAGAACTGCAACTTGAAATAGGAACAAAAATCAAATAAGGAAGAGAACATCATGACATTGAAGAGCAATTCTCTGTGAAATCGAAGGTCGTTTTATTTTTGTATTTTTTTATTTCTCTGAAATTTTGCATATACTTTCTTTGTCATCTTAAAACATATTACAAAACAAAACATTTTTACTGTAGCCTAACTTTTGACAAGGGCCTAAGCAAAAACTCCTTGAGCACTTAAAAAAAAAATAACCTAAAAACGGCTTTTCATCTCATTTTATTTCTAATAGTTTCATCTGCGTTTGCTTAACACGCACGTTCCTAATCCCCATTTAACGATAAAACTCAAAATTCAAAAACACGAAGCTCAGCCAATTTCTAACGGATTTTCAAGCAATCTTCTGGAATCGATCACAAAATTCCTATAGTTTTAGGAACCGAGGACAATTTTTGTGGAATGGCCATGGTTTCGGATATATTCCGGGGAGTACTCCCTCCCGGAAAAAATGGTCACTTGCAGATCGGCTTCGAAATCCATCTTGCGACATGTCAAACTTCATGATTTTGCAGAACAAGTGCACTGGAGTACGTTTCGGCGATTTTCGATCGAATTGGCCACCCTCCGGATAGTTCCTCCAGGAATTCCTTCGGAAGATCCTCCAGGAATTCCTTCGGAAGTTCCTCCAGGAATTCCTTCGGAAGTTCCTCCAGGAATTCCTTCGGAAGTTCCTCCAGGAATTCCTTCGGGAGTTCCTCCAGGAATTCCTTAGAAAGTTCCTCCAAGAATTCTTTCGGAAGTTCCTCCAGAAAATCCTTCAGAAGTTCCTCGGAGTTCTCCAGGAATTCCTCCGGAAGTTCCTCCAGGCATTCCTCCGGAAGTTCCTCCAGGAATTCCTTCGGAAGTTCCTCCAGGAATTCCTCCGGAAGTTCCTCCAGGAATTCCTCCGGAAGTTCCTCCAGGAATTCCTCCGAAGTTCCTCCAGGAATTCCTCCGGCAGTTCCTCCAGGAATTCCTCCGGAAGTTCCTCCAGGAATTCCTCCGGAAGTTCCTCCAGGAATTCCTCCGGAAGTTCCTCCAGGAATTCCTCCGGAAGTTCCTCCAGGAATTCCTCCGGAAGTTCCTCCAGGAATTCCTCCGGAAGTTCCTCCAGGAATTCCTCCGGAAGTTCCTCCAGGAATTCCTCCGGAAGTTCCTCCAGGAATTCCTCCGGAAGTTCCTCCAGGAATTCCTCCGGAAGTTCCTCCAGAAATTCCTCCGGAAGTTCCTCCAGGAATTCCTCCGGGAGTTCCTCCAGGAATTCCTCCGGAAGTTCCTCCAGGAATTCCTCCGGGACTTCCTCCAGGAATTCCTCCGGGAGTTCCTCCAGGAATTCCTCCGGGAGTTCCTCCAGGAATTCCTCCGGAAGTTCCTCCAGGAATTCCTCCGGAAGTTCCTCCAGGAATTCCTCCGGAAGTTCCTCCAGGAATTCCTCCGGAAGTTCCTCCAGGAATTCCTCCGGAAGTTCCTCCAGGAATTCCTCCGGAAGTTCCTCCAGGAATTCCTCCGGAAGTTCCTCCAGGAATTCCTCCGGAAGTTCCTCCAGGAATTCCTCCGGAAGTTCCTCCAGGAATCCTCCGGAAGTTCCTCCAGGAACTCCTCCGGAAGTTCCTCCAGGAACTCCTCCGGAAGTTCCTCCAGGAACTCCTCCGGAAGTTCCTCCAGGAACTCCTCCGGAAGTTCCTCCAGGAACTCCTCCGGAAGTTCCTCCAGGAACTCCTCCGGAAGTTCCTCCAGGAACTCCTCCGGAAGTTCCTCCAGGAACTCCTCCGGAAGTTCCTCCAGGAACTCCTCCGGAAGTTCCTCCAGGAACTCCTCCGGAAGTTCCTCCAGGAACTCCTCCGGAAGTTCCTCCAGGAACTCCTCCGGAAGTTCCTCCAGGAACTCCTCCGGAAGTTCCTCCAGGAACTCCTCCGGAAGTTCCTCCAGGAACTCCTCCGGAAGTTCCTACAGGAACTCCTCCGGAAGTTCCTACAGGAACTCCTCCGGAAGTTCCTCCAGGAACTCCTCCGGAAGTTCCTCCAGGAACTCCTCCGGAAGTTCCTACAGGAACTCCTCCGGAAGTTCCTACAGGAACTCCTCCGGAAGTTCCTACAGGAACTCCTCCGGAAGTTCCTACAGGAACTCCTCCAGGAATTCCTCCGGAAGTTCCTCCAGGAATTCCTCCGGAAGTTCCTCCAGGAATTCCTCCGGAAGTTCCTCCAGGAATTCCTCCGGAAGTTCCTCCAGGAATTCCTCCGGAAGTTCCTCCAGGAATTCCTCCGGAAGTTCCTCCAGGAATTCCTCCGGAAGTTCCTCCAGGAATTCCTCCGGAAGTTCCTCCAGGAATTCCTCCGGAAGTTCCTCCAGGAATTCCTCCGGAAGTTCCTCCAGGAATTCCTCCGGAAGTTCCTCCAGGAATTCCTCCGGAAGTTCCTCCAGAAATTCCTCCGGAAGTTCCTCCAGGAATTCCTCCGGGAGTTCCTCCAGGAATTCCTCCGGGAGTTCCTCCAGGAACTCCTCCGGAAGTTCCTCCAGGAATTCCTCCGGAAGTTCCTCCAGGAACTCCTCCGGAAGTTCCTCCAGGAACTCCTCCAGGAACTCCTCCGGAAGTTCCTCCAGGAATTTTTTGGGAAGTTCCTCCAGGAATTCCTCCGGAAGTTCCTCCAGAAATTTCTTCGGAAGTTCCTCCGGAAGTTCTTCCCGGAATTCCTCCGGAAGTTCCTTCAGGAATTCTTTCGAAAGTTCCTCCAGGAATTCCTCTGGAAGTTCCTACAAGGATTCTTCCGGAAGTTCCTCCAAGAATTCCTCCGGAAGTTCCTCCAGAAATTCCTCCAGAAATTCCTCCAAGAATTCCTCCAGAAATTCCTCCAAAAATTCATCTGGAAATTCTTCCAGCAATTCCTTCGGAAGTTCTTCCAGGAGTTCCTCCGGAAGTTCCTCCAGGAATTCCTCCGGAAGTTCCTCCAGGAATTCCTCCGGGGAAGTTCCTCCAAGAATTCCTCCGGAAGTTCATGCCGGGTCGGAAGCGAATACCATATTTGCAGGGTTGCTGTCCAGCATTCTTGCAACATACCCTGCCCATCGTACGCCTCCGGCTTTAGCTGCCTTCTGGATACTGGGTTCGTCGTAGAGCTGGGCGAGCTCGTGGTTTATTCTTTGCCGCCACACACCGTCTTCTTGCACACCGCCAAAGATGGTCCTGAGCACCCGTCTCTCGAATACTCCGAGTGCTTGCAAGTTCTTCTCGAGCATTGTCCATGTTTCATGTCCGTAGAGGACAACCGGACTTATGAGCGTCTTGTACATGACACATTTGGTGCGGTGGCGAATCTTTTTTGACCGCAGTTTCTTCTGGAGCCCGGCTCTTCGCATGCCACCTTCTAGCGCAATGTTGAACAACAGTCACGAAAGTCCATTACCTTGTCTTAGTCTCCGGCGCGATTTGAACGAACTGGAGTGTTCGCCCAAAATCTTCACACAGTTTTGCACACCATCCACCGTTGATTTGATCAGTCTGGTAAGCTTCCCAGGGAGCTGTTCTCGTCCATAATTTTCCATAACAGACGACGGAAGATGATCTGGGATTCAATTTTTTTAGGCGGCATTAAGGATGGTGATCGCTCGAATATTCTCACACTCCAGCTTGTCGCCTTTCTTGTAGATGGGGCCTCTGTCTGGGGATGGGGAATCTGTCTGCACCCTTCGTCGAATCAATCGTTCCGTCGACATCGTCCCACATACCCGACATTGTTCTCCGCTGCGTCGTCTCCGTCCATCGTCGTAGGGGCTAAAACCAACGAAAGCAACGTCCATTTGCTAGAACTCCACTATAGCAGAACGTTTCTCCTGAGCTTACGATTTCGTATGGATGAGTTTAGTGTCTTTTTTATTGGTTTTCGGAACTACGACGAGAAAACGAAAAGGCCTTAACCTTAGTACCTTCCATGCGATCAGGGTTCGATATATCTGAATGATTGTCATTATTTAATATTTGTTTGGGATGCATCGTTTAAAGCATTTCTGGAATGTGATATTATCTTGTTCAAAATGATAATTTCTAAGTTCATTAAGTTTAATAAATTACTTATATATTTTTGCTGCATAGTTTATAACCGATGTTATGATATGAGCGTTAATTTAATAATTTAGGTGTGTGCGACTGATTTGTAAAAAAATATCTTTTCTAACTATTACAACAGCATGGTGTCCGCAACAAAATTATTTCTCGTGTTCCCAAGTATTTGCAGGGTGATCGAACTTGTTTGAGTATTTTCCTGTCTATGTTTAAGCTAAAGTGCTTATCCACTGAAGGAATGCGAATTGGCGTTGGCAGCTGATGCGCTGAAATCACCGAATCCATGATGTCCACCACTGGAGAAGCTTTGAGCAGCTGCGTTAGCTGCACTTCCGCTGAATCCTAATACAGGAAAATTATAAATAAATTAACGTTCGTTACTTAGTGTTTCAACTACATGTTCAATTAATCTACCTGGATATCCGAAGCCACCATGGTGGTGGCCATGAGTGAATGATTGAGAAGCGGCATTGGCCGCGCTTGCAGAGAGACCACCGTGCCCTCCGTGTCCATGTCCAAATTGGGCCGAACGAGCCACTCGGTTCAGCGGAGCTTCCACCGGTACCAAATAAGCAACTGCAGGATATAAAACCAATAATTGATTCATAAACGATTTGAGTCACCATTGTTTTGATAACACTAATTGAACACTTCTTTCTACCCCACTCACTTTGATAAGGAGCACAGTTAGCCATCACCAAAACGGTGGCAAGAACAGCAATAGCACACATGGTCTTCATTTTGGTTTTGTTTGATGTTTAGCTCTCGACTTAAGGGAACGAAGGTTTTCTCTGCACGCACTCACTTGTAAGTTGACAATGATATCAACGCATCTCAAACCACGTTGCTTTATATACATCGAAAGGTGGTAAATCGTTATCCGACCATGCCTGCAACAATTCCAGTTTACATCGTTTGAGTTTGATGTATTTTCCTTTGTTTGGACATAATCAAACTGTCCCTGCCGTTTTTTCCCAATGAACTGGATTTCGGCCTCTAAGCAAGAAGATGAGCTTTGCCTCAAAGATGGATGGGAAATGAAATGCATGAAACCTACAGCAAGTGTGCATATGGGTTCAAAAAATGGGTTTTCCTAAACATTTGATGGACATGCCGATCTGGAAGTATTATTAATCATGTTATGATGAAGGCTTGGTACCCCACAATCAAAATCTTTGTCGTTTTTTTTCTGTATGTTGTGTTTGTGTGAAAGTTGAATTTTTGCACATTTCTGTTCTGAAACATGCAAACAATACCTCCTACTGTTATAAATATGGTTTTGCAGTATAGGCTTTCCAACCTTGGTGTATAAGAGAAGCAAAAGGGTGATTGATTTGTCAACACCATGGTAAGCAACTATGCGTCTCCATGCTCGTGTGGTGCATTATATGTATTGTGAAGGATGTTTAAATGGCGAATCGAAGTCTTTTGTCTTTTCGAAAATTGTTCAGTTCAAAATAATTAATTTAGTGCTGCCTACTACTAACATCTCCTAACTACTTCTTACCCATATGGCGTTACGTAATTTGTGAACATTCTCCTATATTAAATATAGCGTTACTCCATTATAGCTTATAATTATAATAAATGGCGTATTCTATTATTAAAATAAATGGCGTAATCTGAATAGAAGAACCCACATAGCTAAAAGCAATACTTGAAAGCTTTTACTCAAAGAAAAACACATCCTAATTAATCGTTCCAATTAATAATCGATTATAATCTATGTCGTAGTATGTGGAGCTAGTTACGTAACTAATCAATAATTTGACACATTTCGAATCTACAGGATAAATTAAAGTGTTGTAATTATTCAGGTTCAGATACAGATCCAGTATATTTACGGAAAAATCATAAATATGTTGACAGTTTTCGACGGATTTCAGTCCTCGTGTATTTTTAAAGCTTTGTTAAAATGAGTTTTGAATAGACTCTCATGTAATGTACAAGGGGAACTATTGATTTATCGTACAATAACCGCTTCTTTGAAAGCAAGTTGTGCAAAGCTGCAATAATACAGATATCAATATTCTAAAACTTCACGGGGCCCTCCTTAGCCGTACGGTAAGACGCACGGATACAAAGCAAGACCATGCTGAGGGTGGCTGGGTTCGATTCCCGGTGCCGGTCTAGGCAATTTTCGGATTGGAAATTGGCTCGATTTCCCTGGGCATAAAAGTATCATCGTGCTAGCCTCATGATATACAAATGCAAAAATGGTAACCTGGCTTAGAAACCTCGCAGTTAATAACTGTGGAAGTGCTAAATGAACACTAAGCTGCGAGGCGGCTCTGTTCCAGTGTGGGGATGTAATGCCAATAAGAAGAAGGAGAAGAATGCGTTTATTTACACGTACGTACATAGTGGGTGCAAGAAAATAAAAGTGAGCCCTAAAATTAAAGAACTCAATAATTCTAAATCAAAATTTATTCAAATACTACCTTGTTAATCTCGAGTTTGTCCAGTTTTTCATCAGTTTTATTATAATTTTTGTATTTTGATTTTTACGTGTTGTTTAATTAAAATACATTAACTGCTCGATAAGTAAATTATTCGATGAAATGTGGATGTGGTTCTACTATGATTAAGCGGTATATGAGATGAAACGCTGAAACACCGACTTCGTAGGATGGATGGATGGATAAAGAACCAAGTTAGCAAATTCCGGTTCCGAATAGAATTGAGTAAAAATATTTCCAGAAAAAAAAATATTTCGACGCAACTGAAAAAAAAATTAACGCCTTGAAGGTAAATCGAATGACGAAACATACATTGCAGCAAAGATAAAAGATAGTTTGATATCCACAGTTTGTTTGCTAATTGAATTTACTTTCATCACAATTTCTTCTGGCTGAAAGAATGGGTTCGTTTGAATAAGTTTTTCAGACTGCTATCAATGAAAAACGGACAAATTAAGTATTTCATAGATTACCACGGGATAGTACAAAACGGCCTGAAAAATGGTACTTTTCCGTTAAATACGGTACCTATGGTCACAGCTATGTTGCATTGTACTTTTTTGTGATACCTCCTGAGAAGACTAACGATCATGACCAAGATCCTTAACCCTAACCTTAGTATGGTGGCTCATCATGGTGTTTGACGAATCAATCACCGTTTTGCCTCTTTCGCACACCATGGTTTAACGAACAAGATATAGGGACACGGCAGGTATTTTCGTCTGTTCGTCATAGTCTCGAAAACCAATAAAAGAGACGCTTTTTTGTAAAACTCATACGTACCAAATCGTAAGCTCAGGAGAAACGTTCTGCTATAGTGGAGTTCTAGCAAATGTACGTTGCTTTCGTTGGTTTTAGCCCCTACGACGATGGACGGAAATACCTGCCGTGTCCCAATGTTCACTCAAAAATCGAATTTTAACAGGAGGAGAGTTTATTTGTCAGGCTCTCTGACGGACCGTTATTTATAAATGCTTTTTTTTCGTTTTTTTTTGTATGTAAATATGTAAACATTATCTCAATAACCATTCTCTAATACAATATATAAAAAAAAATCTTGGACAAATGGTACGATTTTGACCTCACAAACTAGAGAGCTCCTCAATATGATTTTTAATACTTTTAGCTCGGCATTTCCATCAAATGTTCAGAAAATCTCATTTCAAGAACCTATACATATACTCACTTTTGGTCTCATGTATTTTATTTCCAATCCAACTGCATTATCTTTGAGACGAAACTCATCTACCCGTTCAGAGGCCAAAATCCAGTTCATTGGGAAAAAACGTTAGGGACCGTTTGATTGAGCAGTCCAAATAAAAGAAAATACTCAAACGTTGTAAACTGGTATTGTTTACATCGTGGTCGGATAACGATTTACCACCTTTCGATATATAAAGCGACATGGTTTGAGATGCGTTGATATCATTGTCAGCTTACAAGTGAGTGCGTGCAGAGAAAACTTTCGTTCCCTTAAGTTGAGAGCTAAACATCCAAGAAAACCAAAATGAAGACCATGTGTGCTATTGCTGTCCTTGCCACAGTTTTAGTGATGGCTAACTGTGCTCCTTATCAAAGTGAGTGGGGTAGAAAAAAAGGGTTCAATTAGTGCTATCAAAACAATGGTGACTCACATCGTTAATGCATCCAATATTGATTTTTTGTCCTGCAGTTGCTTATTTGGTACCGGTAGAGGCTCCGCTAAACCGAGTAGCACGCTCGGCGCAATTTGACGCTAGTGCAGCCAATGCAGGTGCTCATAGTTTCAACAGCGGCTTCGGACATGGCGGACACGGCGGATACGGAGGACACGGAGGACATGGAGGACACGGTGGTCTCTCTGCAAGCGCGGCCAATGCCGCTTCTCAATCATTCACTCATGGCCACCACCATGGACATCCAGGTAGATTGATTGAACGGTAGTCACGAAGCTACGGATTTTAAATGATTTATTATTTTCCTGTATTAGGATTCAGCGGAAGTGCTGCTAACGCAGCTGCTCAAAGCTTCTCCAGTGGTGGACATCATGGATTCGGTGATTTCAGCGCATCAGCTGCCAACGCCAACTCGCATTCCTTCAGTGGATAAGCATTTTAGCTTAAACATGGACTGGAAAATACTCGACCTCGACCTTCCTGCAAATACTTGGGAACATGTAAAGTAAAATTGTTGTGGACACCATGCTGTGGTAATAGATAGAAAAGATATGTTTTTACAAATCAGTCGCACACATTTAAATTATTCAATTAACGCTCATATCATGACATCGATTATAGACTACACAAAACAATAAAAACATTTTAATGTAATGAACTAAGCAGTTGACATTTTGAACAAGATAATATCTCATTCCTGAAATTCTTCAATCGGTATTCCCAGTAGAAGCATAAGTACTAGAACGCTAGAGGCGCTGTGGTCAATAAGCATCAATTGGGAACATCGAGATGTAGAGAGTCGACTATAGTGCACTTGAAGTACCGGTACTTTGGTTGCCAGGTCAAAGTAACTTAGATGTTTGTGGCGCGAACCGGAACGACATAAGCAATCTTATACTTTTGAATCAACTGTATGCGGGGCCCTCTTTTGCTTAGCGGTTAGATACGCGGCTATAAAGCAAGACCATGCTGAGGGTGGCTGGGTTCGATTCCCGGTGCCGGTCTAGGCAATTTTCGGTTTGGCAATTGTCTTGTGTTAGCCTCATGATATACGAATGCAAAAATGGTAACTTGGCTTAGAAACCTCGCGGTTAATAACTGTGGAAGTGCTGAATGAACACAATGCAGCGAGGCGGCAATGTCCCAGGAGGGATGTAATGCCAAGAAGAAGAAGAAGAAGGACGGAGTGGCCTCCACGGGACACAACATTCGTCTACATTCAACTTGGTCAATGGCTGTACGTGGCCACCACGCAGTCTACGGAGCGTCCATAAATTGTCTTCGGCTTGATCGATCCACCTTGCTCGATGCACACCTCACCTTCTTGTCCGTTGCATCGCATTGAAAACCTTTTTCACCGAGTTATTATCCGACATTCTGGCTACGTGTCTGGCCCACCGCACATGTCCGATTTTCGCGGTGTTAACGATGGATTGTTGTCTTAACAGTCGTAACCAGTTTGTCTACCTTCTCCGTGGAAAACAGGTCTCGGGCGCCGGTAAACAATCAGCGTCCTTCCGCCTCAAGAAATGAACACTGAATAATCTTCATTTATTTCCTATGTCCTCTGCTGTCAACCTACTGAGATTGAATTTCAAATTTCTTCTCATTAGCTTCTTAGTATGCTGGCATTTCAAATGCCTACTACGATTGAATTTCAAATTCGTTATCTTTTTTCTTTCTCGTACAACAAAGTAGAACCAGAGAATCACTCCAAAGCAAAACCTTCGATAGAAGGCCTGGAGACCCATAGTGTTATATACTAAACAACTCAGCTCGGCGATTTAGGTGATGTCTGGTACGTATTTATATATATGTGTGTGTACAAAAGTGTGAGACACACACACATTTTGGTACTAAGCATTATCCGATTTGCTCGTCACAAGTTACATTTGACGCGGAATTGTTTGCTATTGAAAATTAGATCAATAGCTCATTGCAATGGCCAAGAATTATGGCAAAAACCTGTTTATGCGTATAAAAAAATAGCCAAATGCTCTATACTGAATTCACCTAGATTCGAACTGTTGACCTATCGAATGGAAATCGCTTGCTATACTACAAAACCATCGGAACATACATGGTTTGTGTAAATATAAATCGTATAGTATTCATCAGATTGCTTCTAATGCCAATAAAAACAACAATAACACTTTTCCATTGGTATATTCTATTGGCTTTATCCTGAAAATCACTCCTATATTCTTTATTGGTTCTTTAAATTTTACCAAACATTTTTCTTTGTGTGTATTGATCAAAAATCCTCATATAAACTAGATCGTACTATATGATATGTTACCAGTCGATTCGTGAGAAGTCACCCTTCAATATTTCATAATTTAGGAATTCTACTGATTTATGTTTTGAAAATAGGACTGCGTGTGGATTTCTCACTGAAATTTCGATCTACAAATTCAATCAAAAACAAATGCGTACTAGTCAAACTAAACCAGCTACAATGAAACTTTATTTTATTTCCTTGTAGTTATGTATGACACTGATTAGCTAAAGAATAGAGGGTTGACATCAATCAAGGAGCCCCCAATCCCCCAATACAACTCTGGTCCCCAAAAGCTCCTATCTCACGCTTCCACAGGACGACCGATGACTAAAGTCTGTCAGCTAAGGGTTGCGTACTTAGCTGGTAGAGTCATGTGGGTGTCATCCAGATAGCGCACAATGGACTTGTTTGGAGCCTACATTGCTCGAATGGTCCCCACTGACATTTCTGGATCCCAATAAGAATCAAATCAGATATTTGTAAACAAAACATATTCTACCATAAACTTTACTTTGAGATGTTGGCTGCAAAAACATGGCGTCGTGCCACCCACCTGGGTAGAGCAGCCTGCGCATTAAGGTCACTCCTGACCTCATTTTTGTTGATTTAGTTTTGCTGCGTCGCAGCATGCGTGAAACTATAAAATGACAGTTGTGCGTTGCTTCCGTATAGAGTGGTGTGCCCCCGAAAACGCGAGCACTTTGAAACTTGGATTCCGTCAGGAGTGACCTTAAGCCTAGTACGCTACTGATACGGAATGGTCTTACGGAAAATTTGATCAAATTACAAAAGTTAATTTAACAGCTGATTCAATATGGGAGAAATTTCACTTTTCCGTACGGAAAAGCTCCATTTACTCCAAGTGACAGCTCCTTTTACTTTTTCCAGAAGGCGTTATTAGCGTTACGATTTTTTTCTACTTGTCAGCTCCATACTGCTCACGAAATTTCAGTATCGGAATCATTCCGTGACCATTCCGTCTATTTGCACAGTACTTTTCAGCAGCGTACTAGCCTTTAAGGGGGACTCTTGAACTTGAAATGTTCAAGCTGAGTTTCCATTAGAAATGATTTTTTTGCTTTTTGCTTTTTAGGAATGGGATATTATCTGTCAATGTCAATTTCTAAGTTCATTACATTAGATTATTTGTATATTTTTGGTATGGCCTATCTATCGATGTCATGATACGATTGTAAATTTAATAATTTAGGTGTGTGACTGATTTGTAAAAACTATCTGTTTCTGGCTATTACTAAAGCTAATTTCATTTTACAAGTTCCCGAAGATTTGCAGGATGGTCGGGTTTAATTGAGTAATTTTCTGTCAATGTTTCATCTGATGTCCTTATCCACTAAAGGATTGCGCGTTGGCGTTGGCAGCTGATGCACTGAAACCACCGAATCCATGATGACCCGTACCACTGGAGAAGCTTTGAGCAGCTGCGTTAGCTGCACTTCCGCTGAATCCTGATACAGGAAAATAAAAGGCAAATCAATTAACATCCGTTACTTCGTGTTTCAAACTACATGTTCAATCAATCTACCTGGATGTCCGAAACCATCGTGGTGGTGGTGGCCATGAGTGAAGGATTGAGAAGCGGCATTGGCCGCGCTTGCAGAGAGACCACCGTGTCCTCCGTGTCCGTGTCCAAATTGGGCCGAACGGGCTACTCGGTTCAGTGGAGCCTCCACCGGTACCAAGTAAGCAACTGCAGAATATGAAACCAATTATGAATTATTCATTCACGATCATTGTTTTGATAGCACCAATCAAACACTTCCTTCTAACCCACTTACTTTGATAAGAAGCACAGTTTGCCATCACCAAAACGGTGGCAAGAACAGCAATAGCACACATGGTCTTCATTTTGGTTTTGTTTGATGTTTAGCTATCGACTAAAGGGAACGAAGGTTTTCTCTGCACGCACTCACTTGTAAGTTGACAATGATAACAACGCATCTCAAACCACGTTGCTTTATACCATCGAAAGGTGGTAAAGCTTTATCCGACCACGCCTGCGATAATACCAGTTTACAACATTTGAGTTTGATGTATTTTTTTTATTAGGACCGCTTAATCAAACTGTCCCTAACGTTTTTTCCCAATGAACTGGATTTCGACCGCTAAGATGGGTCGTCTCGAAGATAATGCAGTTGGATAGGAAATAAAACGCATGGGATCTACAGTGACTATGCGTATGGGTTGCTGAAATGGGATTTTCTAAACATTTGATGGTTGTGCAGAGCTAAAGTGTACGAGAAAGCTAAGAGCCAAGAATATTTATTCCATAATATAACAATAGCAAAAAAAAACATACGTTGGGGTTTATAAATGGTTTTATTTTTTGTGAAATGACGATTCTTAAAAAAATGCTACAAAATTGTAAATACATAAAAGATAGCACGATTTCAGAAAAAAACTACTTACGTCGCTAGAGATAACAGTACGATTTAAAATGAACCGTAAAAGTTTGGATCCGATTTGTTCGAGTCATGTTTCCGACCAGCTAAGAAATAAAAGGATTCGAGAAAAATGCGGTTGAATTTTTCCTTTCGTTCGTAGAATATCTCATAGGTTTTGCGATAGAACTCGAAATCCAGACAATCTTCCCGCCTTTCATCTATATCGATGGATGATGATTTTTAAGACTCTGTACCATATGCTTTCTGAATTTTCTGAAATTCTTCAGTGGTGTAATCATGTCGTACGAAGTGATTTTCAGAATAATTTGTTTTTTATGCTTTTAGTTCTGCACTTTATCGAATGTTTGGAAAATCCCATCTTACTGCAATTCCCATCAAACTGCATTATCTGTTGGACGAAACTCATCTTCCAATTTAAAGGGCGAAATCCAGTTCATTGGGAAAAAACGGCAGGGACAGTTTGATTATGTCCAAATAAAGGGAAATACATACATCAAGCTCAAATGTTGTAAACTGGTATTATCGCAGGCGTGGTCGGATATCACCTTTCGATATATAAAGCGACGCGGTTTGAGATGCACCGATATCATTATCAACTTACAAGTGAGTGCGTGCAGAGAAATCTTTCGTTTCTTTAAGTCGTGAGCTCAAAATCTTACAAAACCGAAATGAAGACCATGTGTGCTATTGCTGTTCTTGCCACCGTTTTGGCGATGGCCAACTGTGCTTCTTATCAAAGTAAGTGTGGTAGAAAAAAGTGTTCATTTAGTGCTATCTGATATCAAATCAATGGTGACTCAAATCGTTAATGAAACAATTATTCTTCTTATATCCTGCAGTTGCTTACTTGGTACCGGTGGATACTCCCCTCAACCGAGTAGCTCGTTCGGCGCAATTCGATGCTAGTGCAGCCAATGCTGGTGCTCATAGTTTCAACAGCGGCTTCGGACACGGAGGACATGGAGGACACGGTGATATCTCAGCAAGCGCAGCCAATGCCGCTTCTCAATCCTTCACTCATGACCACCACCACGGAGGATACGAAGGACACGGAGAGCACGGAGGACACGGTGGACACGGTGGACACGGAGGCCACAGTGGTCTCTCAGCAAGCGCGGCCAATGCCGCTTCTGAATCCTTCACTCATGACCTCCACCACGGAGGATTCGGAGGACACGGTGGACACGGAGGCCACGGTGGTCTCTCAGCAAGCGCGGCCAATGCCGCTTCTGAATCCTTCAATCATGGTCACCACCATAATGGCTTTGGATATCCAGGTAGATTGTCGAACATGTAGTGTGAAGTACGAAGGATAATTGATTTATTTTTTACCTGTCTCAGGATTCAGCGGAAGTGCTGCTAACGCAGCTGCTCAGAGCTTCTCCGGTGGTGCAGGTGGACATCATGGATTCGGTGATTTCAGCGCATCAGCTGCCAATGCCAACTCGCATTCCTTCAGTGGATAAGCATGGACAGAAAAATTGCTCAATTAACTTCGACCATCCTGCAAATATTTGGGAACCTGTGAAATGATATTGTTGAGGACACAATGCTTTTGCCTTAGTCAGAAAACACATTTTTTACAAATCAGTCGCGCACACTTAAATTATTAAATTAATGCTCATTCCATTATATAAACAATGAAAATACAAATACAAAATACAAAATTCAAATAATTTAATGTAATGAACTTAACAACTGAAATTTTGAATATGATAATATCTCATTCTTGAAATGCTTTAATCTACCGATCCCTAAACAAACATTTTGAATAGAAACTCAACTTGAACATTTGAAGTTCAAGAGAAACTAAACATGAATAACTTCATGTCATTTTTCGAATGTTTTATCATTAACAGCGTCATCCATTTTAATTGCGGTTTGACAATCGGAAGGAATGATAATGCTATGTTAACACTGGAACTGGAGACCAGTACTGGGTATCCTATAGTAATCATAGGACGGATTTTTTTAATTGTTTGTGATAAAGCGATGTGTTTACGCAGCCTTGATTACATTAGAGGAATTAAATAGGATAAAATGTTCTAAGTATCGAGTTTTTTTTTCGAGTTTGAATCTGTAACGGTTATATTCATTAAAGTATTATCGAATGCAACTGTTAAATAGGAGTGCTTGTTATGGAAAAGTGTAAAATATATCAACTCAGTTTGTCCCAGATATAAAATTACCGCATATGAGTCCCTTTTTCCTTAATAATGGGATTCATATGCGGTCATTTTCAAGATGGGGCAAGTAGGGTCGATGTTTGTTCCTCATTTTCTCCATTTGATGTTTTGCCTTTCTCGTACAACAAAGTTGTACCGACAGGCTATAGGATTACTCCAAAAATGAACTTTTGATAGAAAGCCCGGAGACCCATTGTGTTTTATACCGGTCAACTCAGCTCGACGAACCGAAGTGATGTCTGTATGTGTGTGTATGTGTTTTTTTTCCAGTAGGGTGGGAATCTGCATCCAGACACCGGTGGGCTACCGGCGAACGGGGTTTAGCTATTGCCGACTCGCTAAAACCACCCTGTTCACAGACCCTGAGTCTCCCCGGAACAGACTTTTCGGTATTACTTCTGGGAGGGGTCCGTGCTACTACGCACGCCCACATACTAGCTACCCACTAGCTTCAAATCACAACTAGCTACCCACTAGTTCCTCTATATGTGTGTATGTGTGTGCGTGTGTATGTGTGTATGAGTACACATTTTGTAGACACACTTTTTGCTTCTTAGCATTACCCGATTCACTCGTAACAAGTGGCATTCGACGGGGAATGCGGTGCTATTGAAAATTGGCCCGATCAGACATTGCGGAAATATTGGAAATATTGAAAAATCATTGTTTTTTCCTAAGGAGAAAAAAATCAAAATCGAATGATTTTTTTAGGAATGGTGGCAGTGCATATTAATTAATGCAAAAACATCAAAAATGGTAGAACAAATGCTATCTATTCTCCTAAAGTGCTTTTTTATACTTTTTCATGTGAATTTTTCAATACATTATACGATTCACGAGAAAGGCATCAAGGCTAATATGTGATCATAAGCGACTAGGATAAGGTTTTTGAAAAAAAGTACTGTAAAAAAGTGTGCTTGTGTGCTCTTAAATATTTTGTCTCATGCCTTTCCTATCCACCTGCATTATCTTCGAGACAAGACCCTTCTTCCAGTTTAGAAACCAAAATCTAGTTCATTGGGAAAAACCGTAGGGAAAGTTCGATTAAGCAGTCCGAACCACAAAAAATACATCAAGATCAAATGTTGTAAACTGGTATTGTCTCAGGCGTGGTCGGATAACGATTTACCATCTTTCGATATATAAAGCGACATGGTTTGAGATGCGCTGATATCATTTTCAACTTACAAGTGAGTGCATGCAGAGCCGTGCCGTGAGGTCAACACAAAAAAAAAACATAATAAGGCCGTGTGTGGTACTGCAAACAGACTGTGCTTCTTATCAAAGTGAGTGGGTTTGAAAAAAGTGTCTAATCAAATTTTGAAAGTGTGTTACTCATGTTATCAAAACAATGGTGCTATCACTCACTTGAACATCAATCGCGGAGTATACTTGGTAAGCCGTTTTCCATGTGTTTTTCTCTGCACTAGGGGAAGTGAAAAAGGGGGTAAATGTAAAATCCGACACGAAAAATTGTATTTATACGAACACTGCTTGTATGTGCCATCTTCGTGTCACATTCCCTCTGCGATATTGTCCGCCCTTAGGGCAGGCATTCTTCAATATTATTCCGCAAACCTCCGGCAATCAAATAGCACGTGCTCTTGAGACTCCTCTACGTTGATACACGCCGGGCGCATAATGGCGATGGCGGAAACAGCCTGTCCGGGCAGGAACTGTGTGAGGTAAAAGTTCACCTCTCGATGTTCCCTATTCACCTACGTCGACACATTGCACGATGGGCCACGCTGGGAAATTAGGAGGAAACAATTATTTTCACCTTGAAGATGATATATATAACAAAGTGTCTTCAACTCCAAAATATGCAGAGCAATGCTTAGCCCTTCCTCTTTCTAACCCAGACAGAAATGGATTTCCCTTTTTCCACCATTCAAAAATACAGGCGATTGAAAATGGCGGATTTTTTCAAGAAAAACAATGATATCTCTGCTGTCCATCCATTCACTTGGTTGTGAAACCAAAACGTGCTTTTTTTTAATGCTCTAAAACTGTAAGTCGTCACTTCGATAACTAAAACTAAAAAAGTTACAATCAAAATATTGATTTTTTAGGGTCACCCTAACATTATTATTTGAAATTATCAAAACAAATGATACAAACGACGTACAACAATAGTTTCTTCGGCAAAGTACCTAAAAATTAAATAAGGAACAACTTTCTAGATACAATGCAATACAATGCTAAAATTAGAAATATAGAAGTTAAAAATTTTATCTCAAAATGTAGTGGGACTAACTTATTGCAACAAACTTCAAAATAAAGTTTGAATGATAAACTTTGACTTTGCTGAAGTTGCTCTTGGTGAACGATTTGCAAAACTACATGTATGAGTAGAGCTGTTTATGATTGTCGAATTGATCATCCATCGCGAGGATAAGCAATTAATCGCTCAATGTGAGCGATTGTTTATTTAAATTTGGATGAAACCGGGCTAAAAAAAAAACAAGTAAAAAATAAATCCACTGTCATAAGACGAGTTTGTACAATCCCATTTAATTCCACCACTTGATTGTATCTTGACAGATACGTATGTATTTCGACCTCAACAGTAGGGGAGACTGGGGAGAATTGATCCCCTTTTCTGATTTCCGATGTATCACAGCCAAAAATAAATAAACATACGCGATTACCACACAGACTCTCACAGACTCTTACTGATGTATGACAGTCTTTAACCTTTAAAGGCGCAAGTCGATTTTTTTTAGAAATCGTTGAAAGTATTTTTAATTTACGTTAAACATTAAACATATTTTCAGTTTGTTGTTTTAAAACTACATTGCGCATTTAAGGGTTAAATTATTGTTGTTATTGATACACAATCGATTTTTTGGAGTGCTGTCAAAAATCGACTTTTAAAATATTCGGGGAAAATTGAACCCTCTCCAAGAACTTGCTTTGATGAAATTAGAAAGGTGCCCTCAGATTTTTTATATATTTTTCCTTCAAAATACGCGGAATTTTCGAATTGCTGTGCGTATACATGAACGATTCGACAGCACATGCAATTTTAAAATTTGGGAAGACTTGATCCCCTTTCTATGATATCTACGCATTAAAAAAAATCTGCCAACCCTTCATCAAATCTGTCAATTCTACAAAAAAATTAGAAACCTGGGAACAGATTTATATTTTTTTGAATTTTTTGCAAAATTTTTGTTTGGGTGACTAATGGGGAATCAAGTGTCACCATATTGAGGCAATAACTTCAAATCAAAATATCCTAAAACTTTGATGGAATGTTGACATTTTCATCATTAAGCATATTTATGGCTTTGTACTGTGAAAAAAACGAAAGCAGTTGATCATTGTTATGAAAAGTTGTTCCCCACCTTCCCCTAAGGTCGTATTTAGTGTTTCGTACTTGACTCGAGTTTTTATTTAACCAGCGCATCTCTCATAAACTCCTCGACTGGTGAAAGAGGAAAACAGTTTTTTTTCTTCTTTATTAAAGAGGCTTTCAGCTCTTGGTTGGTTCACCTCTGTATACTAAGTATACGTAAAGGCTATAGAGGCATTCCACGGAGGCATGCCAGTCGATCCTGAGCGACCATTTCGAAAATATCTGAAGCTTTGCACAGTTTTTCAATTTCATCTAAATCGTCATTTTTCGATATCAAATCTTCATATTGAGTCACGGCTAACTTTTCAAAAGGGTGTATGTGAAAATGGTTCAAAAATATTTAAAAAGCTGCACAGCAAAAACGGAATGTTCGATTGTTATGATTTTTTCAGCAAAGTTAGACAACTAAATGATAGTTCTTAAGAAAATGTGCACAGTAAAAAAAAATTTTTTTACCTTTAAAAATATCATTTTTGTCACAAAAACTCAAATATCTCAAAACCCTATCTTTTTACCCTATCTTCTAACTGTGGTGATAGCGATTAAGTTAAAAAAAATAAAATAAATTAAAGTCGAACAAGTATTTAAATGTACTGAAAAAGATAAAAAAGAAGTACAAGGCACTTATTATAAATCTTTGCATATCACAAATTCTTTAACATGTGATGTAAGCAAGCTTTGAAAGCTCAGTGCATATTACTGGCAATTCGCCAAAAAGTAGGCAATTATATTGCACCTAATGAACGTGAAGGCATTCATGGTAAAATATGGCAACAAGGTATGAATGGCACGAATCGAGTGTTAACCCATCACTACCGGACCATGTCTCATATGTCTATAGATATGAGTAAAATGGTAGAATCAGTTTGAATTTTTGGCCGATGTGTTTAGGCGCATCAACGGTGAAACCTGCACCTGGGCGGAGACTACCGTAGCGTAGTGCCCATTCCTGGACCCCAGGACCTACAGGAGTAGGTCCGAGCAGCGGTGGACCTATTGGAATAGGTCCGTGTTCCCGGTGGCAGTAGTAGGCAGCGGGTAAGCGGGTGGCACCGCCCCCTGCTGGTCGAAATGCCGCCGGAGGAAGCAGTTCCCGATGACAATCAAGTCAGAGAGCGGGTAGAACTGCTCTCTACTTTGATTGTCGTTCGGAGGTAGCGGCAATCGCTCCGATTAGGAGCGGTGATAGGATCGGTCACGACAATGGCGCAAAAGGTAGGATTGGTAGGCTCTCCGGTGGAGAAAAAAAGAAAAGACTCCGGTTAAGGTAGACGGAGGTCTAAGACAAAAAAAAAGATGACTCTCCGGTGGAGATAGACGGAGAGTCGAAAAAAGATAGAAGATGGAAGAATAAAGAAGGCTCACCGGTAGAGATAGACGGTGAGCCGTGAAAGAAGGAAAAGACTCCGGTTGAGAAAATCGGAGGTCAAAATAAAAACAAAGATGGCTCTCCTCGTTGAAGATAGACATAGTGCTGCGAAACAAAGGAGACTCCGGTGGAAGTAGACGGAGGTCTCAGATAAGTGATTTTAATTAGAACGGAAATAATTAGATTGAGTTTTAGAATTCAATTAGAATTGGATTTGGATTACTAATGAGTTTAAAAATAGATTTTTTAACTTGTTTCTGATTGAAATCAGACAAAAGTTTGATATTGAGTCATAGGGTTGGATTTCAAATCGAGTATTGTCTTGGATTTTTATATTCGATTTAGAATTATACTGCGATTTGAGTAGGAAAACACATTTTATTTGGACGTGTCTTACAAAAAAAAATGAAATTATGACTGTTAGATATCGAATACATTTGGAATAAGCCTTAGAAATGGATTCAGATAAGATACCGATTGGATTTGGATTGCATTTGCATTGGACTTCGATTTTAATTGGATATGGATTGCATTTGGATTGATTTTGGAATTCTTTTGAATTGGCTTAATTTAATATAAGATTCTATTTGCATTGAAATCGGATTGGATTTGGATTGATTTTTTATTGTATACTAGATTTGGATTCGATTTGAATGGATTTGCATTGGATATGAATTGGATTTAGATTGGAATTGAATTTTAGTAGGATTTGGATAAGATTTGAATTGGATTCGAATTGGATTTGGATCGTATTTTGGATTGGATAGCATTTGAATTGGATTAAGATCGGATTTATTTTGGATTTGATTTGGATTGGTGTAGGATTGGATTTGGAGTCTCCAGTAGCCTTGCGAGCAAATGCGTGGGATTGCTAATCCGGAGATGGCGAGTTTGATTCTCAGTCCGGTCTACGATGTTCTCGGGTTGGAATCTTTCTAGACACTCTGGGCATAGTGCACCCATTGTACTTGCCACACAAGATACATACTTAATTGACTGAGGAAATCGGATTGGATTTGGATTGAATTTGGTTTGTACTAGATTTGGATTCGATTTGAATGGATTTGCATTGAATTTGAATTGGATCTGGATTAGGGTTGGATTTGAATTTGATTTCGACTGGATTTAGATTGGATTGAATTTGGGATAGATTTGAATTGGATTTAGATTGGAATTGAATTTTAATGGCATTTGGATTAGATTTGAATTGTATTTTGATTGGATTTGAATTTGATTTGGATCGTATTTGGATTGGATTTGATTCGGATTGCAAAATAAATCCAGATTGGATTGCATTTGGATTGTATTTGCATTGAAATCGGATTGGATTTGGATTGTACTAGATTTGGATTCGATTTGAATGAATTTGAATTGGATCTGGATTAGGATTTGATTTGAATTGCATTTGGACTAGATTGGATTGAATTTTGTTGGATTTGGATTGAATTTGGATTTGATTTGGATTGCAAAATAAATCCGGATTGGATTGTATTTGCATTAAAATCGGATTGGATTTGGATTGCATTAGATTTGGATTCTAATTGAATGAAATTGCATTGAATTTGAATTTGATTTGGATTGGTGTAGGATTGGATTTGGGGTCTCCAGTAGCCTTGCGAGCAAATGCGTGGGATTGCTAATCCGGAGATGGCGAGTTTGATTCTCAGTCCGGTCTACGATGTTCTCGGGTTGGAAACTTTCTCGACACTCTGGGCATAGTGTACCCATTGTACTTGCAACACAAGATACATACTCATGCAATAGCGGGCATAGAAAACCTTTCAATTCATTCAATTGACTGAGGAAATGCTAATAGAATACTAAGTTGGAAAGCAGGCCAAGTTCCAGTTAGAATGTAGAGCCATTGAAGAAGAAGAAGAAGGATTGGATTTGAATTTGATTTGCATTGGAATTGATTTAGATTGCAAAATAAATCCGGATTGAATTGCGTTTGGATTGTATTTGCATTGAAATCGGATTGGATTTGGATTGAATTTGGATTGTACTAGATTTGGATTCGATTTGAATGAATTTGATTAGATTGAATTTGGGATTGAATTTTTATTGGAATTTGGATTTGGTTTTTTAGTGGATTTGGATTGGATAACATATGGATTTATTTTGGATTTTATTTGGATTGGATTTGGATTACGTTTGGATAAGACGAGTTTGTACCTTCCCATTTAATTCCACCACTTGATTGTACCTTGACAGATACGTATTTCGTCTTCAGTGTCTCGTACTTGAATCGACTTTGGACTGCATTTGGATTGTTTTTGCATTGAAATCGGATTGGATTTGGATTGAATTTGAATGGATTTGCATTGGATTTGAATTGGATCTGGATTAGGGTTGGATTTGAATTTGATTTCGACTGGATTTAGATTGGATTGAATTTGGAATAGATTTGAATTGGATTTAGATTGGAATTGAATTTTAATGGGATTTGAATTAGATTTGAATTGTATTTTAATTGGATTTGAATTAGATTTGGATCGTAATTGGATTGGATTTGATTCGGATTGCAAAATAAATCCAGATTGGATTGCATTTGGATTGTATTTGCATTGAAATCGGATTGGATTTGGATTGAATTTGGATTGTACTAGATTTGGATTTGATTGAATGAACTTGAATTAGATCTGGGTTAGGATTTGATTTGAATTGCATTTGGACTAGATTTAGATGGGATTGAATTTTAATGGGATTTGGATTGGATTTATATTGCATTTGGATTGGACTAGATGTGGATACGATTTAAATGTATTTGGATTGGATTTGAATTGAAGTTGGATTGGACTAGGATTGCATTTTGATTGGATTTAGATTGGATAGAATTTAGAAACAATTTGAATTGGATTTCGATTGGATTGGATTTGAATTGGACTTGTATTCGGATTGAATTTGGGTTGTACTTCCATTGAAATCAGATTCGATCTTGATTGGATTTGCATTTGATTTGGAATTGAGTTTGTATTTCCTTTCGATTGGATCTGGATTGGTGTAGGATTGGATTCGAACTGAATCTGGATTGCAACTGGATTGGATTCAGATTTTATTGAATTTAGAATAGTTTTGAATTGGATTTGTATTGAATTGGATTGGATTGTATTTGCATTGGTATCGGTTTGGATTTAGGTTGGATTTGGATTAAATTGAGATTGAGTTTGAATTGCATTTGGATTATAGTTGGATTGGATTTAAGTTGGATTGCATTTGGATTGGATTTGGATTTAAATTGATTGCATTTGGATTGGATTTAGATTGGATTGAATTTGAAATAGAGTTGAAATGGATTTGTATTTTGATTGGATTTAGATTGTATTGAAGTCAGATTAGATTCAGATTGGGTTGTACCAGATTTGCATTTGATTTGGATTGGATCTAAATTTTGATTGGGTTTGAATTGCATTTGGATTGGATTTAAATTGGATTAAACTTGGAATGAATTCGAATTGGAATGGACTTAGATTGGATTTGGATTGGATTTTAATGGAGTTTGGATTTGGTTTTTAGTGGATTTGGATTGGATAGCATTTGGATTTATTTGGATTGGATTTGGATTGCATTTGGATTGTTTTTGCATTGAAATCGGAATGGAGTTGGATTGAATTTGGATTGTACTAGATTTGGATTTGATTTGAATGGATTTGCATTGGATTTGAATTTGATCTGGATTAGGATTGGATTTGAATTTGATTTCGACTGGATTTAGATTGGAATTGAATTTTAATGGGATTTGGATTAGATTTGAATTGGATTTTGATTGGATTTGAATTAGATTTGGATAGTATTTGGATTGCATAGCATTTGAATCGGATTTAGATTGGATTTATTTTGGATTTGTTTTGGATTTTTGTAGAATTGGATTTGGATTGCATTTGGATTGGATTGCGAAATAAATCCGGATTGGATTGCATTTGGATTGTATTTGCATTGAAATCGGATTTGATTTGGATTGAACTTGGATTAAATTTGAATTGAATCTGGATTGGATTTAGATTGCATTTGAATTGGATTGGATGGAATTGGATTTGTATTGTATTTGCATTGGATTTTGATTGGATTGAAATTAGGTTAGATTTGTATAGGACTTGAATTGGATTTGATTTGAAATGGAGTTGAACTAGATTTAGATTTTTTTTTAATTGGATTGGATTTTTATTATGTTTTGACTGGAGTTGGTCTAGATTTAGATTGGATTTGGGTCGTTATTGGTTTGGATTAGATGTGGATTGGTTTTGTTTTTGTATTGGATTTGGATTGATTTTTTATTTGGGTATGAATGGGCTTAGATTTGTATTAGATTTAGCATTGAACTGTTTTTATCATTAGATATGGATTCGGCTTCGAATAAGTAATGATCTTTAACTATAATTAGAAACTCACTTTAACAAATTATTGAAAAATCTAGTGCTAGGATCTAGTGCTTCATTATATTTGATGTTCAATTTGGAAATGAACTGCTGGTGAGTTAGAACCTAGAGATAAAAAAAAACCTGATTTGAACCACAGGTGCAATTAAGTAACAAAGTGATTTTATAATATGCAATGATTTACAAACTCTGTACGTGCCAAAAAAAATCATTCAGACTCGATAAAATATTGAAGAGTCATAAATAAAAAAAAAAAACATTGATGGGTAGAAAATTTAAATAAAAATAAATAAAGTTAATCGAATTGGAATTAGAAGTTGATTTAAAGGTTAGAATGTCGACATAGAATGGATGTGAATGTCATGTAAGTTTGTAATGCATTTGGACTGAAATCTGGTTTAGATGTAATTTGCAATGGATAAAATTTTGATTAAATATTGAATCCTGTGAATTGTGATGGATTTTGATTGCATATGTATTTACTTCATATATTAAGTACTTGACTTAGATTAGTGAATATCTTGCATATGAAAATGTAAAACGAAATAAGACATTCAATAATAATAATTGAATGTGGATTAAACAACAATGCAACATCTTGGAGAGTAGAGGTGAGCGGGATTGTGGTGATAGCGATTAAGTTAAAAAAAAATAAAATAAATTAAAGTCGAACAAGTATTTAAATGTACTGAAAAAGATAAAAAAAGAAGTACAAGCCACTTATTATAAATCTTTGCATATCACAAATTCTTTAACATGTGATGTAAGCAAGCTTTGAAAGCTCAGTGCATATTGCTGGCAATTCGCCAAAAAGTAGGCAATTATATTGCACCTAATGAACGTGAAGGCATTCATGGTAAAATATGGCAACAAGGTATGAATGGCACGAATGGAGTGTTAACCCATCACTACCGGACCATGTCTCATATGTCTATAGATATGAGTAAAATGGTAGAAACAGTTTGAATTTTTGGCCGATGTGTTTAGGCGCATCAACGGTGAAACCTGCACCTGGGCGGAGACTACCGTAGCGTAGTGCCCATTCCTGGACCCCAGGACCTACAGGAGTAGGTCCGAGCAGCGGTGGACCTATTGGAATAGGTCCGTGTTCCCGGTGGCAGTAGTAGGCAGCGGGTAAGCGGGTGGCACCGCCCCCTGCTGGTCGAAATGCCGCCGGAGGAAGCAGTTCCCGATGACAATCAAGTCAGAGAGCGGGTAGAACTGCTCTCTACTTTGATTGTCGTTCGGAGGTAGCGGCAATCGCTCCGATTAGGAGCGGTGATTGGATCGGTCACGACACTAACGTAATTTTTTTAGGGAAAACGGTCCATTATATTAGCTATCTACCATAAAAACCATTTGGTGATGGTAAACTAATAAACAAAAAAGTTATGACATTTCAAACATTTCACAATTTTCACATTTAGTAAAAAAAAAATTTCCGTGTAAGTTATTTCGAGAATTGCAGTTTGATGCAGATTTTATTGTTAAGGGCTTTGCGTGATTTAAACAAGTTGATTTCATGATATTTTGATTTAATTATTCATAGCATCTTTAAGAAACTTAGACACGATCCAGTGTTGTGATCAAAAGTATTGATAATGTCATAATTTTCATTGTACGTGACTGGCGAAAAATTTCTTCTAATAGTTTTGAGACCTGTTGATAATAAGAAACATATCAGAAATGTTATTTTTAAGACAAAAGCTGCAAAATCAAAGATTTATATACACGTATACGTCTATAGTTTACCTGCAAAAAATATACCTCTTAGAGAATAGACTTTATGATCGGGAGGAAACGGGTATCTTCAACACCAACAAATGCATGATAGGTACATACCATGACAATGCTCACGAAAAAGCAAAAAAATTACTACCACTAAGGTTGGTAAAGATCTTATGGTAATTTTTTTGTTCAGTCAAGCAAATGACACCTAGTCAGTAAAAATTGAAAAGTGATTTTGTTTATTGGAATATAACGAACAACATGAGTAGCCGCTTTCTCAACTGTTGTAGGCCGTTTGATGGAAAAAAGTGTTCAAAAGAGTTACGAAATCTCACCGAAAGCACCATAGATAAACTGAAAGCGACTGGTTATGCTCCAATGTCCACATTGAATACATATTTACGCAGGACGTGCAACCTGTCGTCTAAACGTCGACAAAAGAGCAATCTGTATATCATCGGTTGAGCAGAGCGCAGGAAGTTCGAAAACGACAACAACTGAGGAATTGCCAGATGTATCAAGTGCTGAGAGCCTTGCCACCGTACCATCAGCGAAATCTGTTTCAACAAATCAATCGGAAGATGAGTGTATCCAAAAGGTCAACATCGAACGCTTTAACGAGGGCATAGCTGGGATAAAAGTGACTCCGATTAAATGGAGTAAGATGGACTACGTTTGTTACCCGGAGAAAAAATACCGTGAAATAAACGAAGCTGTACGAAGAAACCTCTTCAAATTAGGACCTGATGATGTGGAAAATACAGACTACGATGAGGTAATTATAAATATGAAGGAAAGGTTCTCGAATGCAGCCACGACAAGGAAAGAAAAATTATTGATTTTGTCGATGCTGCCAAGTTCGTGGTCTATTCAGGATGCCATTGATGAGTTCAAAATCAATAGAAATACAGTAAAAGAGGCAAAACAATTGAAGAATTACTGTCTTTCAACCAAAAATACTAGGTCTAGTACTGCATTAACAGATGAGACAAAAGAAATAGGGTAAATGATATATTTTGGACATGTACATATCTTGGACAAGCCTGAGCTTCTTCGATCAATTTTATATAAGGTGTAGGAAATTTTTTATGGAAAGTATGATCATTGCATACTTTTACCTCAACTCTAGCGGCTCCTGATGAGAATTCACAAATCAACTATTATTTATCTTTAAAATTATCTAAAATGTAAAGCTTTCTACCAAAGTGCCTGCTGGACGCCAGTATGCAGGAGAACATGCATTATAGGACTCTTCGTAACATGCACCTGAAAAACGTTTAAATTGGTTCAAACGGCAACCTTGAGGTCCTGCGGCCAAAGTTTTATTGTAATTGAGATACTAACATATTCAAATCGCTTAACATGAACTTGAGACGGATGAAAAAGGAGTGACCAAAATGAAGTTATGTTTTTATGCATCAGACATTTATTGGTCACCCCATGTACAGTACAGGGATGAACCATTAATTGCCAACTTTCAGGCTGTTTTCAATGATATCGATAAGATTACGAAACAATGTTAATTTCTGGTTTAATCTATGTCAGTTAAGCAAATAAATGCATTTAAATGAATGTGGATACGTGTAGGTAAGTCATACCATTGAGATCTGGCCATTTTTAAATTAGGAGAAAATGACTCTGTCCAAAATATATGCATTTTCCATGTCGAAATTATATATTTGATGTCCAAAAAGAAAATATTTCAGTTCGTAGTATATCACAGTTTACACCTAGTAAACGTAATTCACTCAAAAATTGGGCAATGGAGACACAAGACTAATCATAGGTTATGTATTTGGATGAACCTAGTGGTTTTCAATTGGTTTAAACTATTCAATCTCGATATATTTTCTAATGAATGTCCTGCGCTTGTCCAAGATACATCATTTACCCTAGTAGTTCAATATTTTGAAGATGATGAAGTAAGTCGAGCTATGCCTGGTCAAAAAGATTATGTATCAGTAAAAAAAGTTGGAAAGCGTCAAGCAATCCAAAAACAAATAATGATGACGACTTTGAAAGAAGCGTACACACGTTTCAAGGAAATTCACGATAATATTAAAGTAGGTTTTTCCTCATTTGCAAGCCTTTGGCCAAGGCAATGCAAGCTTCTTTCCAATTCAGGAACACATAATGTGTGTGTGTGCACAACTCATGAGAATATTAATCTTATTTTACATAGTTTGAATAGAATCAATTTAACAAAGGATATTAAAATGTTAACTGGTAGTCTTTTTTTGTGAAAATACAACATCAAATTGTTATCTACGATCTTGTTCGGATTGTCCAGGTTCTTCATCATTGGAAAATACTTTATTCGCTGAGTTTGAAGAAAAATATATTGATCAGTTATCATTTGAGCACCTGTAGATGAGTTTATGTCATATTTTTGCTTGAAATTAGAAAGTTTAATCCCTCACGATTTCATTAAAACAGAACAATCCAGCTTTTTGAAAAATACGAAAAATACATTACAAAATGGTGAATTTTTAGTCATTTGTGATTTTTCTGAAAATTACAGCTTTGTATTGAAAGATGAAGTGCAGTCCCATCACTGGAACGTACAACAAGCCACAATTCATCCATTCGTTATTTATTTTAATGGAAGTGCGCAAATTGAACACTTAAGTTTTATTATAATTTACGAAGATTTAAGACACGATTCAGTATCCGTAAACTAGTTCATTGAAAAAATGATTAACTTTTACGCGTTGATAAGAATAAAGTAGTCAAAAAGATATATTTCATGTCTGATGGAGCAGCGTCGCAGTACAAAAATCGTAAGAATTTTTCGAGCCTATGTCAATTTAAATCAATGTACGGAATTGATGCAAAATGGCATTTTTTTGCTACGTCACATGGCAAAGGTCCTTGTGATGCTATTGGAGGAACAATAAAGCGCATGGCCACAAGAGCAAATTTAGCCAAAGAACGTGAGCATCCAATTAAAACTGCGAAAGAACTTTTTGATTGGGCGAATCGTAGAAAAGAAAAAGATTTAACCAAATTATCATTTTGTTTTACTACTACTGAAGAGTACGAAATAAAGGCTTCAGAGCTCAGCGAGCAATATAATAATGCAAAAACGATCCAAGGAACCCAAAAATTTCACTGTTTCATTCCATTGTCGGAAAATAAAATTAAAGCAAAACTATACTCAAACTGTGCTGATAATAATTCAAAAGTGTTCGATATTGTAAAAAATTTGAATAAAAATAAATAAAAAATAAGTATTAATAAACTGTTTTCATGATATCATAACCCATACCGAAATTCAAACACAAAACTCTTAGAGTTTCTATAACAACATTGTGTAACTGCCACATTTAATTTATTAATTAGGATAATATGATAGATCGAGTAGAGAGACTCATCGATCATTCCCTGCAAAAAAATATTCTGGTGCTGATATTAAATGTCAAATCTAAGATTATTTTTGTGATCTGTTAATTCATTTTTATTTATTTATACATATAATATTTATACATATAATATACACAATATCGATGAATACATAAATATGGAATATCATAAAAACAACTTGTTTAACTCACGCAAGGCCCTTAACAAAAAAATCAGCATCAAACTGCGATTCTTGAAAAAAAAAAAAATTACGTTGGTAAAAAGATAGGGTTTTGAGATATTTGAGTTTTTGTGACAAAAATGATATTTTCTAAAGCAAAACAAATTGTTTTTTACGGTGTACATTTTTTTAAGAATCACCATTTAGTTGTCTAACTTTGCTGAAAAAATCGTAACAATCGAACATTCCGTTTTTGCTGTGCAGCTCTTTGAATATTTTTGAACCATTTTCACATACACCCTTTTGAAAAGTTAGTCGTGACTCAATAAAAAGATTTGATATCGAAAAATGACGATTTAAATGAAATTGAAAATCTGTGCAAAGTTTCAAGTCAATAGAAAATCATGAATTAAAAATTTTGTTAAATTTTGATGCAGTTGCTTGGAATCGCTCTATATGATCACTCCAAAACCAAACTTTTGCTAGAAGGCTTGGATACCCATAGTATTTTATACCCATCGACTCAGCTCGACGAATTGAGGTGATGTATGTTAGGTGTGCGTGAATGCATGTGTGTTTTTTTCTTCTTCCTAAGCAATGGAGGGGGAATCTGAGCAACGGACATCCTGGGTTGTCCAGGAAGTGCGGGGTTAGGGACCACCTCCAACAGCAAACGAGGGAGGCAGGACTACATCCCCGACCCGCTAAACCGTTTCCATTGCCGCCAAGCCCATAGTCCCTTCGGTACAACCAGAAAGTAATGCTTCAAACGGGGGCCAGTGCACGACGCACCCTCGAGGTTAGCTGCGTGTCCTTGCAGCATCGAACATCGTGACTTGCTTTTTTTTAGAAGAACACCATGGTATCATGCAAGCGCATTGCCGGCTTTCCAGGTGGCCTTACCACGCCCTATGTCCTCGGAAGGTGGGAAGGGTCGACTCCGCGCCTGCTTCTCTCTGCACAACTGGTATCAAGAATGATGATGCCGCGTGCACCCCAAATTGACCTCTCTGCGATAGGGTCTGTTCACCGTTTTCTGTAAACCTGCGCACACCAAACACTCGGGCGAGGTCGAGCAAGCCAGTTGCGTTACCTGCACTGTGAATTTGCAGCACGCTTAAACGCCGGGCACTTCGAACCCCCCATGGGGTGCTTGCTGTTCACAGCTTTGCTGGAACAAATCAAACAATTGGAAGGGTTCGTGCAGCATTGTGCCTTATGTCCCTCCAATCCGCAGCGTCGACAGATCTTGCTTCTGTCAGGGCCTTCGCAGTTCCATTGCTTGTGCCAGGCACTTGAAGCAAACTTCGGGTTGCTCGTATATGCCCACAGGACACACCGGAGGCATCCGCTGCAGATAGCCGAACCAATGCTACCTGTGTCCCTGCCGGACCTTTCCGTAGCCGAACGGCTGCGGTGGGCGTCTCCACTTCACACTGTCGCCGCAGTGCCGAGACGAGCTCTTCGACTTCGGTGATCTCGTCCAGGTCTTTAACCCTTAGATTCACCTCCGTTTGCGAGACGCCCCGCTTCAGCTCAACGATCACCTCACCCATCCGGGTACGTCTTATTCGACGTACGTCGGAGCCGAATTTACCAAGCTTGACGTCACTCCTCATCGCTTTCAAGACGTCCGAGTACTTAGCCTCGTCCGTCTTGATGATTAGGGCATTGCCCCTGGAGCGATTGGCGCCTATCCTAGACTTCTTGCTACCCTCGTTCGCCTGGGCCTTCTTTTCGGCCCTTGACGTCTTCGGTTTCCTCTTGTTCTTGACCAGGGTCCAGGAGGCGTCATCCCCCTCTATTTCCCTGGTCTGGGGCGGCTGAGAGTTCTCAGCCTGCCGTAACGCCCTAAACCACCGTCTTTCCTGGGTGGACGGACCTTTCCAGGTCCTTTCTCCCCCGGTTTGGGAGGTTCCTGGCCGGGGTTCAGCTTCCCAGCCCTTGTTCGGGGTAGTAACCCTCCGCGTTTTGGAGCGGCCCCCAGGAAGCTCATCCCCTGGAGACTGTCTCCCCCGTTTTTGTGTCTGCTCCGTTGGAGCAGTGACCCCCGACGTGCCCGCGAATACTTGAGCCTCAGTCTGGGTAGACTTTGGCACCACCGTCTTCGCTGGCATGCCCTCGGTCGATTCGACCTTGCCCGAGTCCGCGAATCCTTGGGCCTTAGTCTGGGTAGACCTCGACTCCACGGATTTCACGGGTTTACACTTGGCTGTCCCGACCGCCCTCTCCAGCTTGGCGTCCAACATCGACTTTCGAAGTTTCAGCAAGCTCTTCTTGAGGTCCTTACTGATATTATGCTTCGATGACGCAAAGGCGACCTATTTTCTGAAACTGAGTCATATTTTGTTTGTTTTAATAGATAGACCCGTAGTGTCTTTAACAAAATTTTTCAGTACATTATTTCTGACAACTTTCCCAAAGACGCCATTTTGTTTCAACAAATTTTGAAAAAAATAAAATTTCTATCTCACTTTTAGGTGAATTAATCAAATATAAAATTTTCTCAAATAATACCCCTTGCTACAACATACTTGCTGGACATACTATCCCATTTAAAACACGATTTCATACCGAAAAAGCTGACGATCACGTTTTTCGGGATTTTAACCACTGTGCGATGGGTTGAAAATGCAAAGCAATTTCAATCGACCGTAATACAAAAATTAAAACGGGTCTTCCATCGATTTTTCATAATCATTATGCTTATTCAACAAACGATTACCTACCTTGAAAATTTGATGAAAAAACTCTTCCGAACAGAGAATTGTTTCATTGGCACGTCAAAAAGTTGGTTTAGATTTTACTAAGGGCGAAAAATAAACAATGGCAAATATTGCTTTTATTACCTGAAATCTTCCAGAAGGTGCGTTGAGGGGAGTAGTTTGTTGAAAAAAATAATCAGGACATTCGGTCATTTCCGATATAAATTACAGCTTCCATTTCTTCTTACCCCGCATTTCAGCTTGCCCCGTTGTACCTCACTCACTTTACACTTCATGTAATTCTCACTACCCACTACTCATTATCACTTTTTTTTTCTACTCGCAATCTAAAGATTTCTTTTTCAACTATTCGGCCCGCCTGAGCCTGTAAAATAAATGCAATAGATAAAAAAAAACTATTCGGCCAAACGGCATTCGGTCAAATGGCCCGACACCTTCTTATGCTAATCTTCATATCCTCCGCGATGCGGAAAGTGAGGAAAGGAGGCAACCAATATAGATCATCTTCTGCAGAGTTGATTGGGACCTCTAGAAAATTCAGAAAGCCCTTGATCTAACTTGGCAGTATGATGTTTGCGTTTTCCCATACGACTGCGCCCTTGCCGTGTTCATCTATTCAAATTCTTCTGATGAATAATATAAAATATCGTTTGTATTGAAGACAACAATTCGTTTACCATTCAATTACATATGTGAAACTAGCTGACTTGGAAGTCTTAATTTTGGGTTTTCGCGATTTTAACAACGTTACTCGTGATTTTCGCATAAAAAATATTCTGTGAATTTGTCGAAGAATATAACGATCACAATTTCTGAAAAAAATGAAGTAAATCGATCCAGCAGCTTTGAGTTTTTCGGATACGAACATAAACCAATTCAAGTTTCTATATAAAAAGCATGAATTGAAGATTTATTTTAATGTCAAAATAACGTTTTCTCATTCAACCGTCTAAGACGAATTAAGTACTGTCCATTTAATTCCACCAGTTAATTTTCGTTATCTTTGCAGATACGTATTTCGACCACAACTGTGTGGTCGTCTTCAGTGTCTTGTACTTGACTCGACTTATTTTTTTTGACGTTTTCTCATTCATCATCAAACTTCAAATTGTATTTGCGTATTATTGTTGCTGCTGTTCCACATATATGCGATGAAACCTGTTCGGTAACGGCATCAATGATTTAATTTGGCTAGCATAGATACGCTATAAGCCGAAAGATTTCCTTAGCCGGAACAGGCAACGAACCCGTCATTTTAGCTTGCAAATTTCATGTAGGTACTTATCGCCTAAGCATAAAGTTTTTTTTACAAAATGTATGTGACCTGTCAAAAATGGAAAACGATTTTTTCATTATCTTTATTTTGCATTTTAGCACGCTCAAGTTGTTCAGCGGCGCTCAACAGCTGATCATTGATTTGATTTGCTTGAGAGTCTTCAACTTAAATTAATCATCGAAGCAATTTTAAAGCTGTTCTTGTCTTGTTTTCGTGTCCAATAAAATAAACAAATTACACAATTACAAAAAACTTTATCGATAGTAAGTTGTTCTTACCTTTATATATGCAGAACATACTAGTTAATTCACCTAGTTGTGATACTCCTTTTCTTCCCTTCTACAATACGCTGTATTACTATCCAAGCCGTTCATGTGGGCGCACGTTAGACAAGATAGCAACGATTTCAACAATGCTGATCAACAGTTTTAATTTCATACTTGCCGCTACGAATTCTTAACCTTTCAGTACACCTGAAAGTTTGAGAAAAGCAAAAGACAAATCATGCCATCTGAGAAAGTGTGTCATCAAGCTTTCTTTTGGCGTTTCACTGTTGTTCAGTCATTTTTTAGTGTGTGATACATAAAAACGAACTTTTATTAGGATTGAGCTATCAGAATCTCTACTTTAATGCTTGTTAATAGATCTTGACCGGGATTTTTATATCGCCTTTGTCGGTTCCAACTTTTTTTTTAAATCAGGAAACATTAAAAAAGTTAACTCTCAGTCTGTTCACATCCGAGTTGTTGCGAAAGTTTTCAGCATATCTCAAAAAGAGGACCCAAATTTTAAATTTTTCCAGCAGTTAAATCCTCATCGTTTTTATTCTCGGTATGGAAACGCATCGGTTGTTATAAATATAAAAAGAGGCTATAGTTTACGGGAGAGGTCTATTAAGAGGTTTTGCACAATCATTGATGATATTTTTTGTTATGTAATGCTTTCGGAATCAACTTCAACATCGAATAAGCTTAAATCGAGTAAGAAGGGAATCATTTTTTTTCTGGATAGAATCGCACATCGGGATGGGTAATGATAGTTCAAGCTGTTCATGTTTGTCGCCAGTTAAAACGCATGACTGTTGTTTACAGAATTTCCAATTTTGTCAGCAGCATGCTGGGCACGATATATAGCTAATTAGCGCTTATATATTTCTGCATCCGAACCGGCAATGACAAAATTCGTCGGGGATTCCACCTTCACCTGACTGGATCGGACCCTATTCAAAACTTGATTTTGTTCAGCGTTTATTCTCTTATGTCTTATCCGCTGCTTTTGGATCAACACCACGCAATCAATGTTTTAGCGCAGCTTCACGGTTTATCGGACAGCATAGGCAGATGTAGACCGATCATGAAGAGGAGTTTCTAAACTTCTTATAGGAGAGACAATTTTTTTCGGCAGTCGTATTTTTTTATTTTTAGTAATAAAATAAAAATGTTCACTAATTTTTCTGTATAAATAAAAATGAGTTGAGATTGCGAGCCCCGAAATGTTTACTAGGATAAAAAGAAGAACATTAAAATACACGACATTGGTATGTAAAGAGCACAAACCTGGTTGCATCAAAATTAACCTACATTGTGGCGCCAGAAACAACTCAGTACACATTTGATACTTCATTTGCATTTTTTAATAAACAGTTCCTAGCAAAGCATGGTAGGTTCAATTAGCTTATCATGGCTAATTTAAAATTAATCGTGCAAAATTAGTTCGAAACTCATTGCTACAATATAACTAGGAGCTCTCTGCATCTCCGTAAGCGTCACGGGAAAGCAATTATTGGTAAGTTGGGAGGGTAATCGTCTTAGTAAACGGTTAACATTTTTTTGTATGAAGTAATTTCAAAGAAACTCCAAATGCATACAAGTGTGCGTTATTCTGCTGTATTCCTTGGGAAGTGTTTGTGATATTTTTGCTGCAACTGCATTACTACCCATTTTAATTTTCTACAGTAGAGTCTAGATTTAAATAGGATTTGGATTGGACTTGGACTGGATTTGGTTTGCATTAAATTTAAATTGGATTTAGACTGGATCTGGATTGGATTTGATTTGGATTGGATTTTGATTGAATTTGAATTTAAATTGGACTGAATTTGGATTAGATTTGAAAAAGATTTTTTTCTGATTTGTATCTGAATTGAATTAGATTGCTTGATAGTATTATGTAAATCCTGTCCACGTTAAATTTCATGCACCCATCTCTCAATCCATTTTTTTTAAATTTCAACAAACCACTGAGAAGATGAATTTACACACAGCTGAATCTCTCCGTTTTATGTGAAACATCTTCAATATAATAAAAATGAGTTGAGATTTCCTTCCTGACGATTTAACTCGCGAACGGGTTGACCGATTTGCAAGATTTTTCCCCTAATAGATTCGTTTTGGGAACCGCAAGGTTTGTATATACAAAAAGTTGGTGAATATAACGGGGAAATGTAAAAAATCATTAGATTACCTTTTTGGGTCAGCTGTTAAGGAAAATAAGACAAACGCACGGAAATTGATCTAGAGTTTTATAAAATGAAAAAAAAAAACATTTGGACGTTATCTCAGTCTCCAAACTTTAACATGAAGAGGCTTAATATTATAAATATTTTTGAAGAATTGAGAAGGGAGTTTTGAATTTTAATTTATTATACAATAAAAGAGTAGTAAAAAAATTTATGTGGATAATATTTATTTAAGGATCGTCAATATGAAATTCTTAATTCATTCTACGTTGTGTGTAACTTGGAGAGTAGAAGTGGAGAAAAATGTAGTAGATACGATCAGGTCTATAAAGTATCGAGAAAAAGTGATTCACTGTACTGCATTTTGGTTTTGGCAATCAGTTTAATGTGTTTTATTTTCGAATAAGTAGCAAGCTACCTTAGATAAAACATTTCGAATGATCGTGTCAAAGCGAAGTGCAAACCAGTTTGCTGAGTATTGTTGCGAAGAACGGACAAGCCTTGTAACCTTGTCTGGGTCACGACAATGGCGCAATCGGTAGGATTCGAACCTACGCTCCCAAAGGGAATCTGACTGGAAATAGCACAATTCTGTGTTAGTTTAATACTATATCTTGTATTGAACTAACACAGAAATGTGCTATTTTAGTATCCAAGTATCTAAGTATCTAAAATCTTCTATTGTTTTATATACCACAATTTTATACAGATTCCGAAAGGTTTTAATACAGCATTGTATTAACATGTTTTATACATTGATTTTAATTTTGGTGTGCAACGGTAAAATGGTTATAAAATTTTTAAAGTGATGGATATTATGGAACCTATTTCCTTAAGCGCTATTTTTCCCCAGCAGCTCTAGTCAGAGCGATTTGTTTGCTGCAACTCGAATATAACCGAGTTCAGTTGTATATAGGTAACAATAACCAATATTAAAAAAATATTTTGAGCTTTTTAGTCTTCAATTGTCGTAAGACGAGTTTGTACAATCCCATTTAATTCCACCACTTAATTGTACCTTGGCAGATACGTATTTCGACCTCAACAGGACAGGACCTTTCTGAGGTCGTCTTCAGTGTCTGTGTCTGTGTCGAGACACTGAAGACGACCTTACTGTTGAGGTCGAAATACGTATCTGTCAAAGTACAATTAAGTGGTGAAATTCAATGGGATTGTACAAACTCGTCTTATGACAAGTGAATAACCTATACTGCCGCTAACCGCAAGTCGAGCACATCTGTATATGGAGCCCCATATACAGATGTGCTCGACTTGCGGTTAGCGGCAGTATATGCCACACGTGTGCTGCTCGAGTTGTCCTTTCTAATGTGCTTTTCTATTCACATTTCCACACGAAAGGCACCATTATTCTTATCTTGGTATTTTAAAAATATACTTGCAGATAGCCATTCTGATGAAAGCTTTTCAATCGCAATTACTGTTTTATTTTCCTTACCCCTCAGCTTGTCGTAGGTACACCACTGCTACTGTATATAACCAGAGACCGTAGAAGCGTCTTTTTCCCAGCCACTGTACCCTGCCCTGGGTTTTGGATATAGTGGAGCTGTGGGACGCCTTCGCTGTGATTCTGGATGACCGCAGTCTAGTGTAGTAGAATGAATTTTTAACAGATATATAAATACGTGTATCCAGTTCTAGTCTCGCATCATTGTCAAGTTCAAGTTCTGAAGGTTCATATCGTTGAGGGAGGCGGCATCCCGTTTCATTTCAAAAGTAAAATGAAATCTTTCGTTTGTGCAACCGCGTTGGCGTCGATGCTGGCCGTGGCCAGTTGTGCCCCATATGGTAATTGTTCGTGTTGACCATTTCAAGATGCAAAAAGAAGAAGAAAAGTGATGATGACATTCTTTCAAATTTTTTCTTGATAAGGTATACAACAATGACTTTGCGATGCCTATGAAAAAACAACTGAACTCTATTTGGAAAGTGATTAATGATACGAGAAATGTGGAGAACTGCATAATATACATTAAAAAAAAATTGTTTCCAATGAAAATTGGTTTTATATTTTTATAAAGGCATTTTCAAATCGTCGTAATATGACTGGATCTGCATAATTTTGGAAAATATTACCATCACTGTTACTCTTACCTAAGTTTTCTTGTATTTTAAATTTAGCTTTTTATGTTTAATCTATTTGACATTTTTTCTATTTTTTATTACAGTAATCTTCCTAGAGGAAGCGCCAGTTCGTGTAGTCCGGTCGGCAAATGTTGGTCTCGGTGCGTCCGGTAGCGCTGCTAATGCAGCAGCGCAATCATTCAATCAGGGTGGTGGTTTCCCAGGATTCGGTTCACAGCTTGGTGGATCTGCTGCTAATGCTGGGGCACAATCATTCACCCAGGGTGCCGGTTTCGGGGGATTAGGAGGTTTTGGTGGTCAAAGCGGTTCGGCTGCAAACGCTGGCACTCAATCTTTCAATCAGGGAGGATTCGGAGGTGGTCTGTCAGGAAGTGCTGCCAACGCTGGCTCCCAGTCGTTTACTCAAGGAGGCTTTGGTGGTGGTTCATCAGGTAGCGCTGCCAATGCTGGTACTCAGTCGTTCACGCAAGGCGGTGGCTTCCCAGGATTTGGTGGAGGATTAAGTGCATCTTCCGCTAACGCAGGATCGCAGTCTTTCACTCAAGGAGGATTGGGTGGTGGCTCTAGTGGATCGGCAGCCAATGCTGCCACCCAGACGTTCACTCAAGGAGGACTCGGTGGTGGAAGTTCGGGAAGCGCTGCCAACGCTGCATCGCAATCATTCACCCAAGGATCAGTTAAATCCGGGCACGGACACGGTCATGGTCACGGTCACGGACATGGCCATGGTGTTCAAATTGGAGTTCACTAAGCAGATGTGTTCACAAAACACAAGGAAACGATGACAATTGGTATCTGTTCTCGGCCAGCGATAATTGGAACACGGAATTGACTGACGATTCGAGAGTAAAAGGAGTTTAAACATAAATCACGTTCGGATTGAACCGTTACGGGTTCACAAAATAAAAGCGATCGCTGTTAGAAATTTGGCAATTTTTTCTACAAAATGAATGCGCTTTGAAACAATGGATGATTAATAAAAATTATGTAAATTTATAAATCCGGTGTTTTTATATCAATATAATAAAAATTAAATGGTCTGTGTTCGTATCCGCATAACTAGAAAACGGCTGGATGGATTTTCTCCATTCCTTCAGCAAATATGACCGTTATCGTTTCCGACGGGTTCATATGATATTTCCTTAGTCGAAAATCATTGGTGAAGTTGAGTAAATCGTGAAAAACTAAAATAAAGAATCGTATGGGAATTTTGAATGGGCAGTTCGCAAGGCACATTTTCGCTTACTATGCAGGACATCGTCTGCCGGGTCAACTAGTACCTCATATAATTGCTTACTTAAATATTTAGTAGCAACGAGTAACAACTAACAAGAAGTTCAGCCTTGTCCGGACATGATCCCCCATGTTTTCTCGAAAACTAATAACATGTTCATACAATTGATATGTGTAAACAAATCTGTTAGACAGATGATCAAATCTGAGTAACATTTGATATTAGATACTTTATGTACGTGGGTGTCAGCGAAGACGGCTTCGATGTTAGAGAGGTTTTATTATTTAAGCGTTTTCAATCCTTTTTGTCTTCATATGAGAAAGGTATAACTTTGAGTATTTCGAAACGTGTCAGTGTGCTGTGGATGAAGACGATTGCGAAATTTTCTTTTTTTTTCATACCCGAGCAGGAGAGATTAATCCAATACCATACTCTGCTATGAACTATCCTTGCATAAGAGGTAAAATACCAAAAAATAATACAAAAAAAATATGCACAATACTTCAGGCATAACATACTCTGTTAATATTACAATACCAGACGCATCACAAATAATTATTCGTTTGGTATTGAAATTCCTAAGCATGTTATGCTTAAAGTAGGGGAACTGTCCCGATTTCCTTCTCACTGAACATAATTCATCTCATCGCGAAACAAAGAAATACAGAAATACAATTTTGTCGCTTCTTTTTGTCAAATGCGTATCACTGCTGAAAAAAATCACAAAAATAATAAACAAATCAAATTGCTTTCCATTGCTTTGTTTTTGATGGGATGAATATCGGAGCCATGAGATGAATTCCAGGAGCAGTTCTCTATTTTGCATATAAAATTTTGGTATTATTTTTGGTATTTTACCTCTGTTTCGAGGTCGTCGCTCCTGCTCGGGTATTTTTTTAGAAATTAGGGGAAAATACCTATTCTTGGCAGTCTAAGGCATTCGCCAAATTGAATGATAAAAATAATGAATAAATACACTAAAACACAGGTACAACTTAACTGGTATACATTTGTATGCTCTTTCTTTGATGATTGGTGTTCACTAAATATAACAGCTTTTACCACAAACTCAGTAAATTTATTATAAAGTAACAGGTCAACGTTTCTTCTATTGGCATAGCAATTTCTATTATCAGCAATGATTTTGCTCCCTTCAGCAACTAGACATGGAAGTAGAAAACTAGTAATGTATTGGTGCCAGATGCCGGTTGTTTATATCCTCTAGTAGTAAAATTCATTCATAATAATCGGCCGCACGCTCATCTCGCTTCACTCAATTTTGGGAGAAATTTTATTAATTATCAAAACTGGCTTAAACCAAAACATGAATTTTAGCCTTGGCATCAATTTCATGTCACGTGGAAGATAGGCAAAAACATTTAAACACGTTGTAAAACAAATTTTACCCCTTATGCGGCCAACAAAAAACAGACGTGAATGGCAGATAGGGTACCCGTGGACCCAAATATTGACAGTTTCATAACTTTTACCATTTTTAACCTATTTGAATAATGTTGGCCATTTTGGAGAAGGAACTTACATACTTTTCGTCCGCTGCCAAGATTTACATCTTTTGTCTTTTGTAATGCCTTAGAGTCTTCACGCGTAAGCAAAAGTCTATCAACCAGTTTCAAATATACAACTTGCTCTTTACGGTCCTTAGATTTGAAGGTCCTTACATGATATGTTTGTTTCATCAAAATAATCATGGGGGTACAACGACGTAAACTATGTAAAACCAAATCTATACACATAAGATTGAGCTGGAGCCACCCCATTCGTACACTACACTACTAAAAATCCACACATATTTATTGGCAAAAATCCATAGATTTAACTTATGATGTATATCAGCGCACACATAACCATTCTCCACACGAACTACTAATAAAATATATATCCAAATAAACTTTATGTGTGGTCTCGAATTAGCAATTATTTAATTTATGTGTGGTTCTATATCGATTATATTAGGGTGGAGCTATTGCAAAAATTTATAACGGCGACACATATATCTCATATAGATATTTTTGGCAGTGTACGTTTCACAGTTGAATAATAGATAATACCCTAAAAGTAGGCAATTATTTATGGTTGAAATGCGGAATGGTTATGATTTTTTTTATGAGCTTGGAACGTATTAAAGTTGCAAAAGGAAAACGGTTCTGTCAGCCACATAAGGCTTAAAATACTACGGTGTGGCTATCACTTCTGATATAATTCATGGTCTGAGTAAAAATCTGAATAGAAGCATTTGTATTCTAACACTTTTTTAAAATAAATGCCAACACCGGATATTTCGTTCGTAGTTTTGCTAAAATCAAATCACATGGAATTGTGCGTGGTATTTTTTTTAGCGTGTGTTTGATATGCTCACACACACATTCTCTCGCTCTATTGCGAAGTGCGCTGCTGCCAAAGAAAACGAACAGTCCCAATTTTATTTAGTGAAACATAGAGCAAATATTGGATAAATTTGCTATTTGTGGTGATAATCAAGTGGTAATAAAGGGTAAAAATTAGTTTACGTACCTAATTTGTCGTATCATACACGATAAAGATAAGAAACAGGCGATCCAAAAAAGTAAGTAACAGTTTGCTTTTCGTCTGCTGCTTTATTGGGCGATGCAATAATGGCAAGGATTTCGTAGGTGCAAATTTGTTTCGGTGATTAATTCGTCAAATCTTGCTACTCTTACACAAACAACTTATTCAAATAAAAGCCTAGACTTGAAATTGTGTGATTGAACCAAATGTATGTTCATAAATAGTGTATGTTTGCAGGAAAACGCAAATATTGTTGAGGGTGCCAACAAATGTCGCACCCTGCCAAAGCCGTATTCTACCCTATAATGTTGAATTGACAGATGAACTCTATCTGAAAAAAAACTTGTATGACAGCGGTTGAAGTCAGGGAGGATCGTTGATTTTTTTCTTTTCTCTATTTTATCCGTAGGGGCAATCCCCCCAGTGTCCAGTACTTGGGACACTTTTCCGTATCGTGAAATTTTTCACCAAAATTCATCATCAAAATGCATCGTAGAAAAACGTGTTCAAATGATCAAATATAGTTTGTATGAATCATCAATAATCATATTTTATGTACGTATATAGTTTACAAGTAAACATAATCCGGATAAATAGCGAGTTCTTCGTGAAATGGCTTATGTGTTCGGCACTGGGGGATAGATAGATAGAAGACGTATATTTTGAATTATTTTTACTTGATGATATTGTACGTGGATTTCCCTATTGGACCCGACCGTTCGAAATAGTCGCTCCTTGAACGGTCGTTGAAATCGCCGTTTTCACCTTCACACCCGTCTTCATAGTAAAATCTGTCAAAACTGACAAGTCTGCCACGTGCTTTTTGCTGTTTCCCTCGGACTTCTCTTTCTTTTTCCGATGTTTTGACATCTGTTTTGATAGACAAAGAGCAAAAAACAACCTACCAAACATTTATTGAGTTTGGCAAACCTTGCTGGAAAAAGGGACTCTTGAAATATACAAGTGAATCGACCTTCGAATCCATTGGTCAAGTAAATCCACAATACCATCAGATTTTTTTAACTTGTTTGGATTTTTGCTTTATATTATTATACTTAACCCGACAATTTGCATCGAAAGACGCTGTCATAGTTTTCGTTGCCGTCGTCGGTGAATTGAGTTACCTTCTCATTAATTTACAGTAAGAGCTTGAAAACCCGAGCCACGACGCCGATTTCTTCCCGGATGAAAACTTACAGTACCAAGCAAAATCCATTGACATACAATAGATTGTATGGTAAACATAGTAATTTATTGTACGCTTATTTTTCACTTACTTTGAAAGCACAATAAATTTAATTGTTACCGACACATTCTATCTTATTTTTATTGTTCGCTTATGTTTTGTATTGCACGTCCAAAAATTAAACTTTCTGGGTGATCAAAAAATCCGTCTTGAAGAGAAAATAATATAGTTTTCAAATATTTGAATAATTTATTATATTTATGGAACATCAATTGAATACAATGAAATAACAATAGATTTTATTATTTAATGAAAAAAATGTCATATCGATTTTTGAATACATACTTTTTTTGCAGGTCTTGAAATATTCATGTTATTGTTATGGATAAGTTGAATTAACAAAAAAACGAACGAAAACTTTTGCTCACCATTTTAAACGGAGAATGCCTGTATTTATTTGAACGTATACAGTTTTGTTTATGTTTAGTGAAAAAACAAATTATGTAGAGCAAAAAATTAGGTTTTATACAGTTTAACATAAAGAGCACTGTAGAACATTATGTTGTATTGTATTCCCAGTCAACACAAAATCGTGTATGATGCAACATAAGATGCAAAAGTGGAGGCGATATTCATATTGTATGGGGAAGTAGCTATTTTGTATCCATTTTAGCATCTTATGTGACGTCATATACGATCTTTTGTTGACTGGATTTCTATTGTATTATTGGATTAAAATGTATGTTAAATCCTATTGTATATCAACTGTAAAACAATAAAAAAGTGAGAGAAAACATTCAAAACACATTATTTTTATTGAATCATTTTGCTCTGAAAAATTAAAAAAAAAATATTGTAAAAGATACATAACAATCCCCCTCTTTTATTGTAAAAGTCCCATTTAACATTCATTTTATAGTAGAAAACCATTATTTCTTATGTGATTTGCTGCACCGACAAACTGACGTGAATCTAAAATACCAACGCTGCCCGAAAATGGGAAACGGTCGATTCGAATGTCGAGTTGATTGTGATTTGTGATTAATTGTGACGTTTTGCGGAAGGTGTTTAAGACCAGAGTCTATAAATATAGAGTTGCGCAATGAGGATCTGCTTACACTGATGTTGATGTCATTGCTTAAGCATTCAAATTCGATAATCAGGCTTCCTGCAGAGTGCAAAGAAATCAGTTTCTTGTCGCTACTTTATTAGGGGGTGTATTGACGTATTTTTACACTGCTTCTAAAATAAATCTAATAATTAATTAACATTTTGTCCCACTGGTCTCCGAAAAGTCAAGTGGGGGATAATAAAAAATATATATTAAAATGAAAAAAATCAAAAAACTCCTTGGATTTGTTAAAGAATGTTTTGAAAATCCTCAAAACTATCCGAATTTTATTTTGTTGCCCAATCAAAATATTATTTTTTGGCTAAAAAAATCCGATGGGGAGGGAGACAAAATAGTTTTTAAATATTTGTAAGGTACACCGGGGCAAATTGAAATGCGGGGTAAGTTGAAACGGAGCTGTAATTTAGATCAGCAATGACCGAATGCTCTGATTATTTTTTTCAACAAATTACTCCCCTAAACGCACCTTCTGACTGCCATTCCCGGAAGATTGCAGCTACAAAAAGCAATCCCTGCCATTGTTTATTTTTCGCCCTTTGCAAAATTCGAACCAACTTTTTGACGTGCCAATGAAACAGGTCTTAAAATGATGTTTGAAAGTGTTTTTTCATCAAATTTTCACGGTAGGTAATCATTCAATGTTGAATAAACATAATGATTATGAAAAATCGATGGAAGATACGTTTTAATTTTTGTATTTTGGTAGTTTGATATTGCTCCGCATTTTAAACCCATCGGGGCAAATAGAAATGCGTGGTGCGGGGCAAGTTGAAACAACGATTCAAAACGTCACCCTCGCAATTTCCAGAATTCAACATGGTCCGTAAATACATTCGGAAAACAAAAATTAATAGAAAGGACTAAAACTCTGAAAATTAATTTAATAAATTTCTGCCCATTCCGTCGTGAATGCAACCCTCCTACAATCTCAACTGAAGAATAGAATAAAAAGGGGCCATGTTTAAGCTGCATGGTCTAGTTTTGAGATTCTTAATCTACTTTGCCTCGCTGTGAGCACTGGCTCTCAAAAAATAAATCATAGAGCATGTAAACATTTCGTTAACTCCACCTTTCACTTCCCCAGCTCCCCTTTCTCCAATCGAGGGTCTGTGAAAGATACGCTGGTTAATTAATGTGAATTTATGAAGAAGCCACAGTCGATTTTATCAAGCGTACAATTCAAAGAAAAGAGTATAGAGTATCAAAATATGGAATGTGATGCGAGTAAATATCAAGATGAGACAAGTGGGATTTGATTTTCAAATTTCTAGAACAAAGCCTACTATTTTATCACACTTCATACATATATTTTGTTTTTGATACGGTACAGTTACTTTATGTTTGTATACAGCGCAGTGTTTCAACTTACCCCGATATGCGGGGCAAGTTGAAACGGAGCATATACAAAAATAATTTTAGTATGCAAAATATTTATAAAAAAGTTTGGTAAGGTTGCTTATTTTTTATGTATAATCTTTGGCCCGAACTAGCAAACACCGCAAACGGACTCAAAATTTATCAAAGGGTGATTTTTTTTACAGCACTTCAAAGTTCAACTTTCAAAAAACCGTTTCAACTCGGCCTAATTGAATAATAATATGTGATACTTCCTGTCGTGTCTTCTTAAGAATTTTCGGAGATACGCAACCTCTTTTAGTAAGTGCTTGAAGGTAAATCGCTTGTTTATTAGACCTCTTCATGTTTTCAAAAAGTATCAAAAATTCAACCGTTTTGCCCAGAATCACAATTCTTATGCTAAAATAAGCCTGTTGTCAAATTTTCAGTTATTTCGGAGGTGGCTCATGTAGATTTAGTGTTTTTGGGCCATTTTCAATTTTAAAAAAAAAATCTATTGTATAATCATCGCAACCTCTAAACGGAAGCTTTTGGTGTGCTCTACAAGTCTTGTGAACATTGCGATTCGTTCCGTTTACATTTTGACCATGTAAAAGTGATTTTGAGCTTTTAAGTGCATAGAAACACTGTTTCCTCTGAAAGTCGTTGGTCTACAAAATTATTGAGTGTATTACAAACCATTGCTAATGTATAATATTATTATTCCTCTGTTTTCCCTGGACATTTGAGTAATATAATTGTCAATGTGAGATTTACCGTTAAAATCTTAAAAATCAGAAGCAGAACATTTGTCATAAATTTACACGTCTGGATTTCGTCAAACAAGTTGTTCGAACAAAAAAGCTTTGATTTTACTTGTTACTATGACGCACTTGATAGTAAAAGTATAAAGACATATGGTGCAATGAACTAAATTTGGAAGTCGTTTGTTATGCGCAGTAAATATCATCAAAAAACAAAGCGTCTTTGTTCGAACAACTTGTTTGAAAAAATCCTAATGTGCAAAAAATGACAAATGTTCAGCTTCTGATTTTTAAGAATTTAACTGGGAATCGCACGTTGGCAGTTATATTACCAGGTAAAAGGGTAAAAAGAGGAATAATAATATTATAAATTGGCAATGATTTGTAATACACTCAAGAATTTTGTAGAACAATGACTTCTAGGGGAAACAGTGTTTCTATGCACCTAAAAGCTTGAAAATCACTTTTACATGGTCAAAACGTAAACGGAACGAATCTTAATGTTCACAAGACTTGCAGAGCACACCTAAAGCTTCCGTTTAGAGGTTGTTGCGATGATTTTTAGCATTTATATCTCTGGTTAGATTTTTTCAAAATTGAAAATGGCCCAAAAAACTAAATTGACTTGAGCCACCTCGAAATTTTATCCGAATTAGATGAAAATTTGACAGCAGGCTTATTGTAGCATAAGAATTGTGACTCTGTGCTGACCGGTTGAATTTTTGATACTTTTTGAAAACATGAAGAGGTCTATTGTTTATACTTTAAACACGCACTATAGAAAAAATAAGATCTATGCAATATGCCCGTGTGGCAGTACCATACTGATGTATGAAGTCACCAGTCTGGTATGATCACGGTCTTGGTATTGATGGTAGTCTAACGACCTCGATGCATCACTGGCTTTTTGATGGTCCCAAAAAAGGTACTAGGAATATTTACCACTGGCCATGGCATTTGCGATGCGGTCATTTTTTTAATGACAGGAAGATTTGATTCAGAAATATTAAAAATATATGTATGTACTTATCAACCCGTTTTGGTACGATAACTGTATCAGTCACAAAGAGAGATCATCTCGAATACATAATTGATGCTTAGAGTGACTTGCGGTGGCACCACTGGCACTCCAATATCTTTGTAGTTGTACCATAAATTAGTAGTCGTGAGAAACTGGGGGGAGGAAATTGTTTCACTTAGTTTTATTTTTATTGAATCGACGCTAAATGAGCGCTGAATGATTCGATAATTTATCAATATTTTTTCTAGTAAAAGGGTAATCAGGTATAGTTTTTCCATCAAAAATAAACTGCTTGGTGCTAATCGGAGTGAGAAGATGGGTAATTGTAAGATTATGTTTTGTGAGCCGCAAGGTAAGAGGCCTTACTTTGACCAATGTCTTTCAGTGGAGTTGATTCCTTTTAGCAGATAAATCAAGACCAGCCTGCAAGCTTTGTAGATAAAGCAGACATTCTATCTGCCACTGTTACTCTATTCGAGAACCATAATACTTGCGTCACTCAATACTTTCAGGTTAAACTATTAAAAATTGGTAGGATTTGAAAATTAATCAATTTGGTCTCTCATAAGACTTGAAAGAACTTGAACATGTTCAGCTCATGGAGGGATCAATTCTCCCCGAAGAGTATTCCGCAAGTTTGGAAAATGTCAAATTTTCTATTATTCGGGAAAATCGATATTTTGGTAACTTTCATGAAACAATAATCGCTTCCAATTATGTTTTTGAATAACTAATATAATTCTACATCAAGTCCACTTAAAACCCACATAAAGTGGGGATGTGCGTCCAGTTTCCCCTACCAAGGTTTTTTTTTAACAAATTGAAAAATTGCTTCCGTTGCATACAATTTAGTCTCAGAAGGAGGGAATTTGAGTTATACTTTAGAGACCGCCATGAATAGGTACCGAGAACTAAATGCGATGAATCCTTAATTAATCTATCGCTAGGTTTGGTTGATCTTCCGTAACACACTACGTAAAAGTGAGCTGCCTAGCATTATGGGAAAACTTAAGACCTTCCAAATATGCTTTTCCAAATATAGTTTCACAAGAAATGCCCTACCCCCTAGTTTTTTTTCGTAGATACACCACTGCCAGTGTACATAACCGGCGACCTAAGAAGCATCTTTACCCAGCCACTCTACCCTGCCCTGGGCTTTGAATATAGTGGAGCTGTAGGAAGCCCTCCCTGTGATTGGGGACGACCGCAGTCTTGTGTAGTAAAATTAATTTTTAACAGATATATAAATACGCGCATCCAGTTCTAGTCTCGTATCATTGTCAAGTTCAAGTTCGGAAGGTTCATATCGTTGAAGCATCCCATTTCATTTCAAAAGCAAAATGAAATCGTTCGTTTGTGCTACCGCATTGGCGTCGATGCTGGCCGTTGCCAGTTGTGCCCCGTATGGTAATTGTTTGTGATTTTCCTATTGACGAATAAGAGATGCAGAAAGAAGAAGTAAAGTGATGATGACATATTCTCAAAATTTTCCATGATAAGATTTAAAACAATGACCTTGCAATGTCTGTATAAAATAAATGAAATCTAATTGAAAAGTGATTAATTATACGAAAAATATGAAAACCTGCAGAACAGTTCATTGATGAAAAAAAAATAGAAAAAGCATTTTTTCACCGTTTTTTTCTGTTTTTAATGAGAAAGGATTTTGTATGTTATAGAGACATTTTAAAATCATCGTATACTTGCCATGTATAATTTTGAAAAATATCGCCATCGCTGTTGCTCTTACTTAATTACTTAACTTACATACTTAACTACTATTTTGCATCTCTAATTTGTTTATTTGTACAATCTATTTGACATATTCTTTCTTGTTTTAATTGACAGTAATCTTCCTAGAGGAAGCTCCGATTCGTGTGGTCCGGTCGGCAAATGTAGGCCTTAGTGCTTCCGGTAGCGCTGCTAATGCAGCAGCGCAATCATTCAATCAGGGTGGCGGTTTCCCAGGATTCGGCTCACAGCTTGGTGCGTCTTCTGCTAATGCTGGAGCCCAGTCATTCACCCAGGATGCCGGTTTCGGAGGTTTTGGAGGTCTGAGTGGTTCGGCTGCGAACGCCGGTACCCAATCTTTTACCCAGGGAGGACTCCTCGGAGGGGGCCTATCAGGAAGTGCTGCTAATGCTGGTTCCCAGACGTTTACTCAAGGAGGATTTGGCGGTGGACTGTCGGGAAGCGCTGCCAATGCTGGTACTCAATCGTTTACTCAAGGAGGACTTGGTGGTGGCCTGTCGGGAAGTGCTGCCAATGCTGGTACCCAGTCGTTTACTCAAGGAGGACTTGGTGGCGGTGCATCAGGTAGCGCTGCCAATGCTGGTACTCAGTCTTTCACGCAAGGTGGTGGCTTCCCAGGATTTGGTGGAGGATTGAGTGCATCTTCCGCTAACGCAGGATCGCAGTCCTTCACTCAAGGAGGATTGGGAGGTGGCTCTAGTGGATCGGCTGCCAATGCTGCCACCCAGACGTTCACTCAAGGTGGACTCGGTGGTGGACTTTCCGGAAGTGCTGCCAACGCTGCATCGCAATCATTCACCCAAGGTGTTCAAATAGGAGTTCATTAAACGGATGTGTTCACATAGCATAAAGAAACGATGACAAATGGCACCTGTTCACGGTCAATAAATATTGGAACACGAAATAGACTGACGATTCGAGAAAAACGAGAATAAATATAAATCATGTTCGGATTGAACCGTTACGGGCTCCCAAAATAAAAACGATCGCCGATAGAAATTATGCAAATTTTTGTATGGAATGTTTGGCGCTCCAAAACAACGCTATTTGCTTGTTGTTGATAAACAAAATGATAATCAGCGGCTTCAGTCGATGGATGAATAATAAAATGAAAAACCCAAGCAGAAAGATGTTTTTAAAATGATTGCTAATTTAAATATTGTACCGTTGATAAAAAAAAATCTACTCCTCCGCTTATTTTTATTCGCAACTAAACATGAGCGCCAGATAGTCGCCTAAGGAAAACATACCTCCAGGAAAAAAAGCTACTTTGATATTTTTGAAAATTCGGCCGCCGTGATGGATTGTGGCGATGAATGCTTTGATAGCACGTGCTATTTGTACTGCGGATAAATTTTTCACATCTATGAGAACCTTGGAAAATTATCACGAAAATTGTCATTTTGATGCTAGGCACAATATTTACAGCGATGAAGGAGGTTTTCGCTTCTGTAATGATTACCAGTAAACTCGAGCAAAGCTTGAGAGCAAAACGATAACTCGTTTTGATATTGTGAAATCGCCGAATATGATTACTTAATTTGATATCTTTTTGGTCGTTTTAACGGTTAAAATAACAAAATGTATAGCAGAAAAATCTTACTGTGACATCAAATCGAAAACTATTCCTGCTATCGATGAGAGCAAATCGAAAACTAAATTTGATATTATTTCCGATAGCAAAATAAGTACACAGTTTGATGTCAGATCATACAATTTAGAAATCTACCGCAAAATTAGATCAAAATATGTAATCAATCAAGATGATTCATATTTGAAAACAAATTATGATTTCAATTTGATGTCGAATTCAAAATGTGTTTTCTATATGCTCTCGTTATGTTTTCAGACTTTGCTCGGGAAGGCTCCCCCAAACATAAGCGATTTCATTGTCGCAACGGTGACAACAAGTCATCGCGAGGCATATTTAATTTATATTGGGTCGCTGCAGGCAATGTTCCATTTACGCCTTCTTACCAGAATCGCAGTCGCCAAGCGATCGAATCGCGTTTGTTGCGCCGCGTGTGTTTGGTGGAAGCTTAAATCAAAAATTGGGTGGGAGCCAAAAACAAAGAGAATGTTGTCGCGATGTTGTATATTGAAACGATGTTTTATATCTTTATCTTTATCGTGAGAGACGAAAAAAATAAATATTGCCGAAACTCTTTTCTGTACAAGTAGGGGGAATGACGGCTTTGGCAGGTTTTGTTCTATTATTGGCAGGGGGGGGTTTTATGTCTGATTATGCTCAAATTTGGCCTAAACATTCTTTGCGTATCAAAGAACATTGTGGCCAAATTTCATAAAATTTGGTCGACAAAAACCCCCCTGCCAATAATAGAACAAAACCTGCCAAAGCCGTCTTTCCCCCTACTTCAAATGATATTACGTTGATCATTTATATGAAATGAAGACAAAGAATATAGCATACGCTTCAACCGATATGCGACAAATATATAGTGAAGCATTTCAATATCAGATGCAACATTGTCACATTTTGCTGAGATCCCGGCAAAAAAATTAAGTGTGATGCATCAAAATCCCTAAAATACAAACTGCATTACAACTGACATTTTTGAGACATACAATAGATGTAGGGGATAAAGTTGTAAGTTAAAAACAGAAAAAGTGGTACATGATGCTGCATCACCTGCAAAGGTTGCAAACTCAACTGACTTTATAGGGCACTGCAAGGACTGCTTTGTCCCTTTCTCGCTGCAAAGAAATTAGAAAACAACAAGGCCAGTAAACGTCAAAATTTATGAAGATCGAAAGAGAAAGAGATGTTTCCGTGCAGTGCCCTATTACACTTGGACTCGGCCTACTAAAACTGCACAAAGATCTGGACTCCAATGAAGAAAAGTATTTATCATATTTTGTCTACCTTATTCTGGCAAATGTGGAAAAATAGACATATCCACATATTAGTGTTATTTTAGATTTATTTGTACACCCATTTGAGTGAACATCTCCTCTAGGTGGAATAATTAAGTTTTCGTGTACACTCAACCCTCTTTTTACGGCACTTAATGGGGGGACGTAAGAAGAATATGACGTCAAAGGTTGTTTGCTTAAATTGCGAGTTGTTCACTTAATTCATTGATTTTTGGACACTTTAACTACGATAAATAAGCATAGCAATACAAAGATCTAAAATGGATGCATGTTTCTTTTTAGGTCATCCAAGAATTACAAAAATTGGAGAAAAGGAGGTCAATACGCGTATCAGAAAATCTATTTGCTCCTTTTAGAAATGTCAAAAGCTCTTCGTGATCATTTGAGCCAAGTTGAATATGAATTGAATGCATGTTTCATTTCATGGCCATCCAAGAATTGGAGTACAGGCCTTAAGGTAACAAAAAATCACTTTGCTCCTTCCAGATAAAAAGATGTTCAATGGTTATCCAATATGGTTATATGGATCACGTGATCTATTTTTGGAAAGATCCAATAACCATTAGAACATATAGTCCAAAAAAACGTTAGATGGAATGAATTTTTCCAAAAAAATGTTAGATGGAATGAATTTTTTTAGGGCGTATCCAATTTGGTTCTATGGATTACAAAAGGCATTTGAATAAAGATATAACAGCCCTAAAAAAATTCTGAATGAAATGAAATGGAACAATTGATTAACGCTCATTCAATTCAATTCTATGGATCACAAACAGCATGAACGATTTAAAAAGGCTAACAGCTCTCAAGGGCGGGAAGAACTGACTATCAAAGTCAAAACTCACATTAATAAAGAGAGAACAGTTCTCAAGGTGCGCAAGGACTGTACTATACAATGATCGCATATCAGTCCCATCTATGCTGGATCTATGGGACAAATATGTAATTGTGGGAATACTGTCCAGATAATTCTTGGATGAACTAGGATGCAACAACTGTTGAAAATATATCAATGGTTTTTCTATGGATCACAAGGGCATCAAACATTTTTATGGGAGACCTTTGGCTATGCGTGCAGATCTTAAGAATTAATATTGGATGACTTGGAACAGAACATTTGCTGAAGGGTTATCTAATTTGGCTCTATGAATCAAAAAGGCCATAAACCATTCTTCGAAGACACAAATGACCTTTGATTACGCGTGTTGATCTTAAGGCCTACCCTCCAGGAAATTATTGGATGAGCTGGAATGGAACAGTTGTTGATGGCGTATCCTATTCGCTTTTATTAATCAAAAGGTCATGAACCATTTTTAATAAGAATTATAAGCCCTTTTGGTAATGCTGGACTTTAAGTCATGTACTCCTAAGGAGTTCTTGGTAGTTCTTAAACGGGACATTTATCGTAGGCGTATTCATTATGGTTTAATACATCAAATAGGGCATGAACCATTTTTCAAAACAAATATCAGCCCTTTGCTTATGCACAGGGCCGGATTTAGGGGGGGGGGGGCGGTGGGTCTGTGGCCCCGGGCCCCCACAAATCTTATGTTCCAAAACCAACCTTTTTTGTACATTTTGGGGCCCCCACATACCGTTGGCCCCGGGGCCCCCTTCCGGCTAAATCCGGTCCTGCTTATGCAGGTAGACCTTAAGGCCTATACTCCATGGAGTTCTTGGATGCCCTGAAACAGAACAGTTACTGAAGCGATATCAAGTTTGATTCTATGGATTAGAAAGGTCTGAACCATTTAAAACAAGGATATAACAGCCCTTTTGTTATGTATGTAGGTAGACCTTAAGGCCTTTCAGTTAAAATGAAACAATTATTCACGGTGTATCTAATTTCATTCTACGAATTAGAAATTGCATGGGCCATTATAAAAAGAGACAACAATCCCTTCGTTACGCGTGTGGGCTCAAAGCCTAAACTCCATGGAATTCTTGGATGACCTGGAAAGGAACAGCTAATGAAGGCGTATCCAATTTGGTTGAATACATCAAATAGAGTATGCACCATTTTTCAAAAGAGATATCGTATCTTCGTATACGCGTACATACCTTAAAGCCTATACTCCAGGAAGTTCTTGGATGATCTGAAACAGAACAGTTACTGAAGGCGTATCCAGTTTGATTCTACGGATTAGAAAGTGCTGAACCATTTTAGAAAAAGAGATAACAGCCCTTTGGTTATGCATGTAAGCCTTAAGGCCTATTCTCCAGGGAGTTCTTGAATGACCTGAAACGGAACAGTTACTGAAGACGTATTTAGTTTGATTCTACGGATTAGAAAGGGCATGTACCATTTGAAAAAAGAGATAACAGACCTTAAGTTACGCAAGTAGAACTTAAGATCTTGGTTAAGCGTGTATTCTCCAGGAAATTCTTGGATGACCTGGAATGGAATAAAGGTTGAAGACAAATGCAAATTTAGTTTCTAAGAGTACCAACTTATATATTCACTTTTAGAAGTCAATTATGTTTAAAACTCTTTTTACGTCACCTGCCGTAAAAAGGGGGCCGTAAAACGAAGCTACGTATAAAAAAAATGCCGTAATGAGAGAGTTGAGTGTATTTGTTATAGAAGCCTTTCAATTAACAACTGCGGAAGTGCATTTAAAATTCTAAGTTGAGATTTGAAAAAATCATTAAGCTTGCAAAAGGCCTGCCTGGAAACTGCCTGACAACATTTATATAGCGAAATCATTCCGCACATCCCCTTCTACAATAACTAAAAATTCACAAAAAATTGCTTTGGAAATTAGTATCAACTTGTTTTTTCTCGCACTCGAGGCAATAAGCGAACCGCTTTAAAAAATAAAAATTCTTTCATTGTTTTTTTTTTGTTTACTTCGCAGCTTATTAAAGTTTTTTTTTGTTTTTTTTTTTAATTTACAATCATTTTCAAACTTTATAAACAAGCACTTTAAAGCCCAAGACGAATTGTACATAAAAAACCCAGATTAATCCACCTAGCGGCGATGATGCCTTTCTCGTGCATCGTAAAATGTACTGAAAAAAACACATAAGAAAGGTCAAAAAAGCTCTTTAGGGGAATACATTGCATATTTTCTATCATTTTGCATGCTTTTGCATTAATTACTATGCATTCCCACCATTCCTGAAAAAAAATTTTTTTTTTCAATTTTGAATTTTGTTTTTCAAGTGGGAGCCCTTGGGAAAAAACAATGATTGGGACCGCATTCCCCGGCGAATGCAACTTGTTGCGAGTAAATCGGGTAATGCTAAGTTCCAAAAAGTGTGTCTACAAAATTTGTACACACACACACACACACACACACACACACACACACACACACACACACACACACACACACACACACACACACACACACACACACACACACACACACACACACACAAATAGCGTGTTTCGTCTAATGGCCATTCGAGTCGCGAGTGCGTACCGAACTATTTCGTCGGAGGCAGTTTGCGTGATCGCAGGGATGATTCCAGTCTGCATAACCCTAGCAGAGGACATCGAGTGCTACCAACGGAGGGATACCAGAAATGTGAGGAAGGCGGTGAGACTGGACTCTATGGTGAAGTGGCAGCAGGAGTGGGACAATGCGGATAATGGAAGGTGGACCCATCGGCTCATCCCCAATGTGTCGACGTGGGTGAACAGGGAGCATGGTGAGGTGAACTTTTACCTCACACAGTTCCTGTCCGGACACGGTTGTTTCCGCCAATATTTGCACCGGTGTGGCCATGCGTCATCGCCATTCTGCCCGGCGTGTATCGACGTAGAGGAGACTGCAGAGCACGTGATATTCGACTGCCCGAGGTTTGCGGAGGCACGTAGGAGAATGCCTGCCATAAGGGCGGACAACATCGCAGAGCGAATGTGTCGCGATGAAGGTACGTGGCATGCGGTAACCAGAGTCGTGACACAAATAATGTCAGAGCTGCAGCGTCGATGGAGAAGGGACCAGCAAGTAAGCGTCGGTTTGGAGTAAAATCCAGCACAGTGAGCAGTGTTGGGTCTCGATTCGTCGGGGCGCCAGCGAACCGGAAGTCTTCTGCCAACCGGAATCGTCGGACCGACCTCGGCACTCGAACCGTCAACCTGCTGAAGAAAGAAGAAAGAAGAAGGAAGTGCTTCGGGTATGTAGGGCACCGCCAGTGCGGACGTTATCCACCACCGGAACTGTCGGACCACCTCTGCAACCCGAAGACGAAGTCGGCGCAATGCGCGAAAGCGTCCCCTGCGATAGCCGCCGGTAGTCGGGGCACCATCAGTGCGGAAGTTTCCTTCACCGGAACTGGTGGACCACCCTCGACGCCGGGGGAAGTCAGGAGGATTCGAGTGAGGAAGTTTGCGGCACAACCGCCGAGGGATCGAGACGCAGCAGTGGATCTCAGCAAGCCAGTCGGCGAACTAGCCTAAGCTAGGGGCCGGAATTTTAGAAGAAGTGCATGAGCACAGCCCCCCCCGCAGTAGTCGCAGCATCCAGTGGTCCCGGGGGATCGAGGCAAGGAGGATAAGGGACCCGGTTTACCTGGAGGCACATTTTAGCAGGTCGGGAGGAGCCCATCCCTGTTCGCCTTCGAGCATAGTGTGGATGCTCGAGGTGTCTGTCGCGCAGATTTTTGATGGCCTTTAACCCTCGCAAAAAAAAAAAAAAAAAAAAAAACACACACACACACACACACACACACACACACACACACACACACACATACATACGCACATACAGACATCACCTCGATTCGTCGAACTGAGTCGATCGGTATATAACACTATGGGTCTCCGGGCCTTCTATCAAAAGTTGTTTTTTGGAGTAGTCCTATAGCCTTTCGGTACAACTTTGTTGTACGAGAAAGGCAAAACATGCGAATCGGTCAATTTGTTCGATAATTAAGTCATGACAAAAGGAATCTCAGCTAAATTTTATGTGTAAACATTTACCGTACCAACAAAGAATGTTTTTTGATAATCATCACACCATAAATCTCTCGATATGCAACTAATGATCATTGGCTGATACGATTCTGTAAGCTTTTTATACACATATTATATTAAAATAATATAAATCTGTTAGATTTCAATACAACAATTGTATTAAAATCTTCTGGAATTGTATATGCCAAATTATTATACAGTTTCTGTAAGGTTCATATTCAGAACTGTATTAAAATCTGCCATCCGCTGGTAGGGTGTATGTTTATTGTGTATATTTGGCAAAAACTACACTACCGCAACGGTAGAAACATCCACGACTATCGGATCAATTACCCTACAAGTCATATTTTGATACTGTTTCTACAATCGATTCTTATCTCTTAGCTAGGCGCTTCGGGAATACTTCTTACGTAGTTTTTAAACCGTAAGATGTGGGGTTTTCCTACATATACTATTGCGATTGCACTCGTTGCAACCTGCAGTCAATCAAGTATAAAAGATTACAGGACTCTAAACGAGAGTATCAGTCAGTTGCAACCCATCAAGTTTCACACTTCCATTAGAGTATCCCATTTAAAAAAAAGTGTTAATAAAAAAAACTGCCATGAATTCCTTCGCTGTATTCGTCCTGATAGTGAGCGTCATTTCCACCGCAAGCTGTGCACCACAGTTCGGAGCTTCCGGTGCTGGTGCTCAAGCTGCAGCCCAAGGTATGGGCATGGGCACAGGATTTATGCCACATGGGCACGGATTTGGCACGGGCATGTCAGGTTCCCAAGCCAACGCTCATTCCCAGTCAATGGGCGTGGGCCACGGACCATTTCCTGGAGGAATGGGAATGAGTTCATCGGCTTCTCAGGCCGGCGCGCAAAGTTTCGGCCAAGGCGGACCTTTCGGAGGTATGAGTGGATCGATGGCGAATGCTGGTGCCCAAAGCATGGGTCAAGGTTTCGGCGGATAAACATCAAACTTTGCCCATGGTGACCTAGTTGTGTGTTGAAAAATAGGACTGAGTTATAAACATTGTTATGAATCTCGATAAATTTAATATAATTGTGATTATTTATTTACCATAAATTTATAAACGTGTATTGGAATTTAAAAAAATGATGACATATGAGCTTTCAATCCCTTTACATATTTGCGCACGAAAAAAACTAAAAAGCCTTAAACTTCTTTTTTAAAATTAGTGTAATGAAATCAAAACGGGAAATCAGTCTGCAATAGACATAGTGCAAGTTATATAATGCTATCATTGTCCCTTAACTGTAATCAGTTGTGAGCAAGTGAGAATATATTTCGCGCGTAGCTTGGGACGTGACTGCATTTGATTCCTTTTCATCGATTTTATGTTTCGTTAGCGTCTCAATTGGATCAAAAGTTACAGCCGTGCTCGAAGCTTCTTCATCCTTTAGACCATAAAATCAACGGAAATCTGCTCAACCACAGCATATTAGGCTAAGGTTTGAGCCATATACCCTATTTTTATGAAAGTTACTTATATAAAGCCAGTTCCTCGCCAATATCTACATGCGATGTGATGAATCTATCATTCAGCATATAAATATTTGATAATTGTTCTGGAGTAAAATTGACCAGTCACTATTAAAGAAAATCAATATTGGAAACATATTTCCAATGTGTGATCTAAAAGTAAAATCAGCAATGATTCAGTTTCATTGCAAATTTTCGAACATTATTCTAGTTTAATTATAAGCAAAAGAGAACAAACTCGGCAGTGTCCTCTGCAGTGTTCTATTCATGTTTGGAATTCTTTCAATAAAACAAATTAATTATGCTGCTGCTAAGAAAAGCGTCGTAATTGCAAAGTGGATTGATCCCCAGATAAAATGACGCATATCGACAAGTAACAAGTAGTATTGGGATGTAAAGATGACCATCGACACACTTGAAAAAAGTCAGATCACGGCTATCTCACTCTCGGTTGCAATGTTTACAATCATACCACAAAAGTTCAACTCAATGGACGCAGTGGTTCTACGCCCCAATCTGAATGCCAAAGGAGATTAAGCTCTGTAGATTTTTACACCGGTTGACTTAAAATCCTATAATAGTGTTTGCACAGGATGTATAAGTTATGGTGGTTCAGGAATCTTCTAACGATGCTGCATGTTCCTCCTTCCTGCAGACCTCGTGGCGGTTCTGGCTCTCCAAGAAGTATCCTGGATAGAAGCCGTGATATTGAAAACACGAGGTGGAATAGCAATGGATTCCGAAAATTTCGTCCTTAAAGTAACAGTTAAATGTTATCTTAGAATACCGGATTAGCTGATGTACGACATTGAACACGACATTGAAACGCTGAACCATTTCAATCCTTCAAAAAAGGACCAATAAAGGTACCGAAACGTAGGAATTAATATACCGCTTTAGCTGGTCATCAGACTACATAGCCGATAAACACAACATCAAATCTTTAACTCAGAGCCAATAGAAATAGATTCGTCAAAACTGAAATCTGTCATGGATACGACTTTATGAATGCCGAGTTGGTTTGCTTATAAAAAAAGGCGCCTTTAGGTCAAGTAATGTTCATAATCCACTTCTTCTTCTTCTTCTATGGCTCTACATTCCAAGTGGAACTTGGCCTGCTTTTAAACTTGGTTTTCTATTATCGTTTCCTCAGTTATTCTTTTAAAGCTTTTCTATGCCCGCCATTGCATGAGTATGTATCTTGTGAGACAATGTATACACTATGCCCAGGGTGTCGAGAAAGTTTCCATCCCGAAAACATCCTAGACCGGACCGAGAATCGAACTCGCCATCTCCAGATTGGCAATCCTACGCCTTTGCTCGTAAGGCTACTGGAGACCCCAATGTTCATATTACTTATGCTAATCAAAGCTTCTGAGCAAAATTTTAGCTCACGTCAGGTGAATTTCTAAATATTTAGCATATGCATATTGACTGTACAATTCTGTACTTGTTAGAAATAGGAAATAAACCATTTTTAACAGGTTTTAAATTTGGTGTCTTTTGATCTGTCTTACAACTGAAACTGATTGAAATTATACAATTTAATTCATTTTGAATGTTGTTTTGAAAATTGAAGCAAAGTTTGGCGTTCCAATCATTGAAATGATTGAACCTAGATCCGGGCGTTAGTAGAATATGATTTTTTTTCCGATAGTTCTGTCTTTAAGCTTTTGGATGGCACCAATTTATCTTTTAATTTATTTCGATTCTTGTACTTCAAAGGCTTTTGCATTAGTATTGATACGGTGTAATTCGTAGATTGGACAGTAGTCATACTCATGTTTTTCTTCTAAAATTGTATCTAGAATGCTACCAGATATCAAGAAGGGGTGGGATCCTTCATTTCAGCCATTTTCAGTCCAGTCTTTGACAAAAATAAGAAAAACATGAGGATTACTCCCGGCCACGCCACTATAGCTAAGGAGAGGATGGAACTGTTAATGTAGCACTTCATTAACGAAACGTCACCGTCTTTGCGAGACTCTTATTTTGAGTAATGTTAATTGGACACCGTAACACACCACGTGAAGGTGTCTATAACCATCGTTACGGGTAATTCTTGTGCTTCAAAGGCCTTTGAAGTCAGAAACGAGTTAGGGGTTCAAAATGTGAAACAGAACGGAACGGATCAAAATACGATTAGAACAATCTTCTTCTTTTTCCTCTTCTTCTTTATGACTTTTCATTTATACTGGAGTGGCCTTCCATTCAACGTTTTATAGTCTTCCTACAGTTACTAATCAAAGAATTTCTATGTCTACCATTGCATGAATGTTTATCATGTGTGACCGAGAATTGTGTGCTAACTGTAGACCCCATAATTCGTAATGCTAAGCATAGAGGATTTTGTCATCTGTAATTATTACCATAAATTATGTAAGATTTTCTTTATTTTTTATATAAATACTCTTCCGTACGACTCTTATAAACAAAGTGATAAATAACTATGAACACCAATACATAGTACATGCATTTTAATCTCGAAAGTTTATCCACCAAATCCGCCAAATCCCATTCCTTGTGCTCCAGCGTTAGCATTCGATGCACTCATTCCGCCTCCCATTCCGGGGAAGCCTCCACCCATTCCGATTCCTTGAGATCCAGCGCCTGCATTTGCCGAAGAGGAGCCCATGCCTCCACCCATTCCGGGAAATCCACCGCCCATTCCGAAGCCTTGAGCACCAGCGTTCGCGTTCGAGGAGCTCATTCCACCACCCATTCCGGGAAATCCACCACCCATGCCCATTCCTTGGGAGGCCGCGTTGGCTCCAGCTCCGGATGAACCAAATCCAAATTGTGGGGCACAGCTCACGGCGGCAATGATGGCGGCGAGCAGGACGAAACTAACGTACAGCTTCATTTTTGTAGACGATTGCAATTATAAAATAATTACTGATGGTAATTGTAGGTGTACACTGTATTAAACTTCGATTGAGTCTGATGCTCTCGAAAGAAATGAAAAACTATTTTATACTCTAATATTGCAGCTCCACTAGGGGCTTACCTCCATTGACTTTTTATTCAGGTAAGGATTTCCATACTTGATGTTTATATTATTGTGCGAATCAGTTATCAGTTATGTCCACGACACATAGAGTAAATGAATATTGAAAGTCCAGATTGATGGGGAAAGAACTTGCATTATAACAACTGGCTGATAGTACACGTTGATTGTTTGAAACAAAACCCAACTTAATTCATCGAGTAGTGATACTGCCTTTCTCGCATTTAGTCAAGACACCAACCTTATATGGCGCTTATATGACGTGGTTCAATGTACCATTTTTTTATAACTTTTAAAAGCAACAGTCGATCGTTATCAAATTCAATAGTGATCAACTAGGCTTTGCCCCCGTGTCGAATGAAACTTGTTGCGAAAAAATCGGTTGAGGATTACTATATGAAAAGTTGTCTAATGTTTGTCTTAGCTTCCGTGCACACACATACATACACACGGATAGACAGACATGTGCTCAGTTTTCAAGCTGAGTCGATTGGTATATAACACTAAGGGTCTTCGGAGTGAAACGATAGCCTTTCGGTATAACGAGAAAGGTAAAAAGTGCAGTAATCAAATCAAACATTATCAAACGTATTCATATTCACCTTCCTTTCTTGTCTTACAGTCTATCCTCATACCTAAAAACCTGTAATGGGTCACCAATTGGGTTTTTAGGGGTATACACACAAAGAAATTTCATTGGTCCAATTAAAAAACCCATTGGTTAAAATAAAAAGTTTCATTGGTTCTTTTTCGTAGAGAGTTGTGGATGTTTAGAGCAAAAGTCAGCAAACTTTTAGGAAAAAAGTTGATACCCACTCGGTGCCCACCCCTGAAATAAAAGTTTATATACTTTTGTAATAAATTGTAGTACTGTCAAACCTAAATGATGACACCGTTGGAATAAACATTGATTTTTCAAAGAAATCACCCCATGTTTTACCTGTTTCTCCCTCCCTTCCTCCTTTCCTTTCTCGTTTTCCCCACAATTGACTTTTTGGATGGTTCGTTTTCAGGAAATATTTAATAACAATTTATCAATAATTAATAAATAACATTATTTAGTTGAAGCCATATTTAACAGCTGCGCCAATTTGCACAGCTGGCCGAGCAGCTGGCGAAGGTGGAAAATTATTCATGCTTTATCGATGCGAAATTCTGATGCGTCTTCAATTTTGATGGAAAATTAATTATCTAAGGTAACAGAAATGCGTGAAAGTCCATATCCTTTCATCACAAGGCACGCCAACTTGGGAAGTCATTCGGGAAGCCATTTCCAATCCAATAATGGTCGATCGGGTAAAGAATCTGCTACCTGAAAGCAAAATAGGTGGAAAATTGTGATGGTGAATCGACTAAGCTGATTGTATATAAAATACCAATAAATGTATTGTTTCGATAACTTACCTCTGCTGTCGGCTTAATTGAGAGGGTAGCGAGCACGTTGTAGATAAAGGTATTTAACAAGAAGTCTAGCTCGTATGGCCACGGCAAAGAACAAACAAATTGCTGCAACTGATCCTGGCTGATGGCACACTTTTTTGATCGGATTGCTGACAACAGACAACAACAGAAATTCCGAACAGTTACTGTCACTTGCAAAACAAATATATATTTTTGTTTGAGTGGTTTGACAGTTGTACAATTTTTGTATTGAAAAGAACAACTTTTAAATGAACACACTAAATCGTGAAAAGTAACTTTTTAAATAAATATATCGTTTTCGAGAATAAAAATTGTACTTTTATTTTTAATAAAATTGAGCACTTTTTAATTCAAAAGGACAAATTATTTGATAGAATAATGTTTGTTTTTTCTGTGTAGAGATGATGACATATATTGAATCTATTATACAGACTGAGCCTAAATCCAACATTTCATGAATTTTGGTGCACGGAAACTATTTTAAATCAATTTCGAAAAACCTAATAATTTCGTGTATTGAACACCTCTAACTTGATTTTACTATGGGCAGAGCTGTCAACCTGTGAGCTAACTGCCAAGCAGTCAAATTTTTAAAAACTTTTAAAATGTATTTTTAACATCAAATGTAGCTCAGAAAGGGTCTATGAGTGTGAAAAAAATATGTTGTAGCTCAGAAAAAGGTGTTCTATCGAATGAATTAAAAAAATCAACATATTTTTAAAAATTAAAAAACCCAATTTGAACAATTTGTTATTAAAAACTATTACCCAATCTCACTCCTTATGGCCATTGTCACCTCATTGACATTGGTCATTGACTTTTAATCGCTCGAATCACAAAAAAATGATTAGCGCCTTGTGACACAAGGGAGTAGGTACCTAATAAAATCGTCGGCCTAATCAAAGCGAAGTTCAAGGGTCTTACGCGCAGAGTCTTGAATAACGGAACAAATTGTGCAGAGCGAATTTAAATTATTGTACACTGAGTACGATTTTTTTGGTTCATTATGACATTCCTGTATTTATTATCAGTGACATATTTATTAACCTTCTGTCTGTGCTCAAAAAAACTTACGTTGTCTGTGCTCTGGGGTCAAATTGACCCCAAATTGAAATTGCTATAACTTTTTTAATGTTTGGCCAATTTTGGATTTATGGGGCTGTTTCGAAAGATAATTTAATCATCTTTCAGGTCGTTATCAAAGATTGACTATTGGTGGGTGGCTACATCGCGGGGAGGGGTTTTAGTGAACATAGGTATAAAACCAGTGATTTTTCATGATTATTTTACCTATATCCGAAAATCCTACTTATTTTGAACTTCACCTTTTTAAAAAAGGTTATGCAGGAAGACATGTGCTCTGGCATGAGGCGTTGATAAGTTTAGAACTCGGCCGCCAGGTGGTGGTATATTTGAATTCATTATTTTGAACTGCTTAAGATATTCCGCGATATATAGAATTCTCCTCAGTGTAAATATTCTTATCGCACAAATTCAAAAATTGGAAGACGTACTTATTATATTTAGCACCGCTTTGTAGTGCTAGACATCCTGAACAATGTTGCCGAATACAACTTGAGTGTAGGTATGAAGGATCTCAATCTAAAGCAATATTTGATATATGCAAGAATATTGCAAGTACGCTAGCGCCGCCTATTTGAAAATTTCCTAATTATTTATTCCGTCACATGACAGTCCATTCCCACCAGACGAACTTTATTAGGACGTCATATTTACAAATTTCAAAGTTGGGCGACAGGAATCTTTACAATGAGGAGAATTCCATATATCGGAATTACTTGAGGAGTCTAAATTAATGAATTCAATTATACCGCCACCTAGCGACCACGCCCTAAACTAGTCAATGCCGCATATCAAAGCACACGCCTTACTCCATAACCTTTTGAAAAAGTGCAGTTCAAAATGGGTAGGATTTTCAGATATAAGTAAAATAAGCATGAAAAATCACTGTTTTGTACCCTTTTACGAAAACCCTCCCGCAATGTACCCGCTCACCTATAGTCAATCTTTAGTAACGACCTGAAAGATGATTAAATTATCTTTCGAAACAGCTCCAAAAATCCAAAATTGGCCAAGCATTAAAAAAGTTATAGCAATTTCAATTTGGGGTCAATTTGACCCCAGAGCACAGACAACGTAAGTTTTTTGAAAAAAGTACTCTGTAGCGCATATTTTCAAGATTTTTGAAGTGAATTTGCACATAGGAGTTAGATCTCGGCGAGTTTTACCAAACTACCAAAAATTAGGAGAATCGGTTGAAAACTAAAAAAATGGCAGCCACTCAAAGTGGCCTGGGGTCATATTGACCCCAGAGCACAGACAAAAGGTTAATTCAGCATCAATGAATATTGTGCTCTATGTAAAGAGTTTTTCTTTTTCTTCTTCTTCTTCAATGGCCCTACATTCCAACTGGAACTTGGCCTGCTTTTCAACATGAAAGCTTTTCTATGCCCGCCATTGCATAACTATGTATCTTGTGTGGCAAGTACAATGGATACACTATGCCCAGGATGTCGAGAAAGTTTCCAACCCGAAAACATCCTAGACCGGACCGAGAATCGAACTCGCCATCTCCGGATTGGCAATCCTACGCCTTTACTCGCAAGGCCACAGGAGACCATTTATTCTTCTTCTAGGTCTTTAAATGTTCGCAGAATTTTGTGGTAATAACGACATGGTGATCGGGGGATCGCTATTCCCTCATCGACCGGTTCACAAGGTCACGTGGGTCTCCCGTGACGGCTTTACAGAAAATCTAATCGACCACATCTGCATCAGCCGAAAATGGAAACGGAGCCTTCTTGATGTACGTAGTGCCGATATCGCGTCTGATCATCACCTCCTCATCGGCGAAATACGCCTGCGCATTGCGCGGATTCGTCGGCAGGAGGAGAGAGTTGGACGAAGATTCAACACACGCCGACTAGAAGATGCCACGGTGAAACGGTCCTTCGTTGAAGAACTGGAGACGCTTGCTGCAGATATTCCGGAAGGTGGCAGCGTGGAAGACTAATGGACCGCCATCAAGAATGCCTTCATCGCCACCGACCCAACTGACCAGCTGAAACGCTGGTTCGAGCACTTCGAACAACTTTTTCAAGTGCCAGCCAGGCCATCACCACCTCGGCATGATCTGCCTAGGATCCGACGTATAACACGCGTCAATACCGAAGCTCCAGATGCTAGAGATTCAAACAGCCATCTAAAGCATGAAATCGAATAAAGCGCCAGGGGTCGATCGCATATCAGCCGAGATGCTCAAATCTGACCCCATGACATCCGCTCAACTACTGCATCGTTTATTTCGTAATATCTGGGACACCGCAACTTTCCCGGTCGACTGGTTGCAAGGTATCTTAGTGAAGGTGCCTAAAAAGGGTGACCTGACTGTATGCGATAACTGGCGAGGCATTATGTTGCTGTGTACCGTACTCAAAGTTCTGTGCAAAATTATCCTAGCCCGGATTCAGGAGAAGATCGATGCGACTCTCCGGCGGCAGCAAGCCGGAAGATCCTGTGTGGACCATATTGTCACGCTCCGCATCATTCTGGAGCGGGTCAACATATTCCACGAGTCCCTTTTTTTGGTTGACTACGAAATTGACTACGAAAAAGCTTTCGACCGTCTCAGTCACGAGAATATGTGGGCGCCCTGAGACGCAAGGGGGTTCCTGAGAAAATCATCGGCCTCATCGAAGCACAGTACGAGGCCTTTTCGTGTAGAGTGCTGCACAATGGGGTCCTGTCCGACCCTATCCGGGTCGAAGCTGGTGTGAGGCAAGGATGTATTCTATCACCGTTACTGTTCCTCATCGTAATCGATGAGATTCTGGTAGATGCGTTATATAAAGCGTTATATAAAGCTATTTATTTCTTTACAGTGCTTAAGGACATGCCTCCCGGAATCCAGAACTACGGAAGACACGCATAGCTGTCATTTTCATTATTCCACACATGCTGTGACGCAGCAATGCTGGAATAATGATAATGACAGTTGTGCGTGGCTTCCGTTTTGAATGGAGTGCCCTTGAAAACACGAGTGCATTTAGCTTTGAATTCCGGGAGGTTTGTTAATAATAGCTAGATTCAAGACGAGTTCGATTCTCCGGAGCACACGTTTTCAAGAGCACAATATTCATCGATGCTGAATTAACAAATATTTCACCGATAATAAATACAGGAAAGTCATGTCGCTTTAATTAGGCCGACGATTTTATTAGGAACTCCCTTATGTCACAAGGCGCTTATCATTTTTTTTGTGATTCGGGCGATTAAAAGTATAGTCAATGAACAGAAAGAATAACAAATTGTTCAAATTGGTGACCCATTACAGGTTTTATTCGAAATGTATGCATCTATTCTATATAATTATTTACTGTTATTTTCTATAGTTGAGTATGAGTATAGAATGTAAGACAACTAAGACAAGAAAGGATGATAAATATGAATGCGATAATGTTTGATGTGACTACTGCACGTGTATTTTTATAATCAGCGTGGATTATCAGCTCGGTGTTATAATGCAATTTGTTTCCCCATCAATCTGGACTTTCAATATTCGTTTACTCTATGTGTCGACGACATAACTGATAACTGATTCGCACAATAATATAAACATCAAGTCTGAAAATCCTTACCTGAAAATAAAACTCAATGTAGGTAAACCCCTAGTAGAGCTGCAATATTGGAGTATAAAATTGATTTTCATTTCTACGAGAGCATCAGACTCAATCGAAGTTTAATACAGTGTACACCTACAATTACCATCAGTAATTACTTTATAATTGCAATCGTCTACAAAAATGAAGCTGTACGTTAGTTTCGTCCTGCTCGCCGCTATCATTGCCGCCGTGAGCTGTGCCCCACAATTTGGATTTGGTTCATCCGGAGCTGGAGCCAACGCGGCCTCCCAAGGAATGGGCATGGGTGGTGGATTTCCCGGAATGGGTGGTGGAATGAGCTCCTCGAACGCGAACGCTGGTGCTCAAGGCTTCGGCATGGGCGGTGGATTTCCCGGAATGGGTGGAGGCATGGGCTCCTCTTCGGCAAATGCAGGCGCTGGATCTCAAGGAATCGGAATGGGTGGAGGCTTCCCCGGAATGGGAGGCGGAATGAGTGCATCGAATGCTAACGCTGGAGCACAAGGAATGGGATTTGGCGGATTTGGTGGATAAACTTTCGAGATTAAATTGCATGTACTATGTATCGGTGTTCATATTTATTTATCACTTTGTTTATAAGAGTCGTACGGAAGAGTATTTGTATAAAAAGTAAAGAAATATTACATAATTTATGGTAATAATTACAGATGACAAAATCCTTTAAGCTTAGCACACGATTCTCGGTCACACATGATAAACATTCATGCAATGGTAGACATTGAATACCTTTGATTAGTAACTGTAGGAAGGCTGAAAAACGTTGAATGGAAGTCCACTTCAGTATAAATTTACCTACTTACTTATGGATCCTGTACACCTCCGGTGGTGCAAAGGGCCGACTTGAAAGATCTCCATCGCTTTAACCTGTTGCCAGGTTAGATTTCGGTCGACTTCTTTTATTTCTTTATTGAGGCTTCGCCGCCATGAGCCTCTGGGTCTGCCTCTGCTGCGATGTCCCGCTGGATTCCAGTCTAATGCTTGTTTACAGATTTCGTTTCCGCCCCTACGTAGAGTGTGGCCGACCCAGCCCCACTTCCGATCCCGAACTTCTGTTGCTATCGGCCTCTGGTGACAACGACGGTGGAGCTCGTTGTTTGAGATCCAGTTGTGAGGCCACCAGGCCCGAATTATATACCGCAGGCATCTGTTAATGAGCACCTGCAGCCGTTGAGTGTTCTCCACTGATACACACCATGTTTCGCTAGCGTATAACAGCACAGATTTCACGTTAGAGTTGAGAATTCGTATTTTGGTGCGTTCACTTATCTGCCTGTTTTTCCAGATATTTCTTAAACTCGCAAAGGCAGCCCTTGCTTTCTTGATCCGTGCGTCTATGTCGATCTTGGTACCGCCGTCTGACACCATTTGGCTACCAAGATATTGGAAGCTTTCATCATTCTCCACTGGTTGGAATCTCGTCGATAACGAAGAGGAACAGTAACGGTGATAGAATACATCATTGCCTCACACCAGCTACGGCCCGGATAGGGTCGGACAAGACCCCATTGTGCAGCACTCTACACGAGAAGGCCTCGTACTGTGCCTCGATGAGGCCGATGATTTTCTCAGGAACTCCCTTGCGTCCCAGGGCGCCCCACATATTCTCGTGATTGAGACGGTCGAAAGCTTTTTCATAGTCAATGAATACCAAGTAAAGGGACTCTTGGAATTCGTTGACCTGCTCCAGAATGATGCGGAGCGTGACAATATGGTCCACACAGGATCGTCCGGCACGGAATCCGGCTTGCTGCCGCCGGAGAGTCGCATCGATCTTCTCCTGAATCCGGGCTAGGATAATTTTGCACAGAACTTTGAGAACGGTACACAGCAACATAATGCCTCGCCAGTTATCGCATACAGTCAGGTCACCCTTTTTGAGCACCTTCACTAAGATACCTTGCATCCAGTCGACCGGGAAAGTTGCGGTGTCCCAGATATTACGAAATAAACGATGCAGTAGTTGAGCGGATGTCATGGGGTCAGCTTTGAGCATCTCGGCTGATATGCGGTCGACCCCTGGGGCTTTATTCGATTTCATGTTTTGGATGGCTGTTTGAATCTCTAGCAGTGATGGAGCTTCGGTATTGACGCGTGTTATACGTCGAATCCTAGGCAGATCATGCCGAGGTGGTGATGGCCTGGCTGGCACTTGAAAAAGTTGTTCGAAATGCTCGAACCAGCGTTTCAGCTGGTCAGTTGGGTCGTCAATAACTGATCATTCGCGTCTTTCACAGGCATCGTTGCATTCATCTTCGCCCCGCTTAAGCGTCGTGAGATATCGTAGAAGAGGCGAATGTCCCCGGTTGCGGCGGCTCTCTCTCCTTCGTCGGCCAGAGAGTCTGCCCACGCTCGATTGTCCCGTCGACATGAGCGTTTTACTTCCTTCTCAAGAGCCGCGTATCGTTGACGGGCTAAGACTTTGGCTCCTCTGGTTTTCGATCGCTCTATCGCGGATTTGGCTTCTCTTCGCTCCTCTATCTTTCTCCAGGTCTCATCGGTGATCCATTGTTTTCTCTGGGTGCGTAGTTCGCCCAGATTGTTCTCGTTGGTGGCGATGAAGGCATTCTTGATGGCGGTCCATTGGTCTTCCATGCTGCCACCTTCCGGAATATCTGCAGCACGCGTCTCCAGTTCTTCAACGAAGGACCGTTTCACCGTGGCATCTTCCAGTCGGCGTGTGTTGAATCGTCGTCCAACTCTTTCCTCCTGCCGACGAATCCGCGCAATGCGCAGGCGTATTTCGCCGATGAGGAGGTGATGATCAGACGCGATATCGGCACTACGTTTATTCCGTACATCAAGAAGGCTCCGTTTCCATTTCCGGCTGAGATGTGGTCGATTTGATTTTCTGTAAAGCCGTCACGGGAGACCCACGTGACCTTGTGAACCGGTCGATGAGGGAAGAGCGATCCCCCGATCACCATGTCGTTATTACCACAAAATTCTGCGAACAGCTCTCCGTTTTCGCTCATTTCTCCGAGACCATGGCGTCCTATAATGCACTCATGGTTCGAGTTGTCGGATCCGATCTCTTCGCATTGAAGTCGCCCAAACAGATCTTGATATCACCCTTCGGAATTCTATCTACGACGGCATTGAGATGACTGTAGAAGTTCTCTTTGTCTTGCAGGTCGGCAGCATCGGTTGGCGCATAACATTGGATTATAGTTCAATCAAAGTTAATTGCCTATTTCCGGGGATTAAACCACCCGACTTGGACGTTAATTTACAATGTTATGGAAACTCATATGTGAAAATGTATTGGAGGTAACCACTTTCCCTTCGATGGGACTCGAACCCATGACCCTACAGTACGCTAGACTGGTGCTTTAACCAACTAAGCTACGAAGGACCTCCGTCGGCCTTCGCAACCTAGCGGCTACTGAACGAGCTCGAGATTCCCAAATTGGACGCATAGTCAAATCACTCGCAATCCATTTCTCAAGCCATAGTAAGGATTATAGTAAGGTTTCGGACCCGTGTTCTAAATCTGGCAACGATTATCCTTTTACTTATAGGTTCCCACTTCATAAGCGCAGAGTGTGCCTGAGAGCTTAGTAGGAAGCCAACTCCGCGATGCCGGGGAGCGTGTTCACCTCGTAAACCAGAGTATAGCAGAACTTGTCCCGACGGCGTTCTGTGTTCTCCAAAGTTTGGCCAACGGACTTTACTCAGTCCCAGGATCTCAAGCTTCATGCGGCGTGCCTCATTGGCAAGTTGTGCCAATTTACCCTGCTGGGCAAGGGTTAAAACGTTCCATGTTCCTATTATTGTCCGTTGTTTCGCGCTAAGAGTCGTCGCCGTAAAATAAATAAAAATTAAAAAAATCAGTATAAATGTAAAGCCATGAAGAAGAAGAAGAAGAAGATTGTTCGTCCCGTACCGTTCTGTTTCATATTATGAACCCCTACACGCAAAAAAAGCGTTTCCAAATTTGTGAACCAACAAAAATGATGATTTAATTTATAGATTCGGGAACACCAGTCACGTTTTCCAGAACGTTACAGAAAACGTTACAATTCTGCTTGGCTCTTTAACTCATTTCAGACTTCAAGGCCTTTGAAGCACAAGAATTACTCGTAACGATGGTTACAGACACCTTCAAGTGGTGTTGTAACCGTTTGGTTACAAATTGTAGATTTTTGTTTTGTAATTATGTTGTTTTGTCGAAGCCTTCACGTTTCTCGTGTGCAATAAAAAATTAGCGGGAAAATATGAAGGGAATTTGGTATAAAAGAGTAGCCATAACCATTGCCATCAAGCGTCCGTGTGCTGTAGACGTGTTTTAAGTGAAGTGAGAACAGTGACCAACTCCCCCCTCCCCCCTTTCCTAGCAGGAGCTAGATTGCACATTGGGGAAAAGTGTTCAGGACCTCTCTTTTTCTACGTCTTTTTCGGACTGGACGGAAACGTCCAGCACTCGGCTCGGCCCGCGAAGACTTCAGGCTTCCGCGCCTAATCTGTCAAGGATTGTGATATCCTTCACCAGATGATTCCTCGGGCCGTATGCCCTAATCGTCAAGAAGGAATTCCCCTCTCGACCGTCCAAGGTGGCTAAGCCACGGCCGGCCGATCGCGCCTACGAGGGAAGACGCCTGCCCACCATCGTCCAGCAACGCCCGCTGGTCCCGTCGGACGACGATCGTCCGCATAGCCGCTTGCCTCGCTATTCCGGCGAGATTTCTGGCCGCACAGCTGGACAGGAGTCGCTGTGCCGGCTATTCTGGCCCCAACAACCGAAGCAGCGGTGGTATGTACCGGCATTAAAAATAGGTCACACTTAACAAATTAACACAAATTTATTACACAGAACAACACGCACACGCCACAATTAGGAATCAATAAAATTATATGAGTAAAGTGAAAGTTCCCGGTGTTAGTTTTTGTTTACCGCGAAAAACCCTTGATTACCCAGTACCGACCCTGGGATTGCCGGAAAGTCTCTTGCATCTTGGTCTGGCATAGGTACTGATTGTTGACGGGCAGGAAACTCTAGTTTCAATGTGTTACGGTGTCCAATTAACATTACTTAAAATAAGAGTGTCGCAAAGTTGGTGACGTCTCGTTAAGTAAGTGCTACATTAATAGTTCCATCCTCTCCTTAGTTATAGTGGCATGGCCGGCAGTAATCCTCATGTTTTTCTTATTTTGTCAAAGACTGGACTAAAAATGACTGGAATCAAGGATCCCACCACCTTCTTAAATTCTGGTCGCATTCTTGATACAAATTTTAGAAGAAAAACATGAGTATGACTATTGTCCAATCTACGAATTACATCGTATCAATACTAATGCAAAAGCCTTTGAAGTACACGAATCGTAATAAATTACAAGCACGACAACTGGCAGGCAAGGACGATTGTTGCGGTCAGGGATTAAATCGAAAAGAGAACGAAAAAGTCTCTCACTTATTATCTCTGTATACTATACATATACGATATGTAGTATACAGCAAGAGACTTTTTTCACAAGCTGTCATGATAAAGAATTGATTCGGGAGGCTATACATCATAAAAATCTCCACATGCGGGGAGCATTGGTTCTGATGATGCATTTCAACTTGTTATCACAGCTGTGCGGTTTCCAACACAAAATGAGCGAGAACAAAGCGAGAATCATCACTTTTATGTGGGGCTTGCCTATCCGATTCTGTTTTTTTTTCGCTCTTCTATACAAGTTCCATAAATTTGCTATCATGGCTTGTTATGATTCGGAACAGTTTTTGCCTTTCTTTTATCGCTTTTCGTTATCTATTGAGAGCGATTCCCACAAACCCTGGTTGTGGTATTGCTGACTCGAAGGGGAAATCGCTGCTGAAATTCCTAGCTGATCCCCTCTTGCACAATAGCCTAGGCATATATCTCCTATATCTCTTTTTTTTTAAGCACTGAACGCCAATGGTTACTGCCGCTATTGATGCTGTTTATCATATACACTGATCCCACATATATGGGTCACTTTGTAACAATTGTTAGTCACTCCATTTTGCATGTTGATCAAATGGAAATGACCCATATTAGTGTGTGGCCCATGATTGTGGGGTCAGTGTACTGTGATTTTCTACAGTTGTATATGAAGATAGATTGTAAGACAAGAAAGTGACTATAATGCTTAAACGTCCTATCGTTGTGGTATGTCCTAATGCAGAGGTTCCCAAACTGTGGGTCGCGACCCCCAGGGGGGTCGTGGACTGTTCAGTGGTGGGTCGCGAAAGACAAATCTTAATTCACAATGTTCTACCTATTTTGTCCCACAAATCTATTATATATTTTGAATTAGGATCTAAGTAATGATTTGATGATTTAAGAACAACAAAGCTGATGAGGTCAACGGCCATTTTTTTTGTTATACGTCATTTGGGCAAGTAGAAAGAAGTCCTATACAAACTAAATCTAAACCCCGAACCCAATCCCAAACCAATCCTAATCCAATTCGAATCCAATGTAAATCAAATTTAAATCTTTTTAAAATCCGATACAAATCTAATTCAAATCCAATACAAATCTAATTCAAATCCAATCCAAATCCAATCCTAATCAAATTGAAATCCAATTCAAATCCAATCTGAATAAATTCCAAATCCAACCCAAATTCAATTCAAACCCATCCAAATCCAATCCACATCCAATCCAAAAAATGGACAAAATTTGTGACAAATACAATGATGGAATATAAAGCATTTTTTTATGATTTGTCCAATCTAACGCAAACTCATTTTTATCTAATTTCACAAAATCAATGCATTTGGTACCTAGTGGGTCGCAAGCAATATGGGATTCTGTTAGGTGGGTCGCATATCTCAAAGTTTGGGAACCTCTGTCCTAATGTTGCGGTAGTTTTGAAATAGTCCATCCTGGATATCATAGCATCTAAACCAATTGCGGATCCGGCAAAACTCTTCGAATCAACCACTAGAACACCTTTTGTTTGACAAAATTACATTCAAAATGACGAAAAATTTACATATTTCCTTGAAAACTTGCGTCATTTGAGCTTATTATTGCGGTAGTGCTAAGGTCCTTTTGTTGTGGTATCGCTCTCCATAAGAAATACAAACAAAACCGCAACAATAGGACCTTCAAAAAATATCGCAATGATAGACAACTGCGTCCTATAATTGCGGTAGAGTTAAGGCAGACTTTTTGGTCTTTTCGTCATAGTCTCGAAAACCAATAAATGAAACACTTTTTTGCCTAACTCATCCGTACCAAATCGAAAGCTCAGGAGAAATGTTCTGCTACAATGGAGTTCTAGCGAATGGAAGTTGCTTTTGTTGGTTTGAGCCCCTACGACGATGGACGGAAATAGCTGCCATGCCAGTAGTTTGTTTTTATAACGATATAAACAAAGCAACATGAGTTTAGCACAAACGAAACAAGAGTTAAAGATCGTATGCGACTACTGCAATGTAAAAAAAAAAAAGATAAACAATTCATGTTCAAAGAATTTTTGAAATCAATTTGGTTTTGACGCGATGCTTAACCCCTCCATAATATGTCGTTTTACCCTATTTAGTATTTTACAATCAGACTGAATTATCTGCTCACTGCGCTGCTGTATTACAAGTTGTTTAAGATTTGTATTCCCATCAATCTGGAATTTCAATATTCATTTACTCTATGTGTTGTGTACATAACTTATAACTGATTCGCACAATAATATAAACATCAAGTCTGGAAATCCTCACCTGAATAAAAACTGAATGGAGGTTAACCCATCACAATGCTGCAATATTAGAGTATAAAATATGTTTTTATTTCTACGACAGCATCAGACTCAATCGAAGTTTTATACAGTGTACACCTTCAATTACCTAAATCAATTATTTTATAATTGCAATCTTTAAACAATGAAGTTGTACGTTAGTTTCGCCGTTCTCATCGCCATCATTGCCGCCGTGAGCTGTGCCCCACAATTTGGATTTGGATCGTCCGGAGCTGGAGCCAATGCGGCCTCCCAAGGAATTGGCATGGGTGGTGCATTTCCCGGCATGGGTGGTGGAATGAGCTCCTCAAATGCAAACGCTGGTGCACAAGGGTTCGGAATGGGCGGTGGATTTCCCGGAATGGGCGGAGGTATGGGTTCATCTTCAGCAAATGCAGGCGCTGGTTCTCAAGGAATCGGAATGGGCGGAGGCTTTCCCGGAATGGGAGGCGGCATGAGTGCATCGAATGCTAACGCTGGAGCACAAGGAATGGGATTTGGCGGATTCGGTGGATAATCATTCGTGATTACGGTGACAGTAATATGTATTGGTGTTCATATTCATTTAAAATTTTGTTCATGAAACCCGTTTGCAAAAGTATTAAAACAAAAACAAAATAAAAGAAAATTTAGAGTAATAATTGATGATGACAATATCCACTATGCTTAGCATTATGCATTATGGGACAGGGAAGAGGATCAAGAAGAATAAAACTGTGTTTCATGTACCTAATTCATATTACGAACCTTTAAGTCAATTCTGATTTGCAAGGCCTGTTATTTATTGGAACACCAAATTTTGTCTCAATTATCGAACACGCTGAGCCAATTAGCTCAAATTTCGGAACCTTCGTTTTTGGAATTTAACGAACGAACCATTTTGCATAATTTAGACGAGTTGTTAGACAGATAAAATTACCTCGAATTCAAGACCTATAGAGAAACTTCGTTTATTATAGTTTTAATCCACCTTTTGCTGGAGAAAAAATATTAAGAATTTCAATGATATATTGACAAATCTTCATATAAAAACAATTGTTTAAAATATGAGTCCTTCGGAATTTAAATCAAAGCTTAATTGGATTGATTGAAAGGTTTCAACGACTTTTCAAACTTATTTCAAAATGCGATTGGAGGCAACCACTATTCTTCGGTGTGACACTCACATAATATTATCAGAATTCGTTATTCCATATATTTGCTTTCTAAGGCTGAAGCAGCATGATATGTATATTAAGGGCAAATTTAAGAAATGCGCAAATTATTTGTCTATAGGTTTTACGGATTTAAACTACAAACCACAAAAAAATACCGAAAAAAATTACCGGTCATCGGATCGGATATTGTGCGTACCGTATCGAACGACTACGTCCAACGAGGCGTAAACTGTGTAGCCTACCGCGGAATGGTAGTCCGAATCAATTTCTTCCCCCACAAGAATATGCACATGGAAATCACCCAACTAAGAAACGGAAAACCAAATCGACTACGCTCTAATCGAAATCTAAAATTTTCGTAAAAATCCGACCACTACCTCATTGCAGTATGCCTGTGCTCAAAACTATCGACGGTGCGTGTGTACAACACGCGTCTAAGTCGTTCGCCGCGGCCTAAGTCCAAGACTACGCGCAGCAGCTGAAAGTGGCACTTCCAACGTAAAAAGCAGCTAGGCGCATCTGATATATGTAAGAACATAAACGGGAACTTTCTTACGAACGAGCGTGAGGTGATTCAAAGGCAGCAGCACTATGAAGAGCACCAGTGACGCAAGCATTGGAGTGGCTTCGTAAGCCAAGTGGTGTAATCTCGACGACGCTATACAATACCCGTTTTGATTATCCCACCCGCTAGGAAGCGGACGACTTTTCAGCTGCTTCTCATAAAATTCGACCTTGTTGCACGTTGCGGTGGGAGACTTTCGCAAGATCCACACGACATTGAACGCCAATGGAAGGATTTCGGGCTAGGGACCGACCAGTGGACGATGAAACAAACCGTTCGACGCTGTATGAAATTTGGACGAAAGCTGGACGGAAAGCCTGAAAGAGTAGTACAAACGAACCTGAGGTACCTAAAATGCCCTGCAGAAACGAATCTCTAGCACCAGGGAAGTCGAGACAATTTCTAAATCGAAAATAGCCTTGACCGGCACGGGGAATTGAACCCAGCCACCCTGAGTATGGTCTTGCTTTGATGCCTTCTTGGCATCAGATTTATTTAACCAGACCAAGATCGTATCTGTAATGTTGGGCTCCATTTCCTATATTTTTTTCTTTCATTCGTTATTGAAATATAAGTAGGTAATTGGAAACATTGTGTCATCAACTATTCATACAGCTCATTTGCTTTACTAAATTTTTAATATATATCAAACATAATCTATTTGTCCATAAAAATGATGACTAGAATGAAAATTGTAAAATAGTTAATTACGGTAAATGGTTAAACACGAGGGTCTCCTTTCTTATACACAGCTAACGTTTATCTACCGAATCCGCTGAATCCCATTCCTTGTGCTCCAGCGTTTGCATTCGATGCACTCATGCCGCCTCCCATTCCGGGAAAGCCTCCGCCCATTCCTTGAGAACCAGCGCCTGCATTTGCTGAAGAGGAGCCCATGCCTCCACCCATTCCGGGAAATCCACCGCCCATTCCGAAGCCTTGAGCACCAGCGTTTGCATTTGAGGAGGTCATTCCACCACCCATGCCGGGAAATCCACCACTCATGCCCATGCCTTGCGATGCTGCGTTGGCTCCAGCTCCGGACGATCCAAATCCAAACTGTGGAGCACAGGTTACCGTGGATATGATGACAGCAAAAACGGCGCAACTAATGAAAGATTTCATTTTTATTTTTGAATGTTGACAACAAATTATGCGTATTATGTTGAAGTCAGGATTAAACTCCGATTGACTTTGATGCTTGAGAGAGATTGAACTGCTATTTTATACTCTTCAATATGTGCATATACTGTTTAGATTCCCATGTTTTGATAAGCGATGTACACAAAAGGAAAAGGCTCATATGCTTGCACATCTAGAGATGCAAAATACCTGATTAGAGGGAAAGCACATTTTATTTCTTTCCCTATGTTATGGAGCATGAGCAAATTAAATGACCACGTAAATCGAATGTGGCTGCAGATCCACGTGTGTGTGTGTTTTTTTTTCTTCCTAAGCAATGGAGGGGGAATCTACTCAACAGACATCCTGGGTTGTCCAGGAAGTGCTGGGTTAGGGGCCACCTCCAACAGCAAACGAGGGAGGCAGGACTGCATCCCCGACCCGCTAAACCGTTTCCATTGCCGCCAAGCCCATCGTCCCTTCGGTACAACCAGAAAGTAATGCTTCAAAGGGGGGTCAGTGCACAACGCACCCTCGAGGTTAGCTGCGTGTCCTTGCAGCATCGAACATCGTGACTCGCTTTTGCAGAAGAAAACCATGGTATCGTGCCAGCGCATTGCCAGCTTTCCATGTGGCCTTACCACGCCCTATGTAATGGGAAGGTGGGAAGGGTCGACTTCGCGCCTGCTTAGCTCTGCACGACTGGTATCAAGAATGATGATGCCACGTGCACCCCAAATTGACCTCTCTGCGATAGGGCCTATTCGCCAGCACACAGAGGGACTGGCCGACGCGGTGCCTACGCCTGCCCCAGCCTTGACGAGGACCCCTTTCCGTCCTCGGGCTCGGAACCCGCCCGGTTGACCGACGCCACGAAAGCGATGATACCATGTTGTTCTTCACGCGGCCACTTGTTCGATAAAATAATAGAGTTCGACCACAGGGCACCGGTATGACCCATGAAGCCGACTCCGAACCCTTGGACCACCTCTTATTTGCGCCTGAACTAGCCATTCCTCGAGTCCACGCGCCACCTTATGTGTAGCTCCGAGACGATTTGGACGATAGCCGATAAAACGGCGTTCCAGCCAACTTCATCTTTACACATCCTCCGGACTAGCTTGTCCGGGGTAATGTCCAGACCACATGTGGCAAGCTTGTGGTCACGCATTGTGCGAAATCGCGGGCACACGACCAACACGTGTTCCGCCGTTTCTTCTAAACCTGCGCACACCGGACACTCGGGCGAGGCCGAGTGTCCGAACCGGTGTAGGTACTGTCTGAAGCAACCATGGCCTGTAAGGCCCTGGGTCAGGTGGAAAGTGATTTCCCCATGGCGCCTCTTGACCCACGTACCTATCTCCGGTATCAACCTATGTGTCCATCTACCCTTAGTGGAACTGTCCCACTATATAACGATAACGATGTCAATAGGCATCATACCGGTGATGACGCAAAGTGCATCGTGCGACACGGTACGGTACGCGCTCGTAACTCTTATGGGCCAAACACAATTGATACGTTTGCGTGCGTTTTGACAGTTTTGCCATGGGAAAACTGTCAAAACGCACGCAAACGTGTCCATTGTGTTTGACCCATTAGGCACATGAGCCTATACGTACTTTCTAACTTCGTTCTGTAGCAGTTAATACGCAGGGTCGTGCCCCAAGCTGGCCCCCCATACCTTAGTATGGACAGAGCGACACTAGCCAGAAGCTTGCGCTTGCTGGCATAAACCGCAGAGCTATTGGACATCATCCGGGACAATGCCACTATAGTTGTGGAGGCACGCTTGCAGGCGTAATTGACGTGGCTACCAAAGGTGAGTTTATCGTCGATCATTACCCCCAAGAGTTTGATGGAGCGTTCAGAGGTGACCGCGCAGTTTCCTGCCCTTATCACCGCTTGTTGCTCCGACTTTCGGTTGTTAACAACAACCACCTCAGTCTTGTGGTGAGCCAGTTCTAACTTCCTGTAACTCATCCACTCCTCCACAATTGCGATCGAGTGGGCTGCAGTCAACTCCACCTCTTCGATCGATTCGCCGTAGCGTAAATAAGTCAACAACATCATTCTCGTGTTTTAGATCTATGTTCAAATAAACATACAGCTTTTGAAAGTTGATTTCAATTTTACAATGTCGTCTTGGTTTTAGTCTAATCAAGAAGGAATAGGTAAATGCGTGAAAATATACTATATATAATAGCCCTGTTTGTCTGTCCGGTGACTAGCCAACCAGACGCAGCACGCGGAGAAATTCTCACAAAAAATAAAATATTTGACACTTCAATTCTTTTTTACTATCAGATGCAGATGCAGCAAACAAAACCAGTGACAACCTTAGACAACCAGACACAGCAAACTTTTGATTTTTTTAATGCATGAATTAATGAACCATTCATATTAAAAAAAACACCTGCCAAGGGCGCTACTGCGTCCACAAATAAACTAGTTCTTAATAATTGCTATATTTTATAAGAAACCAATGTAGGAGATACCCGACTAGAAGAGCATAACAGAAACTGAACACAATATTAACATATTGTGATATTTATAACTTATTTTGATACAATTTTGTTCTTAGTAGCCATTATCTTTCAAATGTTGTAACAGAATTTTATCATAATATGATTTAAAAATGCTTAACACCGAATTGCCCAACAGTAGGCAATTAAAATAGATGTAGCAAAGTCTCCCAGCCATAAAAATATCATAACGCTGATATAATTTGAAAAGATTGCCTTACGTTAGTTTTAATTTCTCGAAAAATATGGTTTCTTACCCCATTCCCGGCCTAACATGCATACGACTGCATTATTTAATTGATATTCACTCATTGATATTCAGGGGTTCACTTCTGGTTAAAAATAGCTTTTCTTGGTAAACATCGTTTGAAAAAGCTTTCATTTAATTTAAATTAACGATGTGCAGAATTCACTTCAGTCATAGCGATTGCATATCCGGCCCACTTCCAGACCAGTTCCCGGCCTAAGCGAAATTTCGCTCAATCTCTCAACATCTTACTCTCATTATCTCTCGAGACGGTAGAAAATGCGTCGTAAACAAAAATATGCACGTTCAACGCCGACATGATGCCAGATGGTATTATTTATAATAATTTTTTTTTGGTTGAAAAGATATATTCACTCATCCAAATTACTTCCAAACGCTTAAAAACTATATTTTTTCACTTTTTGAAATCGAGAAAATTATAAATAACAGGATAGCGTCAACGTATTAGATAGTTTTCCTATGAACGATGAAGGATTTTTTTCATACTAAAAAAGACTCCTGGACTTTTGGCAGCACGGTGCGGCTAGAAGTTCTTAAGCCGAGGTGAATTTTTGTTCGGTTTGAGGATACATTTTTAAATGTATTCTAATATGTTTACACTAAGGTTTTTTTTTACGTCGCTCCATGTACCGCGTAAAAAAAAAACCGCGTAAAAAAAAACCGCGTTATTTCAAAAAAACGACGTAAAAAAAACCGCGCTATTTTAAAAAAACGACGTAAAAAAAACCTATTGGGGGACTTAGAAAATTTTATATGTTGGTGTCTACTGGGGACTTAGAAGATTTTTTTATGCCTACTGGGGACTTAGAAAATTTTAAATTGGGACTTATAATGGACAGGGCTTCTTCCTATTTGTTTGCGAGGTGTTGTTTGTAGGTCATAGTACGCGTGATATGGTACATGATTTTTGTGATATGAAACCAAGAATGTGTTCCGATCTATGCTCAAGCTCATCCAAGAATCTCCTGAAATAAGGCCTTCAGATCTATGAAATAAGGCCTTGAGATCTATAAAGATCTGTCGTCCTGTTTCAAATATGGTGCATGCTCTGTGTGACTCATAGAATAGATTGTGTCCAAAGCCTAAGTTATTGATCATCCAAAAAAAATCCCGAAGCAAGGCCTTTAGATCTACACGCGTAATCAAAGATCTGTCCGCCTGTTTCAAATATGGTGCATGTTCTACGTGACTCATAGAATAGATTGTGCTCAAAGCATAAGTTCTTGGTCATCCAGAAAATATCCGAAGTAAGACCTTTAGATCTACACGCGTAACCAAAGATCCTTCCGCCTTTTTCAAATATGGTACATAATCTGTGTTACTCATGGAAGATATTGTGTTCAAAGCCTAAGTTATTGGTCATCCGAATAAATCCCGAAGCAAGGCCTTTAGATCTATACGCGTAACCAAAGATCTGTCCGCCTGTTTCAAATATGGTACATGCTCTACGTGACTCATAGAATAGATTGTGTTCAGACTATAAGTTCTGGGTCATCCAAAAAAATTCCGAAGAAAGGTCTTTGGATCTATACGCGTAACCAAAGATCCGTCCGCCGGTTGCAAATATGGTACATGCTCTGTGTGACTTATAGAACAGATTGTGTGCAAAGCCTAAGTTAGTGGTCATCCAAATAAATCCTGAAGCAAGGCCTTTAGATCTACACGCGTAACCAAAGATTTGTCCGCCTGTTTCAAATATGGTACATGCTCTGTGTGACTCATAGAATAGATTGTGTTCAGAGCATAAGTTCTGGGTCATCAAAAAAAATCCGAAGTAAGGCCTTTAGATCTACACGCGTAACCAAAGATCCGTCCGCCGGCTGCAAATATGGTATATCCTCTGTGTGACTCATAGAACAGATTGTGTTCAAAGCCTAAGTTATTGGTCATCCAAAAAAAATAACGAAGTAAGGCCTTAAGATCTACACGCGTAACCAAAGATCTGTCCGCCTGTTTCAAATATGGTACATGCTCTGTGTGACTCATAGAATAGATTGTGTTCAGAGCATAAGTTCTGGGTCATCCAAAAAAATTCCGAAGTAAGGCCTTTAGATCTATACGCGTAACCAAAGATCTATCAGCCTGTTTCAAATATGGTACATACTCTGCGTGACTCATAGAATAGATTGAGTTCAAAGCATAAGTTCTTGGTCATCCAAAATTTTCCGAAGTAAGACCTTTGGATCTCTGGATTCTGGAACCCATTTTGATGAGCTCAGCTGCGACACCATCCTTACCAGCTGCTTTATTGGTCTTTAGCTGTCTGATGGCATCCTTAACTTCCCTCAGGATATGGGCAGAATTCCGGTGTGTAGGCTAAACGGTGATTATGCTTAAGCTGAAGAACCGGTCTTTGATCCTCAACCTGCACATTCTCTCATGAATCGGTCACCACCAGATCGCGCCTTTGAATATCGCCCATCACTATGGGGACAAGAAGGCGAGGTACACAGTCTATTATATGAACCACACAGAGCATGTACCATGTTTGAAAAAAGCCGATAGATCTTTGGTTACTCGTGTAGATGTAAAGGGCTTACTTTGGAAGTTTTTTGGATGACCAAGAACTTATGCCCTCCTTAGCCGTGCGATAAGACGCGCGGCTACAAAGCAAGACCATGCTGAGGGTGGCTGGGTTCGATTCCCGGTGCCGGTCTAGACAATTTTCGGATTGGAAATTGTCTCGACTTCCCTGGGCATAAAAGTATCATCGTGTTAGCCTCATGATATACGAATGCAAAAATGGTATATTGGCTTAGAAACCTCGCAGTTGATAACTGTGGAAGTGCTTAATGAACACTAAGCTGCGAGGCGGCTCTGTCCCAGTGTGGGGATGTAATGCCAAAAAGAAGAAGAAGAAGAAGAACTTATGCTTTGAACACAGTCCATATTTGAAACATGCGGACAGATCTTTGGTTACGCGTGAAGATCTAAAGGCCTTGCTTCGGGATTTTTTTGGATGACCAATAACTTAGGCTTTGAACACAATTTATTCTATGAGTTACACAGAGCATGAACCATATTTGAAACAGGCGGACGGATCTTTGGTTACGCGTGTAGATCTAAAGGCCTTGCTTCGGGATTTTTTTGGATGATCAATAACTTATGCTTTGAACACAATCTATTCGATGAACCAAACAGAGCATGCACCATATTTGAAGCAGGCGGACAGATCTTTGGTTACGCGTGTAGATCTCAAGGCCTTACTTCGGAAGTTTTCTGGATGACCAAGAACTTATGCTTTGAATACAATCTTTTCTATGAGTCACACAGAGCATGCGCCATCTTTGAAACAGGCGGATAGATCTTTGGTTACGCGTGTAGATCTAAAGGCCTTGCTTCGGGATTTTTTTGGATGACCAATAACTTAGGCTTTGAACACAATCTATTCTATGAGTCACACAGAGCATGCACCATATTTGAAGCAGGCGGACAGATCTTTGGTTACGCGTGTAGATCTCAAGGCCTTACTTCGGAAGTTTTCTGGATGACCAAGAACTTATGCTTTGAACACAATCTTTTCTATGAGTCACACAGAGCATGCACCATATTTGAAACAGGCGGATAGATCTTTGGTTACGCGTATAGATCTAAAGGCCTTACTTCGGATTTTTTTTGGATGACCAATAACTTATGCTTTGAACACAATCTATTCTATGAGTCACGCAGAGCATGTACCATATTTGAAACATGCGGACAGATCTTTGGTTACGCGTGTAGATCTAAAGGCCTTGCTTCGGGATTTTTTTTGGATGACCAATAACTTAGGCTTTGAACACAATCTATTCTATGAGTTACACAGAGCATGTACCATATTTGAAACAGGCGGACGGATCTTTGGTTACGCGTGTAGATCTAAAGGCCTTGCTTCGGGATTTTTTTTTTTGATGATCAATAACTTATGCTTTGAACACAATCTATTCTATGAACCACACAGAGCATGCACCATATTTGAAACAGGCGGATAGATCTTTGGTTACGCATGTAGATCTCAAGACCTTACTTCGGAAGTTTTCTGGATGACCAAGAACTTAGGCTTTGAACACAATCTTTTCTATGAGTCACTCAGCGCAGGTACCATATTTGAAAAAGGCTGATAGATCTTTGGTTACGCGTATAGATCCAAAGGCCTTACTTCGGAATTTTTTTGGATGACCCAGAACTTATGCTCTGAACACAATCTATTCTATGAGTCACACAGAGCATGTACCATATTTGAAACAGGCGGACAGATCTTTGGTTACGCGTGTAGATCTAAAGGCCTTTCTTCGGGATTTTTTTGGATGACCAATAACTTAGGCTTTGAACACAATCTATTCTATGAGTCACACAGAGCATGTAACATATTTGAAACAGGCGGACGGATCTTTGGTTACGCGTGTAGATCTAAAGGCCTTGCTTCGGGATTTTTTTGGATGACCAATAACTTAGGCTTTGAACACAATCTATTCGATGAACCACACAGAGCATGCACCATATTTGAAGCAGGCGGACAGATCTTTGGTTACGCGTGTAGATCTCAAGGCCTTACTTCGGAAGTTTTCTGGATGACCAAGAACTTATGCTTTGAACACAATCTTTTCTATGAGTCACACAGAGCATGCACCATATTTGAAACAGGCGGATAGATCTTTGGTTACGCGTATAGATCTAAAGGCCTTACTTCGGATTTTTTTTTTTTTGATGACCAATAACTTATGCTTTGAACACAATCTATTCTATGAGTCACGCAGAGCATGTAACATATTTGAAACAGGCGGACAGATCTTTGGTTACGCGTGTAGATCTAAAGGCCTTTCTTCGGGATTTTTTTGGATGACCAATAACTTAGGCTTTGAACACAATCTGTTCTATGAGTCACACAGAGCATGTACCATATTTGAAACAGGCGGACAGATCTTTGGTTACGCGTGTAGATCTAAAGGCCTTACTTCGGGATTTTTTTGGATGATCAATAACTTAGGCTTTGAACACAATCTATTCTATGAGTCACACAGAGCAAGTACCATATTTGAAACAAGAGGACAGATCTTTATAGATCTCAAGGCCTTATTTCAGGAGATTCTTGGAAGAGTTTGAGCATAGATCGGAACACATTCCTGGTTTCATATCACAAAAACCATGCACCATATCACGATCCATACTAGCGTACTATGCCCTACAAACAACACCTAGCAAACAAATATGTAGAAGCCCCGTCCATTATAAGTGCCAATTTAAAATTTTCTAAGTTCTCAGTAGGCACCGGCATAAAAAAAAATGTTCCAAGTTCCCAGTAGGCACCAACATATAAAATTCTCTAAGTCCCCCAATAGGTTTTTTTACGTCGTTTTTTCAATATAGCGCGGTTTTTTTTTTACGTCGTTTTTTTTAAATAACGCGGTTTTTTTTACGTCGGTACCGCGTAAAAATATCCGCGTAAAAAAAAACCGCGCAAAAAAAACCGCGTAAAAAAAACTTCAGTGTATATTAGTTCTAGGGAAACGAACAAATAGAAAAGATTAAAGTGCGTGGGTTTAGAATTATTGTGTGGTGATTAACAGCTTCAAGCAATGATTGTATCGAGAACTGTGACGATTTTTAGGTAGGTGTTTAGGGGTCGTACAATAATTACGTAAGCACTTATGGGGGGAGGGTGGGATGCCATTTTCTTACGTTCCATATAAATAACAAATGATTTGTTTGGGAAAAATCTTACATGGGAGAGGGGGGTTGAAAAACCCAGAAAAAATGCTTACGTAATTAGTGTACGGCCCCTTATATGAAAATACCGTTTTGTAAAAGTGGAAAGATTCACTCCGGCTCTGTGGTGTACGAACGGAGAGCGAATGTTCGGAATCTACATTTTTGTTTGCTATAATTGGACCAATTAGGAGTGAAATAAATGGTTGGAAAATATTGAGTATTGTGCGAAATAAATGGGAGACGTTTTAAAAATTATCAATCATAAACCTACGGCTTCCAAAAAGAATAAATCCTTAGATTTCTGTGCAGTGAGCCGGGAATCGGGTCCATAGGCCCGAGTAGTGATTTACCCTATTCTTGTTCAGACAAAAACAAAAATTTCTGATTGTTGATCACAATCTGGAAGCCTATCACGAACTGTGAAAATTTGCAACTGCACAGAAACAATATAGGGGGAAAGACGGCTTTGGCAGGTTTTGTTCTATTATTGTCAGGGGGGTTTTTGTCGACCAAATTTTATGAAATTTGGCCACAATATTCTTTGATATGCAAAGAATGTTTAGGCCAAATTTGAGCATAGTCAATAGTCAATAGTAGTATTTTGTATCTAATTTTGTTATAAATTTCTTGTTATTGTTATTTTGTTATTTTTATGATAAAATTGTACACTCAACTAAACTATCTTAAGGACATCATAAGCCTCATCTTATGAAGCGAGAAAAAATAATGGAATTTCTTTTTCATTGAGCCTCTTATGATAATGAATTGGCCTGTTATGAAATTCATTTTTGTATCTTATAAATTTCATAGTGGTTGTCTATAGAAAAATAAACATAAGAGTTGTCTTATAATTTTCATCACTACTCCTAATGTGAAAAACTCATAAGACAATTCTTATGAAATGAGAACTCAACATGGCAGGATACATGTAGCAGACGATCGTTGCGATACCCCGAAGTGCAGCAGGCTTACTGACCATATCAACAGGGGAAAAATATGTTATATATCTCTATTTCCTCACGATCTCCAGATCGACCAGTTATAGAAGTTAATTGGAGGATCAGAATGGTGAGTAAATGTTTCCTCTTGATAAGATTGTCTTTCATATTTTCACTTCTAAAATCATGCTTCATATATTACAGAATCCTGTTGACGTTGACCAGCTCAACGATAACAACATTCAATCCCATCAGCAGCAGAGAAAATCAACGATTATGAGACGACTAACGAATCCCAACTGGTGCGATCCAACCATCTCGAGTCTCAACGAAATATCCATGCGGCGATAGTGATATTAATCGGTACATTGAGGAACAATATTCGCGAATCAAATAGTAATAATTACTTTAGTTTAGTTCAAATCTCATGACACAAAATGTAATCATACGAAACACGACTTTAAGAAAATAATAAACTATTCTGTTGTATCGTTGTTTTTTTGTATTTCCATCTTTTTTAATCTTGTTGGAGAGCACAACATGTGCGAAAATCGTATTGAAAACATTATGACCCTCATATGCAAGAATGATTGATGTTCATAAGATTCCCTCATGAATTTCTTTATGGGCTCTGAAAAAACTTAATACTTTCATAAGACAAGTTATGAAAATCATGCTCGGTCAAATAACAGACAGTTAATAAGAAAATCGTATGAAGTTTATAAGTAATTCTTATAGCAAATAAACATAAGATGTTCGTATGATTATCATTAGTTTTCTTGGCTGAGTGTAACAAAATTTGATAGTTTTTTGTTTCCAGTAGTGTAATTTTTGATAGAAATTTAGATATTTTAACAACATCCTGCACCATATTTCTAACAAATTTTGTTATAAAAAATTAGTATAACATAATAACATAGGTTGATATAATTTTGATATGACCTTCTAGTCGGGTACGTAATGGATAGTTACGTCTGCCAGGTCTAGGTACTAGTTAAAAAATATATAAATAATTTGATGGACATGACTTCATGACTTATCCATAGGCAAGTTTTGTCATGGGTTGCCGAGTTAGGGAAGGTCCATTAATGTAACGCAAAAAAATAATGGACCACTTTTTGTTTGAAGCGTCTGCAAATTTTGTATGGGTCGACACACTTCAGGCAACCCCCTCCTCCCTTTAAGCGTTACGTAATTTATGGATGCTCCCTCATGCAATTATTGTTATTTGTACCAACTAGACTTTTTGGCAACAACGATCATATTAGATCATGTTGGTCCAGATTTATCATATATATAACCCACATTTATCATATACAAGTGACACTCGGTTTGTTTTAGCATTCGTATTGACAACTCGTGCTGAAAAAAATGTTTTTTGGCAACTAGTTGCACAAAAAACTATTATGTTTTGTTATCAATATAGAAAAAAATGAATACTTTTATCACTTTGCAAAGGTATTTTTGTCACATTTCCTTAAAATTACCTGAAACATTGCCGAAGACGGAACGATCAGGAAACCCGCTTTGAGTTATAATTTTTTGACTATTTAAAAAAAAGATTAAGCACTTTTTAAAAAGTACAAATGAGAAACAAATAATGAAAATTATATTTCTTGGCCAAAAAGATTTATTTTATATGCGTATGTTAAGTTTTCGGTAAATTAAAAACACAGATATTAGATTATTGAAACAAATGTAAATTTTGTTCTGTTTGCCCATAACTGTCTTATTTATTTGCATAGGCAACATATCGAAGAGTAAGGAAATGCAACTACGCCTGGGAAATAATCGCGATAAGCTTTCCCCATCATCAGGGATTTCACTATTCTAGGTGTGCGATGGGCAGCTTGAAAAATTTCGCGCATTGCTTATCAGGACAATTAATCCAAACAATTACGGGAATTCCTGACCACATGCAGTACATACATCATGTGCACTCAATCATTAATATAAAATAGCAGTTTAAGCTCACTAGAGCACCAAAGTCAATCGAAGTCTGATTCAGGAACCGTCAACTACATTTTTAAATTGAAACCAGAATTTCGTTGTCACAAACCAAAATGAAATCATTCATTGGTTGCGCCGCTTTTGCTGTCATCATCGCCACGGTAGCCTGTGCCCCGCAGTTTGGATTTGGATCGTCCGGAGCTGGAGCCAACGCGGCATCCCAAGGTATGGGCATGGGTGGTGGATTTCCCGGCATGGGTGGTGGAATGAGCTCCTCGAATGCAAACGCTGGTGCGCAAGGCTTCGGAATGGGCGGTGGATTTCCCGGAATGGGTGGAGGCATGGGTTCCTCTTCAGCAAATGCAGGCGCTGGTTCCCAAGGAATTGGAATGGGCGGAGGCTTTCCCGGAATGGGAGGCGGCATGAGTGCATCGAATGCAAACGCTGGAGCACAAGGAATGGGATTCGGCGGATTTGGTGGATAAACTTTCGTTATTATGATGGAAGTGATGCTTTTTGGTGTTCATATTTATTTTAGAAGAATCGTACGGAAAAGTATTTATATTAAAAATAAAGAAAATCTCACGCAATGATTGTTGTACGTACATACCTAAAAGATGACAATATATCCTCTATGCATTATGGGGTCTACAGTTAGTTAGAAAGCCTTCACTTAATAAATGCAGGAAAACTGAAAAAACATTGTTCGAGTAGCAAAGTTCTAGTACCAAAGCAACAGGGAATGTCCACAAATTACGTAACGCTTAGAGGGGGAAGGGGGGTTGAGTGAAGCGTGACGATCCATACAAAATTTTCAGGTTTGAAAAAATCCTTTTTTTTGCGATACGTAATTAACCGAAAACATCATTATTCGCGAAGATCTAAGAACCATATTGAACTTTTTACTTTACTTATGGATCCTGTACACCTCCGGTGGTGCAAAGGGCCGACTTGAAAGATCTCCATCCTGAGCGATGCCCGGCTATCGCTTTAACCTGTTGCCAGGTTAGATTTCGGTCGACTTCTTTTATTTCTTTATTGAGGCTTCTCCGCCACGAGCCTCTGGGTCTGCCTCTGCTGCGATGTCCCGCCAGTCTAATGCTTGCTTACAGATTTCGTTTCCGCCCCTACGTAGAGTGTGGCCGACCCAGCCCCACTTCCGATCCCGAATTTCTGTTGTTATCGGTCTCTGGTGACAACGACGATGGAGCTCGTTGTTTGAGATCCAGTTGTGAGGCCACCAGGCCCGAATTATATACCGCAGGCATCTGTTAATGAACACCTGCAGCCGTTGAGTGTTCTCCACTGATACACACCATGTTTCGCTAGCGTATAACAGCACAGATTTCACGTTAGAGTTGAAAATTCGTATTTTGGTGCGTTCACTTATCTGCCTGTTTTTCCAGATATTTCTTAAACTCGCAAAGGCAGCCCTTGCTTTCTTGATCCGTGCGCCTATGTCGATCTTGGTACCGCCGTCTGACGCCATTTGGCTACCAAGATATTGGAAGCTTTCAACATTCTCCACTGGTTGCCCGGCTACTGTGAAACTGGAAGGAGTCACCGTGTTTACATCCAACGATTTGGTTTTGTTGACGTTGATGACTAAACCTGCCGAGGAGGAGCGATCGGCAAGGTCGTTGAGCTTACTCTGCATATCAGAGCGCCGTTGCGCGAGTAGTGCAACGTCATCCGCCAATTCGAAGTCGTTTAGGTGCTCCATGGTTATAGGCTGCCATAACAGCCCGCGGTTTGGTTCACGGTCAATCGCATCTACCAGAATCTCATCGATTACGATGAGGAACAATAACGGTGATAGAATACATCCTTGCCTCACATCAGCTACGACCCGGATAGGGTCGGACAGGACCCCATTGTGCAGCACTCTACACGAAAAGGCCTCGTACTGTGCTTCGATGAGGCCGATGATTTTCTCAGGAACTCCCTTGCGTCTCAGGGCGCCCCACATATTCTCGTGATTGAGACGGTCGAAAGCTTTTTCGTAGTCAATGAATACCAAGTAAAGGGACTCTTGGAATTCGTTGACCTGCTCCAAAATGATGCGGAGCGTGACAATATGGTCCACACAGGATCTTCCGGCACGGAATCTGGCCTGCTGCCGCCAGAGAGTCGCATCGATCTTCTCCTGAATCCGGGCTAGGATAATTTTGCATAGAACTTTGAGAACGGTACACTGCAACATAACGCCTCGCCAGTTATCGCATACAGTGAGGTCACCCTTTTTGCATCCAGTCGACCGGGAAAGTGGCGGTGTCCCAGATATTACGAAATAAACGATGCAGTAGTTGAGCAGATGTCATGGGGTCAGCTTTGAGCATCTCGGCGGATATGCGATCGACTCCTGGGGCTTTATTCGATTTCATGCTTTGGATGGCTGTTTGAATCTCTAGCAGTGATGGAGCTTCGGTATTGACACGTGTTATACGTCGGATCCTAGGCAGATCATGCCGAGGTGGTGATGGCCTGGTTGGCACTTGAAAAAGTTGTTCGAAGTGCTCGAACCAGCGTTTCAGCTGGTCAGTTGGGTCGGTCAATAACTGATCATTCGCGTCTTTCACAGGCATCGTTGCATTCATCTTCGCCCCGCTTAAGCGTCGTGAGATATCGTAGAGGAGGCGAATGTCCCCGGTTGCGGCGGCTCTCTCCCTTTGTCGGCCAGATAGTCTGCCCACGCTCGCTTGTCCCGTCGACATGAGCGTTTTACTTCCTTCTCAAGAGCCGTGTATCGTTGACGGGCTAAGACTTTGGCTCCTCTGGTTTTCGATCGCTCTATCGCGGCTTTGGCTTCTCTTCGCTCCTCTATCTTCCTCCAGGTCTCATCGGTGATCCATTGTTTTCTCTGGGTGCGTAGTTCGCCCAGATTGTTCTCGCTGGTGGCGATGAAGGCATTCTTGATGGCGGTCCATTGGTCTTCCACGCTGCCACCTTCCGGAATATCTGCAGCACGCGTCTCCAGTTCTTCAACGAAGGACCGTTTCACCGTGGCACCTTCCAGTCGGCGTGTGTTGAATCGTCGTCCAACTCTTTCCTCCTGCCAACGAATCCGCGCAATGCGCAGGCGTATTTCGCCGATGAGGAGGTGATGATCAGACGCGATATCGGCACTACGTTTATTCCGTACATCAAGAAGGCTCCGTTTCCATTTTCGGCTGATACAGATGTGGTCGATTTGATTTTCTGTAAAGCCGTCACGGGAGACCCACGTGACCTTGTGAACCGGTCGATGAGGGAAGAGCGATCCCCCGATCACCATGTCGTTATTACCACAAAATTCTGCGAACAGCTCTCCGTTTTCGCTCATTTCTCCGAGACCATGGCGTCCCATAATGCGCTCATGGTTCGAGTTGTCGGATCCGATCTTCGCATTGAATTCGCCCAAACAGATCTTGATATCACCCTTCGGAATTCTATCTACGACGGCATTGAGTTGACTGTAGAAGTTCTCTTTGTCTTGCAGATCGGCAGCATCGGTTGGCGCATAACATTGGATTATAGTAAGGTTTCGGACCCGTGTTCTAAATCTGGCAACGATTATCCTTTCACTTATAGGTTCCCACTTCATAAGCGCAGAGTGTGCCTGAGCGCTTAGTAGGAAGCCAACTCCGCGATGCCGGGGAGCGTGTTCACCTCGTAAACCAGAGTATAGCAGAACTTGTCCCGACGGCGTTCTGTGTTCTCCAAAGTTAGGCCAACGGACTTCACTCAGTCCCAGGATCTCAAGCTTCATGCGGCGTGCCTCATTGGCAAGTTGTGCCAATTTACCCTGCTGGGCTAGGGTTAAAACGTTCCATGTTCCTATTCGTGTCCGTTGTTTCGCGCTAAGAGTCGTCGCCGTAAAATCAGTCCGTATTCCATATTGAACGATGGTCGGGAAAATGAAGTACAAAACATGCTATGTTCGAGGAACAATATGAAAAGGTTTTTGCTAAACATACAGCATTCATTGAATGGGTTAGGAACAAAAGGTCGAAAGGACAAAAGGTTGAAGGGAAAAATTGTCGAAAAATAAAACGTCGAAAAGACAAAACGTTAAAAAGACAAAACGTCGAGCGAGACAATAGGTCGTAAGGAGAAATCTTCGAACGGAACAAAAGGTCGAAATAGACAAAAAAAACTGAAACGGAGAGAATCAATCTGGCACAATACAATTCATTTCTCAAATCAACAATCTTTTGTATCTCTAATAGAACTATTTAGATATTCATAATATTGTTTCATAAAAATTACTCCTTACTTACTTATTTCTGCTTGAAGCCAAGTGCATTTCACAAATTCCTTTGGAATACACCCTGCTTGTAATCAAATTGTTCTTGATTGACCTTTTGTCCCTTTCGATCATTTGTCTTTTTCGACCTTTTATCCCTTTCGACCTTTTGTTGGGACAAAAGGTAGTGTCCCTTTCGACGTTTTGTCTCATTCGACCTTATGTCATTTCAGCCTTCTGTCCCTTTCGACGTTTTGTCATAGATTCTCAATGAAGATCATTGAAGATGTTTCGTACTATATTCTTACAACTTGCTGATAACATGGTAATTTTTGACATTTGTTTCGTTTTACATTCTCATAACATAAAATAATGAGTACCGGAATTATGCTATGTTTTGGCTATGCAGTCTCGGTTATCAAACGATAATTTTGATTTTATCCCAACGTTTCGACCACTTTTCGGGTCTTCTTCAGGGGAAAGTCAGTGTTATCCTGTGATCAGTCGAACTCCTATCATAATTGTGTACAGGAAGATTTTACGAACAAGGTCATACCATGTTTAGCTAAAGTATGCATTTTGAGCGTTATTTCAACCCTGTTGCTTATGAAGAACTCGCCAACGAAATCGCCATATTGTTTTTGTTTTTGCAGATTCGAGAACCTGTTTACATTTTTTTTAGTCTTTCGCTTATTTGGAAGGCTCATTTGCCGTGAAGCGTTACGGAGCCGAAATCAAGTTTCTTGATTCTTATACATAGTGTTAGTTTTGGGGATCCGAAAGACTCGCGGTTTGGTCAAGGTTAGAGAATACAAAAATACAGTACGAGAGAAAAGGATTTTAGGGTACTTCAGTAATTACGATGCTGATGTTCACAAAGTTGTCATTCCTCGCGATGTTTCACATCTGTAACGGGACAAACAAACTTTTTTTTAGGAGACAACATCGAGAGGAAGGCATACAGAAGGGATTAACGACAGACAATGAACTGGACAACGCTCGTCGCGTTTACTCTGGCTTGTCCCTTAGACATTCGTAATGGGGTATGACAGACAAGGGGATGGGCAGACTATGATTACAGTCTTACATCAGCAACTTTCATAAATTGGTGGACCAGGGACATGTACTCGAGATCAAGGCCCGACAACACTTCCCTAATAGGCTTCGGTTATTTTCCTTGGACCGGAGATGTTCAGTTAGCGCACATGTTCACATGTTCCACATAGGCTACTGCAACTTATATGTGACCAGATTCAAACATTTTTGACTAACTTGTGCTGCTAAGGTTTTTACATAAAATTATGTTTTTGCCATAGTTATATATTTTTTATTTATAAATGCTTTATTCATTTAGTTTGTATCTTTTTATTAATTTTATTAAAATTGTAAGCAACATGTGTGCTGTTCAGGGAAGGACCCGTATCTCGAATACTCAGAGACTCAGAGTGCTTGAAAGTCCTCCTCGAGCATTGTCCAAGTTTCATGCCCGTTGAGGACTACCGGTCTTATCAGCGTTTCGCACATGACGCATTTGGTGCGGATGTGAATCTTTTTTTACCGCAGTTTCTTCTGGAGCTCGTAGCACACTGGTTTAAAATCCTCAAAAACGCGTGTTTTTTAGTTTTCGACCTGAAAACTACATTTTAGAGTCACGTGCTGCCGCTAACCGTAAGTCGAGCACATCTGTATATGGACGCCATATACAGATGTGCTCGACTTGCGGTTAGCGGCAGCGTAGTAGGCCCGACAGATGATGCGCCTTCGTATTTCACGACTAACATTCTTATCAGCCGTTAGCAAAGATCCACGGAAGACGAATTCCTCGAAAACCTCGAAGCCCAAGCAACACGCCTAATCATACATAAGTTTACTCAAACTATTTATAACTAACTTGATTGCTTCATTTTTTTATGCTGTCACTTTTATATATCCCAATTATAACGAAAAAAGCGCAAGAGGTGGAGTCAATATAAAACATTAAGTAAGTTTTAATTCATTTGTTACGGTTGCATATTTATAACCAATATAAAACAATAAGTGAAAAGTAAACAAGTCTACAATATTGCCAACAATGGTTCTGTTGTGATTCATAAAAACATCATTTCGAAACCTGGATGGTCATCTGTCACAAATGCAATGTTAGCTTTAATTCATAATGGTAACGAACGCAAATAAATGTTAACGTGCATTGTACCACTAAATATAAAAAAAATCGATTGCGGTTTTGGATTTATGGTGAACATAACCATTTTAATCTTTAATTTTCCAAGCGCCTCATAGAAACTGCAATAAAATTGCTTGAAAATGGAAAAAATATATTAGAAATGTATAGCCATATTGGAAACAGTCATTAGATCTAGGGTTACTAACCGTATTTTTGTAAAAGAATAATCCGATTTTTTCGGAATAAAATTCTGTGGAAGAAAAAAAAACATCAAACCTAAAGTTCACCAGAAAACAGCCGCTGAAATGAGTTATTGACGAACTGATCACCCTTGCGAACCGCTATTCACTTGATTGTCAGGGTCAGGTTTGGGCAGGTTAATTTCGGTTAGTATAAACTGGATATAAGAAGCAAATATATTCTAATCTATTGAAACTTACATAGATTAGAATATATTTGCTTAGAGGGTTTATAAATAAAATCTCAATTTTAACAATGTATCGAAAATGTATAATATTTAAGCTCATTTATAGATTATTGTTAAAATCTTTGCTAAATTACGTTTTACCGTCAAAACACCTTTTCTAATAATGTAGAATATCACCTAACATATGACTTGTTGATATTATAACTTTTAATTCCATCACTTGGTAGTAACTTTTCATGTACGTATATCGACCTCAACAGTAAAACCGCCTTCAGTGTATCGATTTTGATTTCTAGCCACTAGGAATAAAACCTTCTGAATCATGCGCAGGCAACAATTGTTATGCTGATTGGATGTTCATATTTTCTAAAAATATTCAAGGTTTTTAATTTTGATTAGTTTGAAGCAATCATTGAATATACATGTGAACTATAAAGAAATGTGCAAAATGCCATATGACTCCATATGACATGTGAGAAATGGGATGAATAAAGTCATTAGCTATTCTTTTATCTAATTGTAGTTAATTTCTTAATTGACATAAATATGGTAGCCCTATGCGTACCTGCTGATAAATGATTTTATGTGTTCTATATAAGTCTCAGAAGCAACAGCTAAATAACACTTCACAATTGTCAGCTGGTAGTAAACCAGTTATAATAGAGTTTTCAGCAACAATAACAAATCACAGTAAAATTTTCTCTACTATAATTTTAATACATTTCATTTATGGTGAAAACTGTAGAAGAAGTTTTCGAATATTGTTTTGTTCCCAAGATAGTGATGCAAATAAGAATTGCGATGTTAAGCGATGTTAAATAACTATCATCCAGGCAAGACTATCCCATTAAGATCATAGTCATTGTCTTCCAAAACCATTTTTATCCGGAATAATCGGTGCTTATTCGGTGCATATTCAACTCAATAGTGTGCGTATAAAAGTACTTCAGATATCACTAAATGCGGGATAATTTGATATACCAATTATATTATAGAATGGAAGTTGATTATCAGGAGAAATCTCAATTTAAAATAGTTCCCATAGATGTAAACGAATGTAAACCAGTGAAAACAATCCGTCAACCTTTCTGACGTTTCAATTTATCCGTTTGGTGTAATTAGGTTTCAATGTGACTTATTAAAAATCAAAATAATTGATAATGATTTTATTGAGTTTTTAATCGGTTTTTACTGCGCTTAGCTGAAACCAAATGTTTTTATCAAGTGAATTTGAAACATTGAGAATAAAATTGAAATGTGAAACATTGGAAACAGTTTCATGACAAATTTAAAACTCATAGTTACTGTAAAACATTTATACAACTCATCTATAACCATTTTTATATTTTTTTAAATATATTGATGTTGCATGTGTTACTTGGGAGGTATCCCCGGCAATCGTAGCACTGCTGCCCGCGGGCCCTGTCGCGCTCGGTTCCGCCCACAAGCATGTAATTTATTTTCGATACATTCACCACCAGCCTAACTTTTGTTGCTTCACGTTTCAGGTGGGTATACAGTTCTGTCACCTTTGCAATTGTTCGGCCAACAATGTCCATGTCATCCGCGAAACAAATAAATTGACTGGATCTGTTGAAAATCTGTTGCTACACCCGGCTCTCCGCATGACACCTTCTAGCGCAATGTTGAACAACAGGCACGAAAGACCATCACCTTGTCTTAGTCCCGGCGCGATTCGAACGAACTGGAGTGTTCACCCGAAATCTTGACACAATATTGCACACCATCCACCATTGCTTTGATCAGTTTGGTAAGCTTTCCAGGAAAGCTGTTCTCGTCCGTCTCGAGATTCATACATTTTTCATGTTTTGATGTATGAATGCGTCATTTTATCTGCGGATCAATTCACTTTGCAACTACGGGACTTATCTTTGCAGCAACATAATGATTTCATTTCAATTCAAACATGAATAGAACCCTGCTGGGGAACTGTTGGCCTACCCCATTAGGCCAGCGCGCACACCTATGACTGTGGGTCCTATATTGCTTGCAATCCTGCAAGCAAGACGCGGCCATGACGGAACGGATGACAGGGAGTGACAGGCCTTCGGCCTGTCACCGGGTGAGTGGACAAAACAGGGAAACAAAACAGGGAAAATCTTTGATATAGCTGACGAACGAAAACGCAGTATTAATTATATCCTAAAAAGCCTTAAAAATAGTTTAAAATTATCTGAACTAGAATATTAAATTAGTGCCTACTATTTACATGCTGGATTGGTGAGAATATTTACATAAAACTATAATATTTGGTGTAAAAAACTATCCTTATATACTAGGTAACCTAAATCTTGCCACGTCTCTCTTGAACTATTAGCAAAATACGGACTACCACTATTTATTGCTCTACTGATACGAACACAACACAAACGGGAACTAAACGTGAGTAGATTAAATGTTCGATTTCACTATTAAAAACTAATAGAAGCAATATGCGTACATGGCTTCAGGGGTTCACCAAACCCATCTCGCGGAGCATTGCAAATTATGTACATATAGTTACAAAATTGTTTAAGAATTATGAAATTAAGAAGTTTAAGAATTATGAACTTCTTCTTCTTCTTCTTCTTCTTATTGGCATTACATCCCCTCACTGGGACAGAGCCGCCTCGCAGCTTAGTGTTCATTAAGCACTTCCACAGTTATTAACTGCGAGGTTTTGAAACTAACTCGCTCTCACTGCAAGGTGGATTATTCAGGGTCGGATGAATTGGCACACTCCTTTCACGTCCATTCTCTCTCTCAATGAAACGTTCATTCATGCCGGGAACAGTGGAAAACGAAATGTCTGCCCAGCGAGGTGACGTTATCTTGAATGAACATAAATTTAAAGTTTAACACTCAGAAACTTCTCAAAAGCCTGAAGGAAAATTAGCTTTCATGGAACACACTGAGGACGAGGCTTGATGGCTACTTTGCAAGCCCGGAAAAGCGAAAATACAATAAATAAACTTTTAACCTTATTGTTCAGGGAATGCGCACTTGTCAAGAATAGTCGAACACGAATTTCAATTTAACTTATGGCTAATTTTAATGTACTTTTCTGGTCCTACACTATGCTAGCACTGTCACACTTGATAGGGGTACTTGCGTGGTTGGAGCATCGTCATGCTCGGGATCCGGATCCTCGGTGATTCCGTTGATCAGCAAGTGGCCACTGCTTAAGGCTGCGAGACTGGCGGAGACGGGCCACGTCGACATCTTGGTGAGCTTGATGATGGGGAACAAGCGGCGACGGGCCGCTTTCGGTTGAGATTGATGATGGCCGTGAGCTGTCGGCGATGGGAAGCGTCGGCATGTTGGACAGCTTGCTACATCGGCGGAATGGCCGATTCAAGATGGCGGGTATGGCTTGGAAAGCGGTCTGAACAATACACGTCTTCAGACAATAGGTATTCTGTCGCTGTGCTTCTGCCGGCGTTTGTGGGAGATGCCGGATGGCAGTTTCGCTCGGAATGAGGTCCTCGAGCTAGGTAACATAACCTTGAAATCAGCGTGCGTGAGGATTAGGCCTCTTGGATTGCCACCAAGAGCCTGTCGTGGATGTAGCTTGTAATTAAAAGAAAAAGGCCCACTCGTGGACCTGCCAAGTGGTATTATTACACCTATCAAGTGACAGTAGGATTTTGTTATCACTTTCTGACTAAACTAAGTTTAATTACCTTTTTCTTGCACATAACTTTCACAGTAGTGTTTTCTTAGTTTTTAGACGGCATAAATGTATAATAGGCTATAAGAAACATTACAATTATAATTTAGGTTAGGTTATTTTACGTTTACAATTAACTTCTCTAACCGTACTATAGTTTTGTAGTTTGTTTTGCCGTACTATTTTTACCGTACTATTAGTATTAAGGACACAATTCCCACTTAGAATAAGGTACAAAGCTTTAAAACACACAATTTTGTGACAATTTTAACAATTAATACACGACGCGCACTACGATTTCCTCGGAGGTTACGACAGAGAAGAGAATCTTCATTGCCTTTGGCTGAGGTATTTATTATAAAACGAGTGTTAAGATGGAGCTCAAACTTCGTCCAAAATACGAAGTTTGACATTTCATATTTCTCCGACCTTTGTATGTATGTTCTGATCAAAACTAGTAGTGACCTCTGTTTGTCAAATCTTTTTGGACATTTTCATTTGTTTCGCTATTTGTGTCACCGTTTGCATGAACGTGCATTGATATGGAACGGATGGAAATGGTGTATGCACTCTCATTGAATGCTGTCGGTTTGGATGGATAGGGTGGGACAAGAAAGGAAATCTTGCGGTGGAGCCGCAAGTCAATCACATGAAACCGAACGGTTACAGTTTCTAAGCCAGGTTACCATATCATGAGGCTAGCACGATGATACTTTTATGCCCAAGGAAATCGAAACAATTTCCAATCCGAAAATTGCCTAGACCGGCACCGGGAATCGAACCCAGCCACCCTTAGCATGGTCTTGCTTTGTAGCCGCGCGTCTTACCGCACGGCTAAGGAGGGCCCATAATTATGGACTTATGATGTTATTATTATATATTCCCGTTAGGAAAATTATATTCTCCCTCAAACAACGGATCAAGTGTTTGTCATTTCCACGTCGTAGAATCATAATTACGGAAATATTCCCCCCGTTGGATATAATCAAACATAATATAATTTTCGTTTATCACACGAAACTAAACGTTCGCGAGCATGTCAAGTCGTGGTGCAAAGTCCGACAGAAAAAGTAGTAAGCCGAGTGGTAGAAGTGATCGGAAGAAGCCGAAAGATGATCAAGTAGTTAGTGAAGTGACCTGTGAAAAGGGAGGTGATGATGTGGTGGTGGTGGTGGACGAATCGGACAAAACCGTCGATGGATACTCCTGCAAGAGTTGTAGAGGACCGGATACGGAAGAGATGATGCAGTGTGACAAGTGCAACGGATGGTATCACTACGATTGCGTTGGAGTTACGGATGAGGTTGGAGATAATAGCTGGAGCTGTGCCAATTGCAAGACCGCAACGTGGAACCAGCGATCAACGTCAACATCAGACAAGGATCCATCGTCAAAGGATGCCAGCAAGGAGCACTTGCCCAAACATCATTCAGCACCGAAGAATGCCTCTACACAAGAGCCAGTGCTTCCAGCGAGCGGGTCTGGAGAACTACCAAGCACGTCTACAGCCAGACTTCACCCCAGTGATTCGGCGGATCCGTCATTGCAGAAGGCGAAAACAACTGGAAAAAAGCTGTTTGTTCCGTCGGTGGACGGATTACCTACAATCGAATTGGAAAAGGCAACGTCGGTGGTATCCAGCTCGTCCACGCAAAGGTCCGCGTGAAATCGTGCCAAGTTGCAGTTGCAACGGCTACAAGAAGAGCGGGCTTTCGAGGAGAAACAAGCAGAGCGACGTCGAGCCGCTGAACAACAAGAAGCGGAGAAGCACAAGGCGTTCCTGGACAGGAAATATCAAATCCTGGAGGAGCTAGCCAGTGGAGGAGGATCCAGTCGTCATTCCGGCAGCAGTGGTTATCCACGGAGTCAGGTGGAAAAGTGGATCGAGAAGGGATGTCATTCGACGGTGGTGCAGAATTACGATGAGCCAGCACTGTTAGAGTGTGATCGACAAGACCAAGTACAAGCACGGCAGAATTTCAATCGACTACGACAGGTCGAAGAGAATCCAGCACAGCTAGAACGGGGTCGACAAGATCAGCTACCAACACAGCGGGAGGAACATCGACAGCAGACAGAAGCCATCAGAATGTCGAAGTGCTTCAATCCGAATACTCAAGCACAGCCCACAAGAATCCAGTCGGCGCTGAACCAAAAACCACGAACCCTGGCGAATTCAACGATTCTAGCTCAAAATCCCGGAACATTAAGCCAAAGCTCTCCAATTGGCACACACCAACCAGACGACGGCAACGACGACCCATTTCAGCTTTCACGCTCCCAAATCGCTGCAAGACAAGCGGTTTCCAAGGACTGCAAGACAAGCGGTTTACAAGGATTTTTCGGCAACCCGGAGGAATGGCCGATCTTCTTATCCATGCTAAATAGTACGACCGCTATGTGTGGATTCACGGAGGAGGAAAACCTTGTTTGATTGCAGAGGAGCCTAAAAGGGAAAAGCCTACGAAGCAGTGAAGTGCCGACTGATGTATCCGGGCAATGTCGAAGGCAAAATCAACACCCTGAAAATGCTGTACGGTCAACCGGAGATCATCGTTCACACGCTTATCGGGAAGATCACCTCTCTACCGCCGGTCCGGGAAGATCGGCTTGAAACGTTGATAAACTTCGCCGTAAACGTCCAGAATTTCTGTGCAACGGTCGATTCGTGTGGACTGGAGGAATACATGTACAACGTTACACTCCTGCACCAGTTGGTTGCTAAGCTGCCACCATCGATCAAGCTGAACTGGGCACAACACCGGAAGACGCAGGCAGTGGTCAACCTGGTTCAGCAAGTTCAGTAACGATTCCGGTAGAATCGCTGCATACAAAGCCGACGCAGAACGACGGTCGTCGGAAAGTAAAAGGGGAAGCGTACCTCAACGCACACGCCGAAACACCCGCGAATTCTGACACGAGTATCGAATCGACTTCTAAATGGACACCATCGTCCACAGCTAAACCGGCGAAAGAAGTCTGTCCAGTCTGCAAAGGAATTTGCAAATCCGTGGACAAATGCAAGCGTTTCATCGAATTTTCGAGGGATTCCAAATGGGCTGTCATCCGGGGTTCGAACTTTGCCGAACCTGTCTTCGCCAACATAAAGGACTGTGCAAAGCTAAACCGTGTGGCAAAAATGGATGCACTCTCAGACACCACGAGTCGCTGCATAACGAGCAGAAGCCTTAACAGCAACCTACTGGCCCGACGGCTGGAAATCCGAATCCTCCGCAACCATCAACGAGCGGGGCTGATCTGGGTTGCAACACGCACCAAACGGGTTCAAGCACTGTTTTATTCCGCTACCTTCCAGTGGTCCTATCCGGACCAGAAAAGACGATCCATACCTTCGCGTTCCTAGACGAAGGATCGGGAGCAACACTGTTAGATCAAGATCTCGCCGATGAGCTTCAACTAAGTGGTACTCCTAGTCCAATATGCCTTCGCTGGACGGGCGGAACTGAGCGATGCGAGAAGAACTCGTGTATCGTTCGCCTACAAGTCGCTGGACAATCTGAAGGAGCAGAGAAGTTCACTCTAGAGGAGGTGCAAACTGTCAGGGAGTTGCTGCTGCCGCGGCAAACCTTAGATTTCACTTAACTGAAGAAAAAGTACCGTTACTTGGAAGGATTGCCTATCTCCTCGTACCACGATGCACGTCCTCGCATCCTGATAGGAACGAAGCATGCGCAACTCGGTTTAACTCTCAAGAGTCGAGAGGGAAAATTCGGAGAACCAATTGCCACCAAAACACGCCTTGGCTGGACCGTTTGTGGCAATCTGAGATCCGGAAACGCGCCGAGCATGTTCCACTACAGTTTCCATGTCTGTCCGACGATGAACTGCATCAAGCGATGAAAGACTTCTTTTCGATTGACAGCTTGGGAGTCATAAGTCCGACAAAGCCACT